>NC_139936.1:23528894-23903894 GCF_963514095.1 Eutrigla gurnardus | reverse complement strand
AACTGGACTCTCTTCTCAGTTGCAGCACTACATTGGTACTTAGACTGATAAGAGAAAGGTGCATCTTGAAAAAACACTTCAAATGTAATTTCCTTTAGCCTCCGATGAAGAACATAACAACACATTCTCTCTCCAATCTTCTCTCCAATCAAGACTTTGGTCAACTGAATAGCCTTTGTAAAGGCTACTCAGAAGCCTTTGTAGCCACACTGCCTCCTTGTGGATAATCCCCCTGCATCTCCCTGAGCCAAGGGATAAACTCACCCGTGTCTGGAGCCAGGCATTCACACTTGTAGGTGGTGATGTAGTCGGGCTTAAAGTCGGTGTCGATGGGGTAATATTTGAAGGAGCCCACCATCTTCTTGATGGCATCAGAAATGAAGATGAAGGAGATGAGGCTGGAGAAGCCCTCCTCGGTGAAGCGGGTCATGTATTTAATGATGTAGCTGGCATCTGTAGCTACCAGGATGAAACACTGCAGGCAGGAGTGCATGCCGATCCACAGACGCAGCTCCATGTAGTCTATGCCATTGTTCCTTTGGGAGATGCATGGTGAATGCATTAATGAAAGAAATGGAAAGTACCAACACAAATTTATCCTACGCTGCTCTTCTGCACATATATTATTTGTATTTATAACTTGGATGGAAAAGGTAACACAAAATCACAAATGTGGTAACTAGTTTCAACAAAATTGACCTTTAACTAATCAAAATGCTATTCGAGTTAATAATTTGAAGTTATAATGGACATATGAACTTATACAGTCACCTAGTTTGAGGTTATGTACCTGTGGCTAACAGGTGGAGTGAGTCGTGTGTGTGTGTGTGTGTGTGTGTGTGTGTGTGTGTGTGTGTGTGTGTGTGTGTGTGTGTGAACCCCCTGAAAGTAGCCAGAAATGTCAGGTGAAATTAACTTTGTTTATTTGTTCACCTAGCAATACAGACCACCAGTGAAAGTGCTTTATGTAAGCCCAAAGGAAATCAAAGGTATACAGGCTGCTGTGTATGGACACTGATAGAGGTTTGTATACATTTATCATGAACACTGCAGAGCAGGTTATTAGGTTGTGTTTTTCTCTACAATGGGATTCTGCAATAATCCTCCAAATGACACATAAGAGGGTGTCTACAGTACTCAGTGTTCTGACTATATCTGTGTACTGAGAGATCATTTGGCTCTAAAGAAGCTCACCTGCTGAATTCAAACAGAAGCTTTTCAAAGATGAGGATGGGTCCAGTAGAGCTGAGGATGATGAGGGGCTGCCCGCTGAAGAGACAGAAGACAGTACCAGCCAGAGCTGTACCCAGGAAACTCTCCATCACACCCTGTTGGACAAGGAAGAGGGAGGGGGGGGGAGGTTATTATGCAAAAAGGAAGAGCAAGGTGACAGAGAGGAAAGCGGCTCCCAGACCAAGTTGATGGTGTTGATAAAGTCAGAAAATCACATAAGAGGAATCGATATAACAATAAAACAAAGTGCAGCGTGACCAGACACCTATTTATGAAGACACTTTCTGGCAAGGGGAGGTTCATATTAGAGAATCAATGGCACCACTATATTGTGTTACTGAGCAATATAATACAATTAATAATGATGTCTTGCAGTTTTTCTCAGCTGTTCCAATGTGCAAACACATTTAGACGAGTGGCGCACTGAAGTAGATATTGCTTATTCAACGAAAATAAAATGAAAAACAGAAAAACACTGTCTACCCGAGAAATCAGTTGGTTTTAATCTCCTAGTGCCTACTTGCCTGTGTGCCACATCATGTACACCCAAACATAGCATCCAGGATCATGCATGTGTAACTGATATGCATGAAATCCTAAAATTGTGACATCCCCAATCATTGCTGGTGTTGCTATATTTCCTTGTTTTTGCTTAATGGAAGAGGTTGACATTTTGTGAAATATGCCAATTTGCTTTTTGACAGTTAGATGAGAAGATCTCTCTCACAGGAGTCGTATCCATCTTACTGTAACACTTGGAGAGATAAGGAAATAAGTATTTTCCCAAAATGACAAACTATTCCTTAAGTATAATGTTCAGTATCTTGTTTTATATGAATTGTGGATTTATATGAAACAAAATCAGTCACCTCCATGTTTGAATCCAAATGATATCATTAAACAACAATCTAACAATCTCAAATGACATATTCTTTGCACTTCCAAGCTTGATAAATGGCAACCAAGAAAATAAAGCCACGTGTTTGTATCTTTTGGGAAATGTTTAATTAAACCACTTAGTTGTCATGTCAAACACTTCTTTAAATGATAATAATAAATGATAATTGTGAAAATGCCATAAACTGTTCTGCTACGCTGTAGAGATAATAAATGGTAAATGGCCTCATTTATATAGTGCTTTTTTCCAAAGCGCTTTACAGGAATGACTGTCTTTCACCCATTCATACACACATTCACACACTGACGGCGGAGTCAACCACGCAGAGCGACAGCCAGCTCGTCAGGAGCAATTGGAGTGAGGTGTCTTGCTCAGGGACACCAGGCACTCAGCTAGGAGGAGCCGGGGATCGAACCGACAATCTTACGGTTGCCAGCCAACCCACTCTACCCCCCCAATAAATACAAGTTATTCCTCTTGTTTACCTGGTAGTTGTCGGTAGCGTCTCCCAGTAGACCACCAAAGGTGATGGCATTGGTGATGCAGCCCAAGTAGATGAAGAGCACTGCGGAGATGGACTGAATGTGGAAACCCTCATAGAAATCACTGGGGACCCATGGCAATTTCCGCTTTATGTCCAGGTACAGACCGCCACAGAAACTGTTGTACACAGACACACTCATTGGTTAGGATGCTTTAAAAAAAAGAGAGATCAGGATAAAATCACGTTGGGTTTATTGGTTGTGTGATTTTAGCTACATCACTTAAACTGCACCGACCCAAGAATCTTTGCATCCTTGGCTAAAGTGCTCATTAAAAGGAGGTTCACATATCAGTTTGCCAAATTTTAATGAATTAATATTAAAATGTGGTTGCCATAAGCCAGGGTTGGTCTGATCTGGTTTGGACTACCTTACCGTCCAGTGAATGCCAGCTCCTCTCCCAGCTCATGCTGCGGTGGCATCTCCTCGTCCTCTGCCAGGCCTCCTCCTCCTCCGGCTGTGCCGTTCATCTGCCCCAGTTCATTTAAGGAAAACACTGACTTCCTGCAGAGACGATACATACGGTACATATGGTATGGCTAAAGCTTCATTCAGGACACAATTTATTTAGCTGCAGTCGAAATCTTGACAAATCAAATTGATTTAAGACTGAGGTCTGCAATTGTTGTAGGCTTATTACTCATTGTGACACAGACAAGAAAGCTGAGAGCTCAATGTGCACTGCTGTGGTGTAAAACTCCAACCTTTTTTCCGCCGAGGGGACTTTCTTGGGGGGCTCAATGCGGATTTTAGGATCCCATTCTCCAGGCGGCAGCACAATCACCTCATCCAAAAATTCATCTATGCCTGCGATGAGGTCCTCACGATCTCTGGCCTTATAGGCTACATCACTGAAGAGCTGTGAGATGGAGGGAGAGAGATAAGCAGAGAGGATTTCACCTTTTCAACTGGCTTCTATCGGTCTGATAGTGATCAGTCTATGTACTGCTCTAATAAAAGGGATTTCCCTCTTTCACATTCTCTCTGATGGCCTCTGGAGACTTGTTTAACGTGAGCTGTGGAAACTATATCGACATTTTGACCTCAGTCAAAAACACTGTCGGTAACTAATAATGCCCACTGTGAGTTAAGTGCACAGCATCGTAATCAAAGGGTTGATTCTAATTGGCAATGACTTTGCGCATTGGTCCAAGTTAACGAGACCCCTAACGAGACAGCAGACAGCAGGTCATTAGGACTTTAAACCAAAAAAAATAAAAAATAAGCACAAACTAAATATGAAAAACATGAAAACCAGGATGTTTCTTCAGCCTGGGGAAGACAGACATGGCTTGTCATGGAAAAAACATTTTTAAAACACAATGACACTTACATCATCCACCATTAGGGTTGCTATGGCTCGGCCGATCTCATTATATGACTTAGCCTTTCCTTGGGGTCCCAAGAGAATAAAGAGGAATCTGTATCGTAACAATAAGAATGTGAGTTATGTGCTGGGATAGCAGGTGTCTGTGAAAGGGGCTTTGTAAAATACATGGCAGGTCATTTTACCTGGTAGGAACAGGGACCTCAGTCAGACCTCCTAGTGTTGTAGCCTGGGCCAGGCGGACAAAGGCTACAAAAGGTTTGTTTAGGAAATCCACTTCACCCACCAAGACATTGGATGCCTCTGCATCTCTAGGGATTTTCTTCATGAATTTATTTTTTAGCTGCATAAAGAGAGAACATGGTAAGAAATATGTTATCACCTTTGGTACCGTCATATTTGATGTTGCTTTTGCCCCTCTTTTGTCCTTTGCAACCTCCATTATTTTCTCACTTATACTTTTTCTGAAACAATTAGTCACAGGCTTTAATGAAAACGATTTAGATAATCAATCAATAGTTGCAGTATTTATTGGAAGCAGAAAGGGCAATTCTCAACCTTCTCAAATGTGAGGATTTTCTACATTTATTTGTGTGTGACAGTAAAGTGAATGCACTGATTTTTCTAGAGAAAAAGGCGAGAAACTAATTGGCCAATAAATAATTTCTTGCAGGCTGGATGACTGGATCTCTCTACAGTGATCATTAAAGTGCCATCTTCTCATTATTTGTTACCAACAGTCTCTCTAAACCTGGCAGATATGTAGGGTATTTTGAAATCGGCAGACATTTTCAAGCTACCAACCCTGCGTTGTTCCAGAGCATTACACCTCAAGACATAGCAATCAGACAGGCCCAAGCTGTGACTGACAGAGGGATGGCAAGCTAACCTGACCTGTCTGATTGCATGTAAAGGTGTGGCAGGAAATGAGTCAGCTGATCAGCACAATAACACTCAGTGATGGAGAGCCTTGCCAATTTAACCCACAGCCCGAATCTGCGGCTACATGTGAGGGCCAAGCACGCGGACTGCACAACGAGATCCATGTTTTTCCCCAGCCAGTTCAATATTGACACACCCACGCACACAACAAACTATCACTTGTCCATTGTCACATGTGACCTACTGTAGGCCTATCAATACATTTTGTGCAGCCAGTCAGCCACCCATAGGCGGAGTACTTGGAACTGGACAACCAGTGCTCGTCCTCATAGCTGCACAAAAAAAAAAAAAGAAAAAAGAATTGCATTCATTCATGTTCGTACATTAGTCATCGCTGTGAGTGACACTTAATCCTGACCTATGTGTCGTCTAATCCAAGCAACAAAAGCACGCCCTCGCATCGATCCACGCATGTGTCACTGGGTTTAAGCCACATTATCGAATCGGCCCCACAAATGGGTGAGTTATGTGTTTGCATGCTTCCTCTATCACTAGCTGTCACTTTCACTAGCAACAGTAATGAAAGATTGATGACACTTAGGACAGAGCTGGCTCTCACCACTCCGGTGGAACAATTCAACACAGCATTACGCCTTCCTGAGACATGAGATAGGTAATCTCTGCTATAATCGAAAGCCACAAAGTGGAAAATGAGCATGGCTCCAGAGATAGTGGCTGTCCATGCAGATAAATAGACATTTTTCTATTATAAAAGATAAAAACATGAGTTTAATGATAAAGTTAAAACCCTGTAAATATAAAGCACATTTTGGGTAAATGTGGATGTTGAGGTTGTTAAGTCAAGTAATATTTTACTATCTCAGTCAATTAAATACGTTTGTAAATGTGTAGGTATATAATGCTTAAGAATGTGCAGAAGATAAACACTGTCACCTGGTCTGTGCTGGGAGTATCTGCAATATCATTCATACTCCTACTCTGGGCGTGACCTGAAAAAAACAACAATAAAACAAAACAACAACAATAACAGTTATACACTTAATTATATGCTGTATATTTAGGATAATTTATGATCCAACATTGTAAAATATAAAATAAACACCATGTGTGACAATAATAGCAAGGTAAAGCATTAAAACAAAGGTATAAAGTCATTTTTGTACAATTTGCCCCATTTAAAAAAAAATCTTAAACATGATATCTAAGACAATGTGTGACTTAGCAGTGTAGGGAGCAATGCCCCCAGAGGGAAACTTAACAATCCAACAGAAAAGCAACTGGAGTGAAATTGGTCCCTCTGATGTGGAACAGGCTGTCTCACATATGACCTGCTATGCTAGTTGAAGATGAAAGGAAATCCAGTTCAATGCAAACAGTCTTATTACACTAAACAGTTGAGATGCCAATTCATGACCTAAAATGTATTATTTCACCCCAGAAGGTAGCGGAGGGGTAAAAGGTCATTCTATACTGAAGTAGAAGTACACATACTTGTGTTCAAAAAGTACTGATCCATACGACAGCGTATGATCCATACGACAGCGTATGCCCCCTTCCCCGAGAGAAGGGGGCAATATTCAGAGAAAAAAAAGTGGGACTTTATGTATAGGCTTACTAAAAAATAATGTCTAATGTCGAACGTGTATATATAGCCAATATAAACAAGTTGCTTGGTTCCGCTAAGACCAGATGTTTGCCGTTGCTATGCTAACAAGTGAAAACTACCTAGCATCTTAGCCCAACCGCCCGATCAATAAACACCTATAAGATGACAATTTGGCCCATATAAATGAAATAATAACAATAACTATCAACTGCCATCAGCCTAAGGGCCTTAACGAGGCATTATCACACGTTGTGATGTATTAATTAGAAAAATAAATGTTTACATTCTATGACTTTATAAACTCACAAATTTGCAACTTTCTTTCTCTGAATATTGTCCCCCTCACATTTTTATTGCATGTCATTTTGCAAGGCTAACTGAATCTTGCATCATATTAACAAGAATAAAATTGATAATTACCATCAAATGCATTACAACTAAAGTAATGAGCCTGCTGAAAATGTAAGGAGTAGAAAGTACATATAACCTGAAAGTTTTACAAAAGTATTATTTTGTTACTTCCCACCTCTGAAGGAAGTGAGCAACTATTTGCATTTTGATGACTTTAATAAACCGTATAATTTGGGGTCAGTAAACAAATGTTTGTTTGCATTACATTGACATTTAGGGCACCGTGCACCAGGAATCCTCTGGTGTCACCAGGGGGGTGTCACTCATGTTTCAGGGAGAGCTGGACCAGGCCGTGCCAGCCCTTTGAGTCCCTGCTGACAAGATGGAGGTTTGTTCTTGACTACAGTTAGTCAATATAACTGTACAATGTTTATATTCAATTTCCACCAAAGAATGATGACAAAGCAAGTCTCTGTGAAGACGCCCTCTGTCTCTGTAATTAGTTTGAGGGTTCTGTGATGATTAAATGCCATTTTAAATGTTTTTCTCATGATTTTTGATTTTATTTTATGGTAAATAAATCCGCCTTCAAATAGCTAAACATCCCTTGTGTTTTACACAAATCAATAGCCATTTAAATAGTATTACACCTTAAAAACGACAGAGATGTGTCTATCTATAATGCACCACACATGCAAGATGAACCCGCAAACTGTGGACCCGCAGAGCGGCACTCACGCAGGCGACCATAGCTGGCAGACTGCTGTTTCATTCGCAGGTCCTCTGTGGATCGGTTACAGTTGCCCACTGGACCACCTCGGGGTCCGACACGATCTGCAAATGGAAGGGAAATGGTGACAGACACCCACAGTAACAGGGCGGTCAGAGGTGATGTTTTAGGATTTATCCAGCAGTAGGTGTTGTTGTAGCAAAAACTTCAACCACTTTATTCCTAGGTCCATATTTGATACATTAACTATCTATCAGATACGCTCAGAGTTGGAGTCACAGATGAGAGGAGAGCCAGCCAGTCTTCAAGCCAACTGATGTCTAATAGCCAATACAGGACACAAGCATCGTGAGTTACCCCGGGGTGAACTGAGGATTACACTGTGAGTCCTCAATTTATATGCTGTTGGTCCAAGGGGTTCCACGCCCCTGATC
Organism: Eutrigla gurnardus; assembly: GCF_963514095.1. Classification (NCBI taxonomy): domain Eukaryota; kingdom Metazoa; phylum Chordata; class Actinopteri; order Perciformes; family Triglidae; genus Eutrigla; species Eutrigla gurnardus. The sequence goes on along the minus strand of NC_139936.1, from coordinate 23,895,870 downwards.
AGGTGGTCAGCTCCACACTTCCATGTCTCTTTTTCAACTCATGAGTCTTCTTCTCTCTAAAAACTCATAGATGCTTCACTCACTCCTCCCTTGCCTGACTCTTTGTTAGGCAAGCGTTACATAGATCTCTCCAGTAATACAGGTCTTTCTAGTTTTAATTTTAAGCAGATTTTTCCAGTGGCTTTTGTGTTCTTCAAGGACACTTTGCGATAACAGTCTCGGCCTGACTTGGTGACCTAGATACTCTCAGACTAAAGTATAATACTACTATTAACCACTACAGTGTCCTGCCTGGATGAGGTGAGGAAATGCTACAGCGGTAATTAACTCATCAAACATTCATACATCCCCTTTGGATGTTATGAGCCTTATTTATGCATAATGATATATATATATATATATATATATATATATATAAATGCATAATGAATTTCTCACAGGCTGCAAAATTATATGTGGGACCAGAATTGACTCATTGAGTGTTATTTCATGTAATGGCATGTCACAATATACACGGTCCACCATTGTATATTATTACTCATGGAAATGCTGATCCCATAATATATTTTAGATAACGCTAGATGATTATTTCCAATAGCTACACAGCTGGACACTCACTGGTGGAAGAGCTGGTCTTGCCAATGTCGGCTAGCGAGCGGTGGATTGGTTTCTTGGTCTGGTGTCGATGTTTCCTCAGCAGGACAAAACTGATCTGATCTCTTAGTTCAGGAGATATCATGCCTTCCTCTATCTGTCTCTCAATGATGTCATCTGGAAAAGGACACATTCATATTTCACATGAGGAGATTTTTGCAAACGGATCCAGTCATACAATGTGTTACCATGTTATGCATTAGCACATGGCTAGGGGTAGTTATTAACATCAGTTAAATAAAGAGCATAGGGCCTTCATAATATTGATGATATACACTGTTGCCCATAAATTTGGAATATTTTGTATTCTAATCATTTGTTTTTTAAAGATTATTTTTTCTGCTAGAGCACCGAGAGAGAGGGAGAAGACATTGCAGGAAAGTGATCCCTGGCCGGGAGTCGACCCGGGATCCCTGCGTCGAGGATGTTGAGCCTCTGTACATGGGGCGGCTGCACTAACCACTGCACCACTGTGCTGTGTCAGAGTTACCCAGGTGAAAATGTATTCATGCATACCATTTGTTTGGCGCTATAAAAGAAAAAACATTTGCAAATTATTCCAACTTCATTCCCTGTATATACAAACCACATAATACAGCACCCCGCAGTGTCAGTCCACAAGAGTTACAGGAGGAGCACTGCTTGATTGTTGATTTCCATCCTGAACATTGGGTAATGCTGATCCCCAAGGCTTCGTCTCATATGAAGGAACTTAGATTATCTTTTGAATTATAACCATCATCATGTTTTGCTGGAGAATTCCCACAGCAAACAGACAATAACCAAGAATTTAACACTAACAACAGCTCCATTAAAATCAGGTTTTGTAAGAGAATCAGTGACAAATGACACAGATTGTATTAAATAAAGTCAGAATAATTGAAAATGAAATGAATCAAACCAAACTCTTCAAGCACCTAGAGTATGCTAGAGTGGCACAGTGTAATTTTAATTACTCAAAATGTTCACAGATGTGTGCTCATGACAACGTCCAAGATTACATAAACTAACAGCAACAAGGGATGTTAGTGTTAAAGTCTTGTGCCAGTCCCTTGACCAACTAACGTTAACGGGGAAATTGGGATAAGCAACAACATTGAGGTATACGCATATAAAAACTGTATTGTGCTATATGCAGCAATCTAGCAGTTTTTTTTATTTTGCACAGAAGCTGTTGCCATTGATTATTGTGCTTTTGATTATCTAATTGATTTACTTGACCGCTCCATACTAATGCATCTGCAGCTTCCGCTTTGACACGTGGTGAGTGGTAGCAAAGGGAAAATGGGGAACGCATGAGTTGGCAGCTGGGAGGAAAGTTTAAAACTGGCTATTTAGCTTGGTAAGGAATCATGAAATGTTTCATTCTGAAACTGCTATTTAGATTCCATTATCAACGGTTTTGAGGGTTAGTCTCATATTGATCCCTGTTTTGTCGGTGTAACGTAACACACATTCATATTTCATAGAAATAAATAAACAAAGGGATACACACAAAGTCAAAAGCATGCAACATCATTTAAAGATGGCCACAATGAGACTTTAACAGCATTACCTTCAGCTCGGCTTTAGACTAATATTGCACGAGGAATAAAAGTTTAACTTCTGGAGCTGCAATTCCTTACATTTGTGAATGAAGTTTGTTCTGTAATTTCTCTCCTGGTTTGTGCTAAAAAAATGAGCTCATAGAAAAGTGTCACAGCCTGGAAAATGCATTTAAAGCTAATCCACTAGCTGTGTCATTTTGAATGCATTGTCAGTTAGCAAACCCAGGCAACATTTTATGAAGCAATGTTACAGGTGTGTCACGACTCACCTCTTGAACCTGAACCCCTACGTTTCCTCAGGTCTCAGCAAATATTAGATGAGGACATGTGAACCATGTAGCAACTCATTTATCTTGCATATCCACATAATAGGCAGAAGCTCGGCTAAAAGCTCATGATGATTGTTTTACTTTTTACCAAAACGCAACTCAATTCCATCACAAAACAACCAAGCACTGATTCAACTTCTTTCGTCAAGTAAAATTGAAAAGGTACAGGCTCTGAAATATAGTATAAAATAAAAAGCATCCCTATGAAGGACATTTCTACTGGCTGTTTTCTTTTTCAAGGCTAACTGAATCTTGCATCATATCAATAAGAAAAAAAAAACTCAATTCAGCTCAAATGCAAAAGTATTTAGCCGTTTAGGAAAATGTAAGAAGTACATTCAGATACTTGTTTTAAAATGTAGGGGGGGAATTGTCAGAATAATAAACACTCATGTAAAGTACAGATACCTGAAAATTCTACTTAGGTACAATAACAAAGTATTTGTACTTCGTTACTTACCAATTATCTGAGGCAGTGAGTAGCCTTCCAGGTCCAACAGTACCGTTCCCGTCTGGAGACATGTCCTAAGCTCAAAAAGACTATGCAGGGAGAGTGTGGACACGTGGGGTTTACTCCACCTCTCTCCTCCCTCTTCCACCTTCTCTTCGAACTTCACCCACCTGAAAGCAGCAAGACGACCAAGAGAGAAAAAAGACGTGAGGAAAATGCAAATGTTGAGATGTTGTCGAGCTTGGTGTCTCAGCTCTGCTGGTGGTGCCCATTACTCAGTAGATGTCTGTGGTTTGAGCTCGCAGCTCCCAGGCATCACACCGTATAATGTGAAGCAGCAGGGTGTTGGAAAGAAGCAGGAGAGTTCGCTCACAGAGGAGCAACACTCAGTACGGCTCAGTGTTGTTCAGTGGTGAGGCTTGTATTGCTGCTATGCATGACAATAATCACTTTTATGACTTTTACCAACTTTTGAACTCAGTTTGATCATCTAACATGCCGCAGTCTGACAATGCCCAATTTTCAATTTGCTTTCTGTGGTCTCAGCGTTCATTTTTCATTTTGTTTTGTGTTTGCATTCATTGTGGCAGTGTCGAGTCAGGTCATACATTAAACACAGTTTGCTGGACATTAAAGTGTATTTTGGACATGCAGAAACATTTGTCAAATGGGTAGACTCTTTAACCAAAAGCAAAGCAACATAATACAAGAGCAATTCTATTTTTCGAGTGGCAGAAGCTTGACTGTGCCTGAATCTGAGTATGCATGTGTTTGTGAGTGTAGTAAATCACCTGGCAGACTCCTTCCACTCCAGCTCGTCTCCTTCTCGCTGTAGAGTGTCCATCTCTGTGAAGAGTGTCGGCGTGGGCATGTCATCCTCTTCACTCAGGATGTAACGTAGCCGTTCCGCCGCTGGGGACACTTCATGGAAAGAAGATTTATATTTACATTACATTTACATTTAGGTCATTTAGCAGACCCTTTTGTCCAAAGCGACTTTTGTCAAAAGAAAGAAACCACAACATTAGGCCCTCATCTGAGTAAAGTAGCTGTTCAGCAAGTATACCTTAAGAAAAACAGTGCTATGACCAAAGTGCTAAGAACATAGAAGTGTTTTGTTGACATGTTATAGTTGTAAAAACCTTTATAGCTTAATGGTTATAACCTAGAAATGAACCTATGAATAACCACTTATGAATGTAAATAGTGATCTCCAATATCGATCAATTGACTTGATAGACTCTATAACTATTCATATTTTCACTCCTTCTTTAACACCTTCTCTTCAACCAGCTGAAGGCTATTGTATGTCATTTACAACTGCACCAGCAGTCATGATGGCAGTAATGAAGCATACTTTCAGATCCCACATTTGTAACTGATTATAGGTTTCCAATCACAAGCCTTGTAGTTACCATCCATGTCATTATTGTATGGATGTTGAATTGGACCCAATGTTCATGAGTGGTGCTGCAGGGTACTGATCTATTAGGGGACCATGTCAGCTGCTTCTGACCTATAGACTGAGCTGTATGGTAATTTCTGTACATGGGATGAGTCAATGATATTGAATGAACAGTGAGTTCCACTTGATGTTGATGTGGTTTTATCTGAATGGCGTTCATGACCATCTACACCTATCAAACAACATGTTTGATGTAAACTTTGCCATTGAGTCAGCTCAGATAAAGTTAACACCTCTGCTGCACTTGCAATTGAAAATCGATTCAGTAAGGTTGACAACCTTCCCAGCCAAAGTCTTTAAAAGCCAAAGCAGCAATGTTCTGCAGGGCGAGTCATTACTCCAACCTGAAACAGAGGCTACAAATTCCCAGAATGTGTCTGAGACGCCTGCTGTCCAGTGTTAAAACTGCTGGAAGGAAGCAAAAGCATGAAGTAGAAGAAGAGTGCAACAAAGTTGTAATAAATGACACAGTCTGATTCATGTCTGTACCAATCCTTTGGAAGGGGTTTTAACCTTTAAATAAAGCCTCCCTGGAAGCTCTGTGCAGAACACTTATTAATATATACCAGAATTCACGGGAGCTTTTCTATAAGAAGCCTTTCTTTGCCATATTTACAGCACTGGCTGTCATTATTTTTACTTAATTATATTCTATTCACAAATGTGTGTATAAAAAATGCATAACTGTAAAAGAGGTGCATAGCAGCACTCTGCCAGTACTACATTTATTGAAGCTTCAGAGTCACAGAAGACATTATACAAGTGTTTTCATAGTTGTACTAACCAGGAAGAGTAAATTGCCTTTGACCTGTAAAATCGAAGGAGTGCCCTATCGATGCAAGTATTAGATCATATTGAAAAGAAAAAAAAAAGACTAGCTTTGAGGTCGTACTCATGAGCTGAGATTCAGACACTACATTAACGGTTGGTCTTGCAAAGTAAAGCCTCCCTGGAAGCCATCGTGTGAGACTAGTGTGAAAGCTGTGTAAGTAAGTTCCTGCTGTCCTATACCATCGCATGTCATGGCTCTCTGGCCGCTTACTCACTAGTGCGGTTGATGTCTTGGAGACTCTGTTCGTTGCAATCCATAAGTCCTTCCTCTATGTCTATGTCTCGGTAGCGGTCGTGCTCTTGGTGTCTGTGGTGGTTATAGAGTCTGTCCCTGTCCACGTCGGCAGCCTCACGACTAGAGCGCCTTCGTCTGCGTTTGCGTCGATATCCTCGAGGCACTGGGACACCAATGTAGATGGACTGATGGTCTGGAGACAAATATGGAGGGTTTCTGGATGCTTTCATGAATAATATACAAATGGTTGCACCTGAAGTGCCCATATATATGTTCCTTTTGAATAGTTACATACATATTATTTAAATGAATGTTTCATGAAACAGCAAAAAATTGTTGACTGACAGCCAACCAACAATGGCAGATTGTTGAATGAGATTTTTCATTCATTTCTCATGATCAGAGGTTTGTTTTTAACCACAACCCTGAATACATTATGTTTCACACCATATCTGCCTATTACAGAAAACAATAAATTAATATTCACAATGCTTCAGTGCTGTAGCTTTCCTGTGTGTTAACATTTGGCTTGTATATTCCCTGTGTTGCAACACATACACTAATGGTGTGAGTTGTATCATCTTCTAGCAATTAGGGTTTCAATTTAATTTTAATTGCACACTAAAATCCATGTGGACACAAACCAATATAGGAAAAAAACAGAACCTGCCGCTCCACATGATCATAGAATACACACAAACTCACTCAAACATGCATCTGCAACTCCCCAGCCTCACAAAACACAGATCCATACAAAAAGACACCAAAAATCTCATTTGCCCTCCATTTGATGCATTCAGCCACACAAATTCTCAGAACAAATCAGATACTTGACGTGTGATGATGTTGCGATAATACTAAGATACAAAATGCATGTAATGACAAAATGCCCTGTTTCTATTTGCAGAGGGACACTCCGAGATGGATCTACCATAGATATGAACCACACAAGTAGAGTATGTGTGAACACACACTCACCTTCCTCCTGTTCATATCGATGGTGAGAGAGGCCCATCCCTCGATCGTCATGGTCCATCCTGGTAGAAAGGAAGAGACACAATTTTGGAGCATTGTTTCAAACTGTGAAAGTAACAAATCTATGAATATGAGTGCATAACATTAGTCTGTGTGGATGGTGATATGGTTATGTGTGTGCGTGTGTGTGTGTGTGTGTGTGTGTGTATATGTCTCTGTGTGTCTGAACTCTTTCCAATGAAAACTATACTGAGCTAACGTCAAATACATAAATATTACCATATTATTATATAACATAAATTATTTTAGATAAGCGTTGTATTTTTTATTTTTACCACAGAAGTGTGAGGAAGTTTTTTAAATCCAAAAATCAAATGACCATTTTCCTGGGTGATGGTCGCTTCTTGCTTTCACAATTCAATGTGTGATTGAAAATATGAATAAAACACCTGAAAAATCAAGACAGATAATGCTGAGTGTAGAAGTGAGACCAATGCGAGTAAGGATGCGTTCACACTACAGGCGTACGTTGATGGACCGTTGCCGGACGAGGGAAGGCGTGTCTGGCGCATGGGGAGATGCATTTGCAGACACAGCCAGCTCTGATCTCGATCTGATTGGCTGACGGATCCATCGCCGGCCAAAATATTAAATTTTTCTCAACTTCTCCACGGATTGGACCCACAATTAATTTCGGCATAATGTAACACAAGCCCATGCAAATGAGATCCGTCAACGGAAAGGTGTAGTGTGAACGCGGCGTAAGAATGTCTTTTCTAATCATAGGTTTCTCTGCCTGTAGAATTCTGGTTCCAAGTGGGGGCCACGACCTACTATGTATCAATTTAGGGATCCTTGACACAAACCTTGTGAGAACCTCTGGTGTATGCTGTATTGTGCACAAGGGTAAACACAGACATATACACATACATTGGTATGTGTATATGTCTGTGTTTACCGATACAATTGTGTAATTGTACACTGTCATGTCTGTACAAACATGTGCATGTATGTATGTGTGTGTATCATAGCTTTATTTATGGCATATAAGACTCCAGCAGCAGCCGTATTTACTGACCTGCATGTTGGGTTACAGTGCAGATCAATAGGAAAATAATTAAAAGGGAGGCCAAGTCGATGGAATGTTAGGATAACTTATCGCACGTGGTACAAATTCACACATTGAATGCCACCAGCAGTTTAAGGCCACCCTGTTCCTGCTGGTGACAGATTAGAGAGCATACACATTTGCAGCATTATGTACAGAAGGCTATGGTAATTGGAAGCAAGATGCTACTTGGAATTTGAATTTGCCTGTATGTCTATGAGATGAGAATGAGGATTGGTATTTTTGTTTTGTTTATCAGGGACAACACTAACTGTTATGTCCAGACTTCATTGATACCATTCCACAAAAGGATAGATCAGAAGTGGACAAAGGAAAGATGTTGTGAGACTCCAACACACATGGATACTATTGTTCAGTTTCAGCATTTATTCAAACACCATGTCTGGAAGGCCAGCTTTGCTCTCCTAAATATTTGCATTCCCATACATGAAACTGCATTGTCGATTTCATTCTGAAGGAAACATGTTTTTTCCGCAATAAATTTCCTTCACCGTATCACAAATAGGTTTTTAATCTGTGTGTGGACATATGTTTCAATATAAAATATTCAAAGGATCATTATCGTTTTTTCCTGTGAGTGGGAAGAACGTCAAAACAAGCTTGTAAAGCTGTGAAGGCCAACATGCTCTCATTCACTTGCCTAAAGACACCAGGGAGCATTAGTATTAATGTGGAGGTTTTTGTGCCTACCAAGTGAATGAAGTCCATCATTCATTCTCCGTTTAGTGTTATAAACTTGGCTTATCTTCCTTGAAAGCTGTATCGTACGCACCTGGACTTGGTTTTGGAGATGTTTCGCTGATGATAAAGCGTATGATAAAGAGCATTAGTTCTGGTAGAATCTCCCAGACTTCTGTGCTAATCATGGATTTGCCATAACAAACACCATGTTCAGCATAGAGAGGTTCACAAGGTTCTTGGTGCCATAACACACTTGGCCAAAGATCGTGCTTTCAGGCTTGGCTGGCTCAGTAGTCTCCAAAAACATCAGAAAGGTACCGTTTGGCAAGAAGGGCTGCAGCTGTGGGGGTTGCAAAAGCAAAAACCCAGATGTGGGAGGACATCAGGGAGACTGTGGTGAAGGACTTTTGGTTCTGGCAAACCATTAGATCACTCAGAAGGGGAAAATAAGGCTTGGGCTGTGTTCAGCTGGGAGGAGAACTGTGGACTTGGTCTGGAGATAGTGTTGAGGAGTTGAATGAACACTTTGAGGAACTCCTGAATCTCACCAACACATCCTCCAATGTTTGAAAATATAGGTTTGCCATATCCCTGGCAGAGGTAGCTGAGGTGATCAAATGGCTCCTCGGTGGGCAGGCATGAGGGGTGGATGAGATTCGCTCTGAGAGGCTGAAAGTTCTTGGTTGACATGCTTCTTCATTATTGCATGGAGGACAGTGCCTGCAGAGTGGCAGAACGGGTTGGTAGTTCCCATTTTTAAAATGGGGGACCGGAGAGTGTGCTCCAGTTATTGGGGTATCACACTGCACAGTGTCTGGATTTGGGACCTCAACATTGTGTCTCTACTTTTTATAGATGATGTGGTTCTGTTGGTTCCTCCAAGTCTGAGGCCATGATTCACTATTGTTTCTGTTCTCCTTGGTCATAGTAAGCCATGCTATTTAAGTAGCATGCACAACACCAGGACCCTGAAACAGTCCCACCTAAAGGACAGCATATCATATCAATCATTGTAAATAGTTCCTTCTCTATTTTATTTTATTTTATTATAGCTGTTTGCTGTAGAATGTGGAGACACCTAAAACGAGTAAATTTTGAAAATGTGTCAGGTAGCCAGAAAAACTACACTACACATCAAGTTTAGTACGGACAGAAATAATAATACATGAATTGTCATCATCAAGAAAAACAACAAGAAAAACAAAGCTGTTAAGCAAGCTATGACGATGCAAAGTGAAGTGGTGTTCTTGGTTATTTACTAAACTAGAAAGTACCCAGAGAGCACAAACATATGTCCGTAAAAAAACAAATATCCAGTTTCTTTTATACCTAAACAAATTAATCCTACCACTTGACTGTCACCAGTCTTAGAAGTAACGCCACAAAATAAGATTAAGTCCATTTTGTATTTATTACTCCAGTTACTTTTTTGAAATCGCAGTTTAAGTATTTAGAGGTGCTGTGTTGTATTTTATTTTTTATTTCTACTTCTCTACACAGTTTGCTCTGTCTTCCAAGCATTTCTGCTCTCCACATCCTATAAGAGAAATCTGTGTTTTTATTCGAATCTCTGTGGATAATATCTCATGTGGACTGACACTCTTGAAATGCGATCCACCCTGGAGGGATGTGAGGTGTAAAGTGGTTGGTGGAGGATGGGTTAAGCCCAGCAGCCCCATTGAACTGCTGCGAATGTTTGTAGCTCTGGCTTCCTGCCTCTGTAATTAGTGCTGTCACATCAGTGTCCTTCACACCCAGTGGGCAGCTGGAGCGGGAGCTGTAGGCAGCACCCCCCCCCCCCCCCCCCCCCCCCCCTCACAGCCGATCAATTGGTGTGCACCCTAACACACTCACATGTAAACATGCACACGTGCACATCGGATAATGTGTTCATGTGCTTTGCCGGTATATGCAAATGTACACAAGCACCAAAAGGGAAAATGAAATGAATATATATATATATATATATATATATACATATATACTCATTTTATTTTCATTTTTGTGATTTGTGAGTGTCCATCCAGCAACAAAACAAATCTATTCTGTTATCTGTTATCTCGGGCCGAGAGCATCGTGTTTTCTCTAACGTTATAAGTGTTTGTCACCACACCTCAGCTGAAGGAAAAGAAAAGAAAAGAAAAGAAAAACTTTTTCGAGAGTCTCTACTGTGATTTAGTGTTACTAACGAGCACACCGCTTCATCCAGCGTCGAGGGACGGGGCTGAGACACGAATACATTTTAAACATAAGAAACACTCGTCCCACAATAATCCGTGTGATGGGCAGCTACAAATAGAAGCTCACATCAGAAACGCCCAGAAATGAACTGATTCACAACTGAAACTGAAACTTAAATAGTGGTGAGTGGATCCACAGACGCGCTTTAGACATGGTGAAAGTGTATTTATTTATGTGCACATACACTTACATATTTTATGCACATTTGTCTCCGAATGACAAGGGATTAGAATTAGAACTACTAGAATGTTTCTTCAATACATTTCTCATATTTTCTTATTAATTTATTTAATTTTAAGTCACCAACCACATGATTAGACATTTGATGGAAAGAATGCGTACTGAAAACACGGAAAAAATATTTAAACGGATTTCATAGGGCCCTAGTTATTGACAAACACCACCGTGATGGATTAGTTAAGCTTTCAGAGCCAACAAGGGGGTGGAGCTCGGATATGGTGCCGTATAGCCTACTCTTTGGTGGGAACCTACTGTCTACGGTCAGAACGAGAGAAATCATCATGAGCACACAGGTCTTAAGGACTTTGAGCTCGGAAGAGAAGCTACAAACAAGAAATCTTTTACATTTGAAAATAAAGTTACCTAACTTTTGTTTTTTTATTTTTATTTAAATGTTTCTTGCAACATGTTGTATATCTGTTTAGTATTTGATTACTTTATTTTGTATACAGAATCCCAAAGTAAATGTGCACAAAATGAGCCATGCTGTGTCAATAGGTTCTATTTGTACACTGTGAGTTCGGCGAATACATTGACAACCACTGCTAAATGGCAGTAAAACATGTTTGCTCTATGGTAATGATGCTGAATGGGCCAAACAAAAAATTGCCATATATGCAGCAACATTTTGGTTGGCCACACCAAATCTCAATCCAAGGTTTTTTGAAAAGTTGGCAGCCCTGATTAAGCTATTTTTTTTAAGTAGCACTTTCAGCCTCATTTGTAAACAATCAAGGAAAAGGAAAACTACGAGGGACACTTTGTGACGTTTATAACTTTTTTACTGCTGATCTTATTCGATCGTGTTGATCAATAATTTCCAGCTTTTGCAAATCATGCACACTAAACAAGCATTAACATATGAACTTCTCACACTAACTAAACAACTATTTCCTATATCGAGTAACTGAGCAGAGAAGGACGTTGCTCTCCCTCTGTCTCTGTTGTTATCCAAGCTTCTGCTTGCTTTGTTGACAGGTCAGCTGTGCATGCTTTTATTGAATGTTCTTGCATGCAATTTTCATGATTGTAGTTTGTATTGTTGGTGCTGTTAATAGGTTAGCTACAAGCCACCGACTCAGGCGTCGCCATGTTGAGAGCCATTGAGAGGCCATCGAAATGCAAACCCGAATTTATGCACCTTTAAACTTCAAAACTCAACTCCATACTTCTATACTACTACTACCTTAGTAGTTTCAGTCAAAAGATATCACTAGAGACTTCCATAGACATATGTCTCTAAGTGAACTATCGAGAGGTTACAACTCTCCAAAGTGCCAGCTTGTCCCCACACACCGCTGAATAGGTTACTTACTGTCATTTAGAGTTAAGGAAGGAAGAGCAGAGGAGCTAAATGCCATTTCTCAAGAGGCTGAGAATATGAAATGGCAGTTTTCAAACAAGAGAGTTCAGAAAGACAGAGAAAGAAATCAATGGTGCACAGGGAGGAAAACAAATAAACCGGATGAGATAATAAGATAAGGATAAAACAACTTACCTGGATTAGTTGTCAGCGGGAATGAGTGAAAGCAGAAAATGCCTTTGCTGCTCGTAGTTTGGCATCAATGAAAACATGCCACTGGAGCTCCAACAAACTATTGAATGGTACAAACTCAGCAAAGAGGAAAGCTCCTTTCTATTTGTATCTGCCTGTCTGCCTCTCTCTCTCTCTCTCTCTCTCTCTCTCTCTCTCTCTCTCTCTCTCTCTCTCTCTCTCATGACTGGTTCAATAATGAACAAACTAGGACTCAGGAGAGAGCTCCAGGCACAAAGTTGTTTCAGAATATGTTTTGACACCAACCACCGATAGAAAATCTCTCAATATACTGTACCAGCAGGTCGATATATAGCATTGTGGAAAAAGTGATAAAGAAAAGAATGTTACGAGATGCTGCTCATGAAAATGTGAATTGTGGATTGAAAATGCATGCATTTGGGGGGGGGGGGGGGATTAATGGTTACAGATCGGTTCTGAACAGCAAAGATCACCATTTTTGATATCTAATCTTAGTTTTCGTTTTTTGAACGTGACTATAAAAATGACAATAAATATCAGGAATGTATAAAATAATGTATGTATATAAAACACTATACAGTAAAGTAATGTATCTGCTATTGAAGTAGTAGACATTTCTTGAAATATGTCTAAGATAACAAGGTACTGTGGCTTAGATGGTAAAGCACCTGTCTTGTGAATAGGAGATCCTGGGTTCAAATCCCAGCCGTACCTTGTTGTTACAGAATAATTTAGAAACAAACAATGTTATATCTATCTCTAGAGTAAGTGCTTCTTGTTAGTAGGGAAATAACTGAGTTAAAGGAGAATTCCAGTCATTTTTCACCCATTGTCGTTGTCCCCATGGTCATCTCGACTTTTCAGAAGCAAAAAACCCGACAAAAATTAACGTTGACTGCAACTGCAGCCTTAGCCTGTAGGCTACATGTCAGTTGCAGATGACGTCAATGACTCAGTCTATGGAACACTGAACCCCTTAACCTGCTTCTACACAGGGTGCTTTTCCAGCTAATTCAAAGTTCATGATTCACTTTTCGAAAACACACATTTGACAATAAAAGGTTCCTTATTGAGTTTTGTTGTGACCAAACAAAAGTTGTGGTTATGTTTTGCTTGACTCACTAAAGTTTTTTGTCAACTCTTGAGGAGCCTTGATAAAACAGTTGCAAAGTGGAAAATCAGACAAGGTACTGTGGCTTAGCTGGTAAAGCGCCTGTCTAGTAAACAGGAGATCCTGGGTTCAAGTCCCAGCAGTACCTGGGGCCTGTTCCAGAAAGCAGGTTCAACAAACTCTGAACCAAACCCTGAACTCTGAGTCATCTTCATCTTCTAAGATGGGCAACTCTGAGTTTTCTGTTCCAGAACAGCAGTTCTGGGTTAGTTTAATCAACTCTCAGTATGACAATCGTGAGTTACGTGCGTGCCTGCCAACTCTACAAAGCCATCATCAATGGAGCTCCAATACTACGATTCACCATGGCAACCGGGAGAGCGTTATTAGATATTACTGAGTGTTTATGTAGAAAACGAGCTCATCCTTAGAAAGCGGAGCAACGTAACTGCAGCAAAGTAGAGACAGTTGTCGTGGTGGACATTTACGGCCCGACTTAATGTGTATAACTGAATAAAACAGTCGATTGGTCTAAAGGTGATAACTCTTTATTTTCAGCCATGCAGAGCGACACTGTGGTGTAACGGTTAGCAAAACTGCTTACGTTATAGGCGACAGTGGTTTGACTCCCGTAGACCTCAAAGTAGCACAACGAACAAATAATATGTTTTTTTTATGTAGGTAATCCCCCAGGCACAAAAAGAAACTGGCTTCAGCTGAAAATTAAGCATAAAAATATTGCACAAATACGTAGACTAAAGGCTCATTTATGCTTCCATTTCGTGCGTAAATAGAGATGTACGTTATCAACGTTCTAAACGTCGCTGCCCTCATGCTTTCATGCGTCCTCTACGTTGGAATGGACGTTGAGCAAAACATCTTCTAGAGGGCGTCATTCACATCAAAAAGTTAGGCCTACTCCAATAAAGTTTAAAAAAAAATGTAGTGTTTAAGTGTTGTGATAAACTTATAAAATAAGTTTATCACAACAACAAACATGGCGACTGGACAATGTAGGGGAGATAACGATCCTGCATCTATTGAGAAGGAGGCAAAATCGCAGGCAGCGTTGTAGACGGAGGTGGTCTGTGAGACCACTGATTACATCCCGAGTGTGGACGGAGACTTCCAGTCATTGGTTTTACCGATGAGAGAAATTGACGACGAACGTCATTTTCAGTATATCAGGATGACGTCGGGGCTTTCGACAACTGGCTTCGCTGGGTGGCTGCTCACATTAAGCATGGGAACTCGCACAATTCACCGGTGACGCCGGCTGAGTGGCTAGCGGTCACCATTCGCTTCCTCGTGTCAGAGATCAGTCATTTCTAAAACGTTTTTTAATTTGTGTATGCTATTCACGGCACTTTCTGTGTACAATGCCCGACACTGCCCCCACGATTTCCGTTGCAACTGCAATGTTTGGTCCGTATCTGTACGCATCCGCAAGCTTGCAGGATACGGACAGAAATACGGACGAAATGTACGCAGAGAACGGACAGAAGGCTCCGTCCGTATCCGTATGCGTGTCTAGTGTAGAGCATAAATAAGCATTAAGGCATATGATTTTAATCATATTTCACATATTAAAAAGTAAATATAAGCGGCTATTTCAATAAAGAAATGTACTTTTTCAGAAAACTCCCGTTCGCAAAAAAATCTTAAGAGCTCTGCAAAGAACTGCATTATTGTCCGCGATATGAAATGTCGAAAATGTTGGAGAATATTGTTTAGATATGTGATTGGTAGGAAAAAACGGTAATTTCCTTCTAAGTAATCAAAATCCTTTCCCGACGTAAAGCTGTTAGAATCACTTTTATTTCCGTACCGATTAGGTTGACGAGGAAAGGATGGCACATTTTCTTCAGAGTTGGTTCAGATTCCGGAAAAAGGCGGAGACATGTAGGGAGAAACTCAGGGTATGTTGAAGCAAACCTGCCAGCGAGCAGGTTAGGTTCACAGAGTCAGTTACTATGGTAACTGACCTAAAGGTTGAGTTACCTCTCTTTCTGGAAACCCTCTTCTCAGGGTTAACAAACTCAGAGTTTCAGGATAACCTACTTTCTGGAACAGGTCCCTGATTCTTACAAAATAACAATTTCAAAACAAACAATGGTATATCTATCTCTAGAGTATGTGCTTCTTGTTAGGAGGGAAACAACTGCGTTAATGGAAGGCAAAGATTATTGTCATGATCAATAAGCTGACTATGGGATTTGGAGAAACATTACTTATTTGATCGTCGTCTTCAATTCTATTTGATATGATGGACGTGACTGCAGCCTCGACAAAAGAGGAGAACCATAATACTAGTGATCACAGTTAAAGATCAAAGTATCTGTGTCCGAAACACGACATTCAGGGTCCAAATGCCATGGTGGATGGTTTGGTTCGTAAACATAATACCAGGCACTGTGGAATCCTATGTAAACACCCAGTAGCAATAGTGAACTGCAGCCTTAGCCTGGACAGGTCAGTTGCAGATGACATCAATGACTCAGTCTACGGAACGTTAAACCCCTTAACCTGCTTCTACAGAGGGTGCTTTCGCTGGCTAATTCAAAGTTCATGATTCACTTTTCCAAATCACACATTAGACAATAAAAGGTTCCTTTTTGAGTTTTGTTGTGACCAAAATAAAGTTGTGGTGATGTTTTGTTTGACTCATGAATGTTTTTTGTGAACTCTTGAGGTTGAAAAAAAAAACATGTTGAATCCATATCCTTCCATAAATGAGTTGCAAAGTGTAAATTCAGGCAAGGTATTGTGGCTTAGCTGGTAAAGCGCCTGTCTAGTAAACAGGAGATCCTGGGTTCAAGTCCCAGCAGTACCTTATTGTTACGGCACTATCTCAAAACACAGTGTGTTACACTTATCTCTGCTGCCTCTCGAGTGAGTGCTTCACGTAGGCAGCAAAGAGACTGAGTTAATGGTAAGGAAAGACTGGTGTCATCATCAATTAGGTAAGTATTGGATTTGCAGAAACATTACTCCTGTGGTCATCTTCTGGAACTCTATTTTACACGATGGATGTGACTGCACCCTTGACAAAAGAGGAGAAGCTTAATACTAGTCAACCTACTCAAAGTTCAAAGCTCCTTTTTCGTGAACAGGAATTCAAATTCCTTGGTGGATTTTCTGGTTCATTAACATAGTACCAGGCACTGTGGAATCATGTTACCACCCAGCAGCAATAGTGAACTGCAGCCTTAGCCTGTAGTGTTTCCAAATCAAACCACATTAGAAAAATAAAGGTTCCTTTTTGAGTTTTGTTGTGACCAAACACAATTTGTGGTTATATTATGTTTGACTCACTAAAGTTTTTTGTGAACTCTTGAGGTTGAAAACAAAATTTCAAATCCATATTATTCCATAATACAGTTGCTGATTCAAGTATTAGGTCTTTTGAATACAGTAATTGACATCGGAAGGACATTTCATGAAATATGTAAAAAATAACAAGGTACTGTGGCTAAGCTGGTAAAGCACCTGTCTTGTAAACAGGAGATCCTGCGTTCAAGTCCCAGCAGTACCTTGTTGTTACAGAATAATAATTTCAAAAGATTGGTGTCATGATCAACTAGCTGACTATGGGATTTGGAGAAACATTGCTCCTGTGATCGTCGTCTTCAACTCTATTTGATATGATGGACGTGACTGCAGCCTCGACAAAAGAGGAGAAGCGTAATTCATCACAGTTAAAGATCAAAGTATCTGTGTCCGAAACACAACATTCAGGGTCCAAATGCCATGGTGGATGGTTTGGTTCATAAACATAATACCAGGCACTGTGGAATCCTATGTCAACACCCAGTAGCAATAGTGATCTGCAGCCTTAGCCTGTAGGCTACAGGTCAGTTGCAGATGATGTAGCGAGTCTGCAATGCCACAAAGCTCACCACGACACCACAGCTTTCTTTGTGTTTCCTTTATTCAGTATGCCTGTAATGGCACAAACATGACATGAACAGGAATAAGTTCACATCACCCTCATCAGGCAACTGTCTCATTCAGCCGTGAATGCAGACTGAAAAAACAAAGAAAGACATTCATTGAAGTGATCGTACAGTGGGTAATCATTATAATCATACCTGTAATGGCACAAACATGACAGGGACAGGAATAAGTTCACATCACCCTCATCAGGCAACTGCAAAGGATGCATGTAATAATAATAATAATAATAAGAAACAAATACAAAATAACTGTGGAAATAATAAATATGCCCTGTATCACAATTCCAACCATCACAGAGTAGCACATTAACTCGCACATTAACATCGTGTGTAAACAATCAACTATAAAATATTCTACATTCATTTTCTACAAGTCCCACATAAAAGACAACATCCCCCATAATGCCGCAGCCTACTAAAAGTCGCCAGGCGCGTGCGGGTAGCGGCATTACAAAGGAATGTTGCTGAGCACAAAACGATACAACTTTCAAAAGAACTTTACAACACCTTACATTAAAATAAAATAACCTCTACACATTATAACCCTCCCATATTGCTCTCGGAACATATTCGCACACATATTCATATATTTGATGAACCGTCCGTAACCTCACCTGTCTCATTCAGCCGTGAACGCAGACTGAAAAAGAATCTCCAGTGCGCATGCACCACAGCGCCACAGGGGAGTTCTCAGACCAAAATACTTCTGATTAAAATTAATGTACATAAAATATTAGTCATTTGAAGCAATTTTTTTTTTCAGCGGGCTAGATATTTAAATTATGCAAATCAGCGGGTGACACCAAACAACGTCTGCCCAAGCAAGTCAGAGCTTTCTTTCTCTCACACAGTGACCTGGAGAGACGCAGCCACATTTGAGAGGACGATTGCGCGTGTGTGCGCAATTGCGCATAGCGTGTGTTGGCCCCTCTCCACTACACAATACAGCTCGGCTCTTGTCTCGTCACCTCTCTGCTGCTGAACACTGTGGGCCGAGCCGATGCATGTCTCTCTCCCCTGGCCGGGAGAGTTATCATACCGTACTGTGCGTGTGTGTCCAAGCGTGTGTGTGCGTGCGTGGAGTGCTCACAAGCGTGCACTTGTGTTTAGGGCGGGGATGGAGGGAACAAAAAAATGTTTGCACCGGGGCCTATCGCCATGATATACACTACTGATTTCACTGATACTGAAAACATTAGATTTTGTCTTAAAAAAGTATTTTTCCATTTGTTGTTGTATTTGCCGTTTCTGTGCGTACATTGAAATTGAATCCTGGCGGCGCCACTGGCTGAAACAATCATACAGCAATGTAAGGAATGACTAAAAGCAATGTATAAAATAATATAAAAAGAGATTACAAAAATACTATAAAACGCTGTGCATTGATTTAAAGTTAGCTGGAATACAAATAAAATGACACCATTACAATGACATCAATGACTCAGTCTACGGAACACTGAACCCCTTAACCTGCTTCTACAGACGGTGCTTTCGCTGGTAGATTCAAAGTTCATGATTCACTTTTCCAAAACACAAATTAGACAATAAAAGGTTCCTTTTTGAGTTTTGTTGTGACCAAAATAAAGTTGTGGTTATGTTTTGTTTGACTCACGAATGTTTTTTGTGAACTCTTGAGGTTGAAAAAAATAACATTTCAAATCCATATCCTTCCATAATACAGTTGCAAAGGGGAACTTAAGACAAGGTACTGTGGCTTAGCTGGTAAAGCGCCTGTCTAGTAAACAGGAGATCTTAGGTTCAAGTCCGAGCAGTACCTGATTCTTACAGAACTATCTCAAAAGAAAATGTCTTATGTTTATCTCTAGCCTCTCGAGTAAGTGCTTCACGTAGGCAGCAAAAAGACTCACTTAATGGTAAGGAAAGGTTGCTGTCATCATCAATTAGCTAAGCATTGGATATGACCCCAACACCGAGTATCATCAGGGGTTAAAGGTGCACCGAGTTAAAATTCAAAAGGCGATCGCTGCTCGAAGAACCGTCGAAATTAAACTTCAAAACCCAAAGGTATCTCACGCACCACACCTCACACCTCCACACACGGGGATGATGGTCAATAATGTCAGTGACATCCCAGAGCTAAAACAGGTACCACCAGAGGTATGGGCACGACACAAACATGATGTAGGGTTGATAAAGAATGCTGAACCAATTGTAATCACTCCAAAATCCTCCTACAGGCCCTGCCAGCGGCAGTATCCACTAAGGAAAGAGGCTGTGGAGGGCATCAAACCGGTGTTTGAGGCCCTCCTCAAAGCAGGCGTCATCGTCCCCTGCGAAAATTCACCCGTCCGCACGCCGATATGCCCGGTGAGAAAGATTCGGCCTCCAGGCACGCCAGATGAATGGAGGTTTGTCCAGGATCTGCAGGCAGTAAATGCAGCAATCCACGCGCGCGCCCCTACGGTACCAAATCCTCACACAATCCTCTCACAGGTCCCACCTGAAAGTAAATGGTTTTCTGTTGTTGATTTGGCTAATGCCTTCTTCAGCGTCCCCATACATCCCGACAGCCAGTACTGGTTCGCATTCACATTTGAAGGTAAAACGTACACATTCACCTGTTTGTGCCAGGGCCTGTCCGAATCTCCCACCATTTTCAACGCCGCTCTGCGCGACAATTTAGAATCCTTAAGTCTGCCACAAAACAGCGCCTTGCTGACATATGTGGATGATCTAATGATTTGTTCTCCCACACGAGAAGCCTGCGTGGCTGACACGCTGGCCCTGCTAAAACACCTGGCCGACAACGGCCACAAGGTCAGCTCATCCAAATTACAGTTCGCCTGTAATCAGGTCACCTTTCTGGGGCACATCATATCAGAAGAGGGGAAAACACTCTCCCAATCACGCATCTCTGCCATCCAAGAAATCCCAAAACCAGTCACAAAGAAACAGGTTATGAGCTTTCTTGGTATGACATCATACTGCAGACAGTGGATTCCTGACTATGCAAGCATCGAGGCACCGTTGGCAGCGATCGCTCATGGGCAGGGTCTCGTGGCACAGGACAAAGTCACTTGGACACCTGATGCGGGAAAAGCATTTGTTGACCTAAAACTAGCTCTACAGACACCCCCCACTCTGGGGCTCCCTGATTGCAGCCGACCTTTTACACAAACTGTTGACGAGAAGGGGCACTACATGACTTCCGTGTTACTGCAGGACTATGGGGGGCAAAAAAGGCCTGTTGCCTATTTCTCATCCAAACTTGATCCCGTGGCAGCCGGCCTTCCGGCTTGCCTCAGAGCTGTGGCCGCAGCTGAGAAAGCGGTCGTAGCTTCACGTGACATTGTAGGTTACTCTCCACTAACCTTATTAGTACCACATGCAGTCTCTATGATCCTTTTAGAGAAGAAAACTTCACACCTGTCCCCTGCGCGGTGGCTAAGATACAATACCATTTTACTGGAGCTGCCTAACATCACTGTACAACGCTGCACCATACTAAATCCTGCGACTTTGCTCCCCACAGCTGAAGATGGGGAGCCCCATGATTGTGTGGCTGTCATTAACGAAATCTGTTCCCCCAGACCTGACCTCCGGGAAACACCACTTGACAACCCCGACATGGAGCTCTTTGTGGACGGCTCAGCATCAAGGAACCTGGAAACAGGCCTCAAACAATCAGGGTTTGCAGTCACCACATAACATGAGACACTTTTGGCTGAGCCTCTCCCATCTAACTATTCAGCACAGGCTGCAGAGCTGGTGGCTCTGACTGAGGCATGCAAACTGGCTAGAGGTAAGACTGTCACTATTTTCACAGACAGCAGATACGCGTGGGGGGTTTGCCACTCTTTTGGACAAATTTGGGCCAACCGGGACTTTCTGACTGCATCGGGCAAACCCAACGCTCACCACAGACTGGTTGCTTCTCTCCTTGATGCTTTGCTGTTGCCACGTCACATCGCCATATGCAAATGCGAAGCACACACACACAAAACAGACTACGTTTCACAAGGAAACGCCTGTGCTGATTCTGCAGCCAAGGTCGCTGCTAAGCAACCTTTGATAACACAGCTCGCTATCACTTCCAGCCCAGCTGTAACACCCGATGCAGACTTACAAGAACTACAGAGCAGAGCAACACAGGGGGAGAAACATGCTTGGAGACGGGCAGGCGGGGTGGTGAAACAAAATGTCTGGTATGGTCCCAACGATAAGCCCTGTCTACCAGGCTATTTGTTTCACTATTACGCTAAATTGACGCATGGTCAAGACCACGCATCAAAAGAGGGGATGACACGTGACATCCAGAGACATTGGTTCACTAAAGGCTTCTCACTTTACTCCCAAAATTTTTGCAAAAGATGCGTGATCTGTGCAACAAACAATGTGGGCAGAGGCATCAGGGTCAGACAGAGCGCCCATCCCCCAGCAAGCAGACCGTTTGATCACCTACAAATGGATTTCATAGAACTAACACCAAGTGAGGGAAAGAAATTCTGCCTTGTGATGGTCGATATGTTTTCAAAATATGTTGAGGTTTTTCCCACTTCCAAACAAGACGCGTCGGCAGTGGCAAAAGCCTCACAAATTCTTCCCAGATGGGGAGTGCCCTCACGGATTTCGAGTGACAACGGGACCCCTTTTGTAAATGCCGCGCTTAAAAGCATCAGCCAGTACCTTGGGTTCGACCTGAGGCGACATTGTAGCTATCACCCAGGTAGCAGTGGGGCGGTAGAACGCGAAAATGGGACCCTAAAGAACAAACTTGCCAAATGTTGCGAGGAAACAAAACTACCCTGGACTAAGGCCCTCCCCATTGTGTTGATGTACATGAGGGGGAGAATCAGGTCCAGAAATAACCTCAGCCCATTTGAAATCCTGTTCAGCCGGCCTTTGCGAACCGGGATTGGGCCTGAGCTAAGACAACTCCCTGAGACAGGGCATTGTGAGGATGAAATGTTGCGGTATTGCGCACACATAACCTCTGTTCTCTCTGATATTCACAAACAGGTGAAAGACGCACTGCCAACACCCACACACTGGATCCACGCCAGCCACTGCAGAAGGATCCCAGAGCCATCAGCCGACGCTCCTACACAGGTCGATCAGAGAGAGCCAGATGGCATCGACCTTCAGCAGCCCGCCACTCCAGAACGGGGGGCGACGTCAGCTGCACCTGCTGACTACGCATCTCCTCCTGCTTCTCCTGCTGCAGATCGAGCCCTACTTCGGCCTCGCAGGCCTGGACCGACCAGAACTACCCACGGTGGACGTCGCCCCGGTCACCCGGCCGGAACAGAACGCCTGGTACCGAGCCGTCGCTCTGGCCGCCAGATTGGTGACGAATGAGAGTTGTTATGTCTGCGCCCAACTCCCCAATGGCGTGGGCACAGCACTGCCTGTGGCACCCTGGCCACTGAACATCTCTGAGACCATGGGGGTCATGGTGGCCCTCACCAAGCCTGTGGAATCACCAGAACGAATCATCACAAACCTTGCTCCTTGGTTGGAGGATTTGAACATCAGCGTCGTCAGCTACGAAGGATCCGCGGTGAGATTCAGAAATGTTACAACTGCTCTGAGTGAGGTGCACCATTCAATAATGACAACAAATCCCGCACGGCAACACGTGTTTCACAACCCGAGAAGGGGCTCTCGGGAATCCTCCCCTGGTGGGGGACTGTCAACAATGCACATGAGATTGATGAAATATCCCTGGAACTCGAAAATCTGACTGAACTCACAGCTGCCGGCTTTGCAGCATTGTCCCCTGTTGTCCAGGGCATCAGAAACGTGGCTCTGCAAAATAGAGTCGCCCTCGACTTGACCCTAGCCTCACAGGGAGGCGTGTGCCATGTCATAGGGAC
The DNA here is from genome assembly GCF_963514095.1 of Eutrigla gurnardus. NCBI lineage: Eukaryota > Metazoa > Chordata > Actinopteri > Perciformes > Triglidae > Eutrigla > Eutrigla gurnardus. The sequence goes on along the minus strand of NC_139936.1, from coordinate 23,872,672 downwards.
AAAATGCTGTACCTTCGTGCCTGCAATAGATGACAACATGACCCATGTTGTTGCACACCTGAACGAACTGTTACACAGAGAGAAAAGCAAAGACTCTGAGGCTTTTGAGGGCTGGGACATTTGGTCCTGGCTCACAGAGGGGGGGTGGAAAGCCACCGCCATCAGATTCCTATCACCTGTGTTGATGGTTGTGGTTGTAATGTTGCTGGTCGTTTGTTGCGTACTGCCCTGCTGCCGAGCTCTCGTGGGTTCAGCGGTGAGCTCTGCCGTAGGACAGTACCCGAAAATCACCATTGTTCCAGATGAAGATCTGTGGGTACCGCCCTTTTTGGATTCAGATATTGAGTCAATCTGATATGTTAACTCACACATAGATGTTAGAAGGGGATCACACTACAACTTCATGCTTAATAATAAAACCCTTTTTGTGTGAACCTTGAAATGTAATTGTGTGCGAATTGTCTCACTCAGGAACCGCCTGTCTACCTGTCCGAACTTAGTTCCTTTACCTTCTACAGCTCAACCAGTCCACTACAAAGGGGGAGGGTGGTTTAGAAGCCCTTCGTCTCAACCCGGTGAAGAATGGCAAACGACTTTGTCAGGGGGCTGTAGATTTTAGAAAGCAGCTGAGCTACGATGGTAGGTTATGGGGCCCTGAGGTAGAAATTCGTTCAGATACATGTATGTTATATCCTCACTCCACCTGCTAATCATATTTTGCGCATCATTTTCCCTGTAAGGTGAAGGTTTCAAAGCACCAGGTCACTACACATGACCTGTATGTTTGAGGGAAGGGTGGTCTGTATCAGAAAGAGAAAGCAGGGTTGGAGGTTTCTTTTTTTTATAATTATCCATTTCTTTTTCCTTATTATTTGGTATATTTGTGATTATTGTGCTCATAGCAGACATGTTATCAGTAGAGTATAGAAGGTTGTATACTCCTGGGAAAGAGGTTCTGTTCCTGGTACCATGATGGCAACTCCTGATATGAAATTGTTTAGCTTGTGCTTTTAATAGTATGATTTTCTTGTTTGATCAATATTGCTTGTTCACTATTTCCCATTCATGTGTAATGAAGAATGCAATTAAGAACAGCTTATGTTTTATTCTTTCATAATATAAAAGGCTTTTTCTCCAGGTTAAATGCATGCCCTGTTAAACCTTGCCGTGAATTAAAGACATAGACAATTATAAATTACCTTTTCTAGTGAACATAAAATGTTCAAAGGGGGGACTGTAATGGGAATTTTGGATGTTTGTAATTTATAATCAGAATATTTGTCAGGCCAGACGTCGATCCGCATCTCCTCATCTGACTGTTATGCTATGACGAAAATGAATGCCTGTTTGTAGATGATATGAACATGAGTGCCACATTGACATAAGATAATTTCAGGACTATGACGCCTGTGTTCTGTAAATCTTGACCTTGCCTGTACATCTTGTCTTTGTAACATAGGACATGATCCGTCCTTTGTCCATGGTTCCTCCTCCTTAAAAGGGAGATTGTTGTTAGACTCAGGGTCGTTCCTGCTGATTCTGAACCTTTGCATCAGAAGGCAGGGGTGAACAGTACTTTCTTCTGCAGATGAGAATACTTAGTGGAATAAACCTCGGAGAAAAAGCTGATCCTGGTTGTTGATCTTTATTGGGCAGATTCATTTTTCCACAACACAGCCTTAACCTGTAGGCTACAGGTCAGTTGCAGATGACGTCATTGACTCAATCTACGGAACACTGAACACTTGTGCACAGGGCGATTTTGCAGGCCAATTCAAAGTTTATGATTTACTTTTCCAAATCACACCCAATTAGAAAAATAAAGGTTCCTTTTTGAGTTTTGTTGTGACCAAACACAATTTGTGGTTATATTATGTTTGACTCACTAAAGTTTTTTGTGAACTCTTGAGGTTGAAAACAAAATTTCAAATCCATATTATTCCATAATACAGTTGCTGATTCAAGTATTAGGTCTTTTGAATACAGTAATTGACATCGGAAGGACATTTCATGAAATATGTAAAAAATAACAAGGTACTGTGGCTAAGCTGGTAAAGCACCTGTCTTGTAAACAGGAGATCCTGCGTTCAAGTCCCAGCAGTACCTTGTTGTTACAGAATAATAATTTCAAAAGATTGGTGTCATGATCAACTAGCTGACTATGGGATTTGGAGAAACATTGCTCCTGTGATCGTCGTCTTCAACTCTATTTGATATGATGGACGTGACTGCAGCCTCGACTAAAGAGGAGAACCGTAATACTAGTCATCACAGTTAAAGATCAAAGTATCTGTGTCCGAAACACAACATTCAGGGTCCAAATGCCATGGTGGATGGTTTGGTTCGTAAACATAATACCAGGCACTGTGGAATCCTATGTCAACACCCAGTAGCAATAGTGAACTGCAACCTTAGCCTGGACAGGTCAGTTGCAGATGAAATCAATGACTACGGAACACAGAACCCCTTAACCTGCTTCTACAGAGGGTGCTTTCGCTGGCTAATTCAAAGTTCATGATTCACTTTTCCAAATCACACATTAGACAATAAAAGGTTCCTTTTTGAGTTTTGTTGTGACCAAAATAAAGTTGTGGTGATGTTTTGTTTGACTCATGAATGTTTTTTGCGAACTCTTGAGGTTGAAAAAAAAACATTTCAAATCCATATCCTTCCATAAATCAGTTGCAAAGGGAACTTAAGACAAGGTACTGTGGCTTAGCTGGTAAAGCGCCTGTCTAGTAAACAGGAGATCCTCGGTTCAAGTCCCAGCAGTACCTGAATCTTACAGAACTATCTCAAAACACAGTGTCTTATGCTTATCTCTGCTGCCTCTCGAGTAAGTGCTTCACATAGGCAGCAAAGAGACTGAGTTAGTTGCTCCTGTGGTCATCTTCTGGAACTCTATTTGACACGATGGATGTGACTGCACCCTTGACAAAAGAGGAGCAGCTTAAAGGCGAGTCCACACCGGAAGAACTGCCCGACTCGCGTCGGTAAATGAAGTCAGGCTACTTAATATGGCCGACTCGAACAACGGCATGGGCGGTTCACACCTACGGAATTACAGCCGACGCCATACGTTCCGCGCTTGCATGAGATGTAATGTCTCCAAAACAACAGGCGGTGCTAATCTGTATTGTGGGCCAAAAAACACGAAAACCGGCAGTAGCCGGTCCTCTCTAGACCATAACTCAGAGCACGCTGTCCTCACCAGTCACTGTTGTCAGCAGAGTGAGGTTGTAGACTGTAGTTGTGATTACTCTCTGAACAGAAAAATCTAAAAAGTTGGATGATGTCGATACGGAGACACTGGCCTTGTCAGCTCTCGCACTTATTCTTATGGAAGTGGAATTCTTATTCGATTCCACTGTTTATCTGGTTTGTTTACCATCGTCACTTCCGGGCTTCACTGATTCGCTAGTCAAGCTGCTAGCCTCCACCAATCAGAATGGTAAAAGAATGACCGACTCGAATGGCGGATTATACATTTGAGTCGGCTGAAATGAACGCCGACGTGGCCGATTCGAGCGACCACACCAAGTAGACTCATGTCACGGACGCCGACTCTCTCAAAGAAGCCGATTTTCGGTCCGGTGTGAACTCGGCTTAATACTAGTCAATCTACTCAATGTTCAAAGCTCCTTTTTCGTGAACAGGATATTCAGAGTTCAAATTCCTTGGTGGATGGTCTGATTCATTAACATAATACCAGGCACTGTGGAATCATGTTACCACACAGCAGCAATAGTGAACTGCAGCCTTAGCCTGTAGGCTACATGTCAGTGGCAGATGACGTCAATGACTCAGTCTACAGAACACTGAACACTTGTGCACAGGGTGATTTTGCAGGCCAATTCCAAGTTTATGATTTACTTTTCCAAATCACAGCAAATTAGAAAAAATAAAGGTTCCTTTTTGAGTTTTGTTGTGACCAAACACAATTTGTGGTTAGATTATTTTGGACTCGCTAAAGTTTTTGTCAACTCTTGAGGTTGAAAAAAAAAAGCATGTCAAATCCATATTCTTTCATAAAACAGTTGCAAAGTGGAAATTTAGACAATGTACCGTGGTTTAGCTGGTAAAGCGCCTGTCTAGTAAACAGGAGATCCTGGGTTCAAGTCCCAGCAGTACCTGATTGTTACAGAACTATCTCAAAACAAAGTGTCTCATGCTTGTTTCTGCTGCCTCTTGAGTAAGTGCTTCACGTAGGCAGCAAAGAGACTGAGTTAATGGTAAGGAAAGATTGGTGTCATCATCAATTAGGTAAGTATTGGATTTGCACAAACATTGCTCCTGTGGTCATCTTCTGGAACTCTATTTGACACGATGGATGTGACTGCACCCTTGACAAAAGAGGAGAAGCATAATACTAGTCATCTCAGTTAAAGATTAAAGCACCTGTGACCAAAACACGACATTCAGGGTCCAAATGCCATGGTGGATGCTTTTGTTCATGAACATAATACCAGGCACTGTGGAATCCTATGTCAACACCCAGTAGCAAAAGTGAACTGCAGCCTTAGCCTGTAGGCTACAGGTCAGTGACAGATGACATGAATGACTCAGTCTACGGAACACTGAACCCCTTAACCTGCTTCTACACAGGGTGCTTTTGCTGGCTAATTCAAAGTTCATGATTCACTTTTACAAATCACACATTAGACAATAAAACGTTCCTTATTGAGTGCTGTTGTGACCAAACAAAAGTTTTGGTTATGTTTTGCTTGACTCACTAAAGTTTTTGTCAACTCTTGAGGTTGAAAGAAAAAACATGTCAAATCCATATTCTTCCATAAAACAGTTGCAAAGTGGTGATTTAGATAAGGTACTGTGGCTTAGCTGGTAAAGCGCCTGTCTAGTAAACAGGAGATCCTGGGTTCAAGTCCCAGCAGTTCCTGATTGTTACAGAACTATCTCAGAACACAGTGTCTTACGCTTATCTCTGCTGCCTCTCGAGTGAGTGCTTCACGTAGGCAGCAAAGAGACTGAGTTAATGGTAAGGAAAGATTGGTGTCATCATCAATTAGGTAAGTATTGGATTTGCACAAACATTGCTCCTGTGATCATCTTCTGGAACTCTATTTGACACGATGGATGTGACTACACCCTTGACAAAAGAGGAGAAGCTTAATACTAGTCAACATAATAAATGTTCAAAGCTCCTTTTTCGTGAACAGGACATACAGAGTTCAAATCCCTTGGTGGATTGTCTGGTTCATTAACATAATACCAGGCACTGTGGAATCATGTTAGCACCCAGCAGCAATAGTGAACTGCACCCTTAACCTGTAGGCTACAGGTCAGTTGCAGATGACGTCAATGACTCAGTCTACGGAACACTGAACACTTGTGCACAGGGCGATTTTGCAGGCCAATTCAAAGTTTATGATTTACTTTTCCAAATCACACCCAATTAGAAAAATAAAGGTTCCTTTTTGAGTTTTGTTGTGACCAAACACAATTTGTGGTTATATTATGTTTGACTCACTTAAGTTTTTTGTGAACTCTTGAGGTTGAAAACAACATTTCAAATCCATATTATTCCATAAAACAGTTGCTGATTCAAGTATTAGGTCTTTTGAATACAGTAATTGACATCGGAAGCACATTTCATGAAATATGTTTAAATAACAAGGTACTGTGGATAAGCTGGTAAAGCACCTGTCTTGTAAACCGGAGATCCTGGGTTCAAGTCCCAGCAGTACCTTGTTGTTACAGAATAAAAATTTTAAAAGATTGGTGTCATGATCAACTAGCTGACTATGAGATTTGGAGAAACATTGCTCCTGTGATCGTCGTCTTCAACTCTATTTGATATGATGGACGTGACTGCAGCCTCGACTAAAGAGGAGAACCGTAATACTAGTCATCACAGTTAAAGATCAAAGTATGTGTGTCCGAAACACGACATTCAGGGTCCAAATGCCATGGTGGATGGTTTGGTTCGTAAACATAATACCAGGCACTGTGGAATCCTATGTCAACACCCAGTAGCAATAGTGAACTGCAGCCTTAGCCTGGACAGGTCAGTTGCAGATGACATCAATGACTCAGTCTACGGAACACAGAACCACTTAACCTGCTTCTACAGAGGGTGCTTTCGCTGGCTAATTCAAAGTTCATGATTCACGTTTCCAAATCACACATTAGATAATAAAAGGTTCCTTTTTGAGTTTTGTTGTGACCAAAATAAAGTTGTGGTGATGTTTTGTTTGACTCATGAATGTTTTTCGTGAACTCTTGAGGTTGAAAAAAAAACATTTCAAATCCATATCCTTCCATAAATCAGTTGCAAAGTGAAAATGCAGACTAGGTCCTGTGGCTTAGCTGGTAAAGGGCCTGTCTAATAAACAGGAGATCCTGGGTTCAAGTCCCAGCAGTACCTGATTGTTACAGAACTGTCTCAAAACACAGTGTCTTATGCTTATCTCTGCTGCCTCTCGAGTAAGTGCTTCACGTAGGCAGCAAAGAGACTGAGTTAATGGTAAGGAAAGATTGGTGTAATCATCAATTAGTGAAGTATTGGATTTGCAGAAACATTGCTCCTGTGGTCATCTTCTGGAACTCTATTTGACACGATGGATGTGACTGCACCCTTGACAAAAGAGGAGAAGCATAATACTAGTCATCTCAGTTAAAGATTAAAGCACCTGTGTCCAAAACACGACATTCAGGGTCCAAATGCCAAGGTGGATGCTTTTGTTCATGAACATAATACCAGGCACTGTGGAACCCTATGTCAACACCCAGTAGCAAAAGTGAACTGCAGCCTTAGCCTGTAGGCTACAGGTCAGTGACAGATGACATGAATGACTCAGTCTACGGAACACTGAACCCCTTAACCTGCTTCTACACAGGGTGCTTTTGCTGGCTAATTCAAAGTGCATGATTCACTTTTACAAATCACACATTAGACAATAAAAGGTTCCTTATTGAGTTTTGTTGTGACCAAACAAAAGTTTTGGTTATGTTTTGCTTGACTCACTAAAGTTTTTGTCAACTCTTGAGGTTGAAAGAAAAAACATGTCAAATCCATATTCTTCCATAAAACAGTTGCAAAGTGGAGATTTAGACAATGTACCGTGGTTTAGCTGGTAAAGTTCCTGTCTAGTAAACAGGAGATCCTGGGTTCAAGTCCCAGCAGTACCTGATTGTTACAGAAATATCTCAAAACAAAGTGGCTCATGTTCATCTCTGCTGCCTCTTGAGTAAGTGCTTCACATAGGCAGCAAAGAGACTGAGTTAATGGTAAGGAAAGATTGGTGTCATCATCAATTAGGTAAGCATTTGATTTGCAGAAACATTGTTCCTGTGGTCATCTTCTGGAACTTTTTTTGACATGATGGATGTGACTGCACCTTTGACAAAAGAGGAGAAGCATAATACTAGTCAACATAATAAATGTTCAAAGCTCCTTTTTCGTGAACAGGACATTCAGAATTCAAATCCCTTGGTGGATGGTCTGGTTCATCAACATAATACCAGGCACTGGTGAATCATGTTACCACCCAGCAGCAATAGTGAACTGCAGCCTTAGCCTCTAGGCTACATCAGTTGACGATGACATCAATGACTCAGTCAACGGAACCCTCAACCCCTTAACCTGCTTCTACACAGGGTGCTTACACTGGCTAATTCAAAGTTCATGATTCACTTTTCCAAATCACACATTAGACAATAAAAGGTTCCTTTTTGTGTTTTGTTGTGACCAAACAAAGTTGTGGTCACATTTTGTTAGACTCACAAAAGTTTTTTGTGAACTCTTGAGGTTGAAAACAAAATTTTGAATCCATATTATTCTATAAAACAGTCGCTTATTCAAGTATTTAGGTCTTTTCAATTCAGTAATTGACATCGGAAGGACATTTCATGAAATATGTAAAAATTAACAAGGTACTGTGGCTAAGCTGGTAAAGCGCCTGTCTTGTAAATAGGAGCTCCTGGGTTCAAGTCCCAGCAGTACCTTGTTGCTACAGAATAACAATTTCAAAACAAACAATGGTATATCTAGCTCTATAGTAAGTGCTTCTTGTTAGGAGGGAAACAACTGAGTTAATGGAAGGCAAAGATTGTTGTCATGATCAATTAACTGACTATGGGATTTGGAGAAACATTGTTCCTGTGATCATTGTCTTCAACTCTATTTGATATCATGGATGTGACTGCAACCTCGACTTTTCCAAATCACACCACATGAGATTTGTTGCGACCAAACACAATTTGCTCACATGCTTAATCAGCTAATTATTGGATTTGGAGAAACATTGCTCCCGTGATCATCTTCTTGAACTCTTTTTGATGTGATGGATGTGACTGTAGCCTTGACAAAAGAGGAGAAGCATAATTTGACATCATAATTAAAGGTCAAACTGCCTCTCTCTTAAACACGACATTCAGAGTTCAAATCCCTTGTTGGATCTGGTTCATGAGCATAATTCTAGACACTGTGGCATTCTATGTCATCACCCAGCAGCATTAGTGAACTGCAGCCTTAATGTCACATTCACACTACACACCTGCGTTGACGGACTGTTGCCGGACGAGGGAAGGCATGTCTGGTGTTGCATAACGTGATCTGATTGGCTGAGGGATCCGTCTTCACCGGAAAGTAGAATTTTTCTCAACTTGTCCGACGCGAGTGACACAAACAATGCAACGGAGCGGACCCACAATTCATTTCAGCATCATCTGACGCAAGCCCATGCAAATTCAATGAGATCCTTCAATGGAAAGGTGTAGTGTGTACCCGCCCTTAGCCTGTACAGGTCAGTTGCAGATGACATCCTTTACTCGCTCTACAGAACACTAAACTCCTGAACCTGCTTCTACGCAGGGCGCTTTCGCTGGCTAATTCAAAGTTCATGATTCACTTTTTCAAATCACACATTAGAGAATGAAAGATTTGTTTTTGAGTTTTGAGGTTGAAAACAAAACATGTCAGATACATATCCTTCCATAAAAGAGTTACAAAGTGGTGTCCTTGACAAGGTACTGTGGCTTAGCTGGTGAAGCGCCTGTCTCGTAAACAGGAGATCCTGGGTTCAAGTCCCAGCAGTACCTTGTTGTTACAGAACTATTTAAACAAAAAGTGTGTTATATTTATCTGTGTAAGTTCTCCATGTAGGAAGCAAAAAGACTGAGGTAATGGCAAGGGAAGACTGCTCTCATCATAAATTTGGTAGCTATGGGATTTGGAGAAATATTGCTCCTGTGATCATATTCTGGAACACTATTTGATATGATGGATGTGACTGCGGCCTTTACAAAAGAGGAGAAGCATATGACTAGTCATCATAATTAATGGTCAAATCTCCTGTCTCGTGAACGGGACATATAGGGCTAATTTCGTGGCGCAGGGTGGCGGAGCCGGCGCAATACAAGTTTCGACCAGCACAGCCTTGTGCACGGTCAGTTTGGCAGTTTGGTGGATCGCCTGCGCCAAGATGGGTGTGGCGGCGCAGCAGGGGGAGGCGTCGCAGATTCAGCTTGGCGCAGTTTCGTGGCAAAAAGCCTCGCCGAGACTGCGCCAAAAGCCCGCCAGCTCCAACCTGGTCTACTCTTGGTGTAAGGCGAATTACAGCTGGTGGAGTGGCAGTTTGGCTGACCGGCGCGCAGTGTGCACACGTCACCAAGACCTCACAGGCAGGTTTCCACAGTTCCAGGCACATTAAAATGCAATAAATAATCACAACAAGCACTATTTAATGCAACTAATTGAATCAACACGTGAATTTATATCTATATAGATTGTCTATTAGATTGTCTTTTAGATTGTCACATCTGACGTCAGATCAAAGGCGGATGGCACGCGTAACGGAAACTCAGCCTGACTCAATTAACACAGCTGAAACTTGGACCTCTCGGACCAAAACATCTCCCTCTCTCTCTCCTGTTTTTCATATCTATCCACTGCTAATATAATGCGTCTATGCCTGAAAAAATCAAAAAAAAAATACAGCAGCTCGCCCGGTCTCGCGCCTCGGCAGCCTGTTGTCCGTGTCCGTGGAAACTTTGCCGTGAGCCAGAACCGGAGTTGGGGCTGCAGCTGGTCTGAGCGGCAGGCGATGTCCCGGTGTCCCGCCATTGTGATGTTGGACGGGGTATCCGGTGCAGCTGTGGAGCGCAGATGATGAAGACGGTGATGATGATGATGAATGGCCCAGCGGGCTCGTGCAGGCACCGGGTTCTCGCCACTATTATGTCTACTGCTGTGCGACCTGACCCTGTTTTGTGATCAGTGTTGGGAGTAACACGTTACAAAAGTAATGCATTACTGTAATGCATTACGTTTTGCTGTAACGCGGTAATGTAAGGCATTACAAAAAAAAAACTGGTAATATTTTACTCTGTACAAATCTCAGTAACGCGCGTTACAATGCATTTTAAACCCGAAATCAATTGACTCTACATTCGCGACCGCGAGATGGGAATACGCTCCACTTTTGGAAAAGTGTGAACGCCGGTCCGTGTGACTCTACACTATGTTAATTAAGCGCTGTTGTTAGCAGGCTCCATGAGCTGGACACCGACTCACGGAGCGGCTCCCGGTCAGTCAGAGTGCAGCTGACCCGGCACACCGTGGATCAACAGCTGAGGGGCGGCGGCGAAGAGGCGGAGGCTCCGATTCTCCCGTCGGTTTTGAACCGCTTTTATGTCCGCGTCATAACGCTTTTGGTGCAAGTTTAAAACAGTAGGTTTACTTCAAAACGCGAGCGTCAGACGCTGTCAGAGCGGTTATGAACAGTGTTTTAGAGCTCCCCTAAATGTCTCAGGTAGGCTTTCAGGTAATTTCGCAGCATACAGCGCCTTCAAGGTCCTTAAAAAAGACCTACGGCAAATCTGGAATGAAAAATGGCACTGTTATTTCATCCCCGAATCCCATTCATGAACACAATATCTAATATCAGTTAACGAGTCGTTTTCTGTTTCTCATTTTCCGTTTTTAAAACGAATAACGGGATACGGGTCATTTTCCGTTTTTCGTTCTTTTATTTTGAAGCGAATAACATCACATCCTGCTGTGTAATGAGCTGCATTGAACACAAGAAGATCTATTGAGAACAAAAAATCCATATTTCCTTTTATTTTGGCGAAATGTAATGCAAAAGTAATGTAAAAGTAGTGTAATGCCTTACAATTCAAAGACAGTAATATTGTAATGTAACTAATTACTTTGAAATGACAGTAACAAGTAATAAATAATGCATTACGCTTTTGAAGTAACTTGCCCAACACTGTTTGTGATAGACATGCCTAAAATGTGCCTACAATTTCTATAGTGATATAATATCGGCATTATAATTATTATGACTATACGCATGAACAGCATACGCGTGGTGGGAGCAGTGGCACTGCTTCTGTCATTGGGTTGTCAAGTGACGAAACTTGCACTGAACCTCGCCTGGCGCATTAAAGGTGAGGAGAGGAGCTCATTTGATTGGTGAAGATCTGAATCGGCTGTGTTACTCCCACTCCACACCTTGTCTCCTCCTCGTCTCCCACTCACGCCTTCTTCTCCTCCCTCTTTCCCACTTGCACGGGTGGGAGTGACGGGAGGCGTGCCTGCGCGAGCCTGCGCGGTGCACGAAACTTGCAAAGTCCAGGACCCCGTCGGCGTGTCGCAGGTGCGCTGCGCGCTGACAGCACCTGGTCTACGAAACTAGGGCCCATAGTCTCTGGCAAAGGCTGCAAACTCCGCTGCAGAGAACTGGGTGCCATTGTCCGAGATGACAGTCTCTGGGACTCCATGACGGGCAAATATAGACTTCAGCTTTCCTGTCATGTGGTGTTGGAGGTAAGGTTAGCCACTTCTATATAGCACGAGTAGTAGTCAATAACCACAATGGCATTGTCCCACTGGAAAAGATCCACTGCCACGCGCTGCCATGGCCTTTCCGGCAACGTTGTTGTCAGCAGTGGCTCTGGTGCGTTGTGAGCCTCACATGCACAGGTGGCACAGTTTTCCACTCTCTGTTTGAGCTGTTTGGTCAGACCTAGCCACCACATGGACTGCTGCGCTCTGGCAACACAATTTGTCATGCCCTGGTGACCTTCATGTATTTTATTGAGCATGTCCTCTTGCATTGTGACTGGGGTGACGAGTCTTTCGCCTTTCATTAGTAGTCCGTCTACAACAAGCAGGTCCTGTTGATACTGCCAGTACAGCTGCAGTTGTGGCGGAAGAGCTTTTCTTCTCAGAGGCCAACCTGTTTGCGCCACGCCTTTTAGTCTCTTGCAGACATCATCTGCATCCTGTGTTGTCCTGATCCGCACCAACCTCTGCTCTGACGCTGGGAAGTGCTCCATTATTAAGTTGATGGAGACACACACATCCTCTTCCAGCTGCTTGTCCTCTGGTGTAGGCGGGGCTTGAATCGGTGCCCTGGACAGTGCAACCGCTGTGATCAATTTCTTCCCCGGCACATGTTCAATTTTGTACATGAAGCAAGTACATGTGGTAAGTTGTCTAGTGCTCTACTGCCTAGCAGTGCAATGAGAGGTTTGTGATCAGTCCGTATCAAAAAGTCCATCCCTATCAGGTAAGACTGAAAACGCTCACACGGCCAGGTCAGCGCCAGAGCTTCCTTTTCTATCTGGGCATATCTACGCTCCTTGTTTGTCATGCTGCGTAATATGAAGGCGACTGGCCTCCACTCTTCAGACAGCTGCTTCTGAGATAATACTCCCCCCTAGCCCAAAGGACAAAACGTCTGCTGCAAATATTGTCTCTCTGTGCAGGCAGTACTGTGCCAGTACTGTTGGTGAGCTCAGTTCCTTACGCAGCTCGTCAAACGCTCTCTGCTGCGCACTCCCCCACACCCAGTCAGTGTCTGTTTTGAGCAGTTTTCTTAGCGGTTGCGTGAGCTCTGCTATCCGTGGAGAGAACTTGCCGACGTAGTTGACCATGCCCACAAACCTTTTCACATCCGCGCGTCTTTGGGTGTGGGCATCTCCGTGATTGCCTTAATTTTTCCGGGATCTGCTTCAATGCCCCCTGCACTGACGATGTGACCCAGGAACATGACCTTGTTGACAGCAAACTGACACTTGTCGTTGTTGAGCGTCAGGCCCTCTTCCTGGAGCCGCTCCAACACTCTGTGCAGCCTGTGGTCATGTTGTTCACGTGTTGATCCAAAAACGAGAATATCATCAGCATGACACACAGTCCCTTCTAACCCTGTCAGCATCTGTGTGAGCTGCTTTTGAAAGTGCTCAGGAGCTGATGAAATCCCAAATGGGAGTCTCTTGTAGCAGTATTGCCCAAACGGGGTGATAAATGTGGTCAGCGGGACTGACTTTTGATGTAGGGGTACCTGCCAGAATCCGGTTTCGTCAACGGCCGGCAAGATGTGCCTTTCTCTGCAGATAAACTCATTCAGATGGGTCATATCGGAGCAGATTCTGATTTTTCCTTTGGGTTTTGGTGCCACCACCAGGCCTGCACACCAATCTGTAGGCTGTTCAATGGGCACAATCACACCCATTTTCTCCATCCTTTGGAGCTCCTCTTTGACCTTGTCATGCAACTGTAGGGGTACACGTTGTGTCAGTGATAATGCGTAGGGTTTGGCATCGTCCTTCAACTTGATTCTGTGCTCCCCCGTTAGGCAGCCCAGTCCTGTGAAGACCTTGGGGTATTGTTTCTGTATGTCAGCCTCCAGCTCTATTACACTATCAACTAAATGCAGTAGTTTTAGATCTGAGATTGCTGGCAGACCCAGTAGAGGAGTAGCCAACTTTTGTACTACATACACTGGTTGTGTTGTTGTTCTGTCTTTATATTTCATGACACCATTAAACTGACCTCTCGCCTTTAGAGGTTCATTGCTGGGTCCACACAATGGTATTGACGTATTGGTAAGTGGGCCGTGGCAGTTTTCGGAGTAGGCGTTACCTGGGATGACTGTTGCGTCCGCTCCTGTATCCAGCTTGAAGGTAATGTCTTGACCATCACTTTTAGCGTTTTTTTTTTTTTTTTCATGTTTCAGGTTTCTTTCCTTTTTCTCCCAAGAAAAAAGTATCTTCTTCTTCTGCCTCAAGAACTGCCCCTACTCTACCTGATCTAAAAACAACTGCGAAATGTCCTCTCTTCTGACATTTTAGGCATTCTGCATCATGTGCTGCACAGTTATTCAGAGAGTGTGTTGGTCCTTTTCCACATCGTCCACAGTTTTTGTGTCCTTTTTGAAAATCCTTTTGTCCCCTTCCGTAGGACGTCTTTCCTGACTGGTACTCTCTGTTTTAGGTTTTCTTGAATTTCAATAAGTCCACATTTGCCTCTCTTTGTTCTGTAGTTTTTGTTTCTCTCACTGTTGGTTGCTGTTTTTTAATTTCTTCATGTTGCCTAATTTTGGTAACTGCTTTTTCCATTGTTAATTCACTGTCCAGTTGTAGCTTTTCAGACAGGGTGTGATGTCTCATTCCTACCACTAGTCTGTCTCTGATCATTTCATCCTGCAGTGGGCCATATTGACAGTGCTCAGATAATTTATAAACTGCTGAGATGAAGGCTTCAGCCGATTCTCCCAGCTCTTGGCTTCCCTTATTGAAACAAGCCCTCTCATAGATCACATTATAAATTCACCTGACATTCTTCATCTTTCTTGTCCAGTCCAGCTGCCACTCGAAACCTTTCAAACCGACGGATCCAATTGGGCCAGTTAGCAAAGTCCGAAAAGTCAAAGTTTCCTGGTGGGCTTATGGAGAAAAGGGAATCCATTGTTTCCTCTTTATCGTTGAGCTGGCGTGTCGTCCCTTAACGTCCCGTGCCGACACGCTCCCTCGTCGTCCGTCCAGCTAGCTTGCTGCATACAGTTTCTAACTGCTGACCAGCGTTAGACTAGCTTAGAACCTACCGCGATTTGTGCGTTGATTATTAATTTATTTACAGCAACTTTACCGCGATGGGAAATTCCTCCCAAACGACTGTCAGAGGCGGGATTCAGCAAACTTCTGACACCATGTAACATGTACTGTTCATGCCGTAATATATTGCTCCAGATGGGAGACAACTATTAGTCTGCAGCACACTTTATTAACTGTGTTCCAACTCAACCTGCATACTTCCTGTATGTCCATCACCTTATATGTTCCCCATACAACAGGTACACATTTACTCTACAGTAATGATATACTGTAAGAAATCTAAAGCCTTGAGAGCCTTGAGGGAGAAGCTTCTGGTAAATGTCTTATATCTGTGTTTTCACCCCTCAGCACATGGAGCACTTAGTGTGAAATTGACTGCTTGGTCAAGCTTTCCATTCCCTGTAACTGTTGCCAGATACGAAGGTAATTCAATCAAGGATGCACACAGGCGTGGACTTGTCCATCCTTCAAATGTTAAGAAAGATAGTTGGAGTGACCTCACACATGTGTGAGAGAGATTGAGAAGAGGATTGAGATTAAAGAAATTATAGAGCCATCTAATGGGTGTCACCATGTAAGGCCATCATTGATTTACTTTTCATCTATGTATTCTCTTGCCCACAGTCTGAACTAAGGAGCATTGTGGCATGAAGCATTATACTGTTTCAAGCTGTGGTAGAAACAAATTAAGACAATTCAATCAAGTACTGTATAAAGACAGTCGTTGAGGTACAGGTATCAAATAAAAATCCTTTAAATTAGAGTTTGTAACAAAACAGGAAAATACTACATACTAATGTAATAATACAACACCAATACGTGTCAAAACTTTTATTTTTTATACTTACACGGTGTCACCGTTTTCTCAAGCACTTTAAATGTCCTTACAGCTTCATGACTTGACTCATGAAGTAATTTCTAATGCATCATTTACAAGTCCTAAATTACATTGAAACTGTCCTGACCACATTTCTTCAACAAATTTGTAATGATTATAATTTCTCTCTGCTGTGCATCAGCTGTAGGTTGTTGTAGGTTGGTGACACTATGTGCTGCTGTGTGCTACAATTACGCATTGTCATTGCAGCACACAGCAAGAACCCTGGATATGTTTTTCTTTCTCCTCCTGATTGTGATGTCATGTCCATATTGTCATAATCATGGTTGGTTTGGATGTGTGCACATCCTGTTCTCAGGAGTGTTTGCCATAATGATTCCACCTGCTGTCTCTTGATTATCATGAGGAGGGAGCATGAAAGGTGAAGAGTAAATGCGGAGAAATTACCTGCAGGGGGAGAGGGAGCTGTGTGCATTAACATGGTTTGTGTATCTGATCCAGATAGGGGGCTTTAAGGAGGCAGGGTGTGAAACAGTGGAGAGGGAGATACCACTCTAGGGGGAGATAAACCTTTGTCAAACAAACTAATGGAACGGGAAGATTGTCCCACAATTCCTTGCAGTAGCACTATGGCAGACCCAATGCTGTTGAAACAGAGTTATGACACGTCCGTTGTGATCAGAAAAGGTGGAAGCAACGTGTTCCACGAATGGTTCCAAACACTGGATCGTTCCAGCATTAAACCCCATCAATTGTTGTACGTGTTTTGACAGAGGTTATGACTATAGAAGCATGAGATTAATGCATACATACTTTAGGCTATGTTATGCTAGCTGTATAGCTCTTCCCTCCAAAATTACATTTTTATAGAAGAACTGATGAATGTTTTTTCTGCCACTTCCTAGAAATAAACATCTGTCATATATTGGATATAAATGTAGTCAGCATAGTAATCAATGCGCATTATCCATTATTATTTTCCGAAAAGTGTAATTTCCCACCTGAAACCCTTCAATCAGATGGACAATAATGGTGTGTTTGTAACTATAGAGAGCTACTTGAACCATGTGATCATGGAGGCGAGATCAAGGAGAGTCATAACTCTCTCTTTCAATGGCACTGGACTAATTACCTAATTAAAGTGCAGTGGGATTCTTTTAGCACTGCAGTTGCCTTTTCCTAAGTCCTTATGAGTTCGTCTTCACATCTTTGATCATCATTCCTTGATCATGACGTTTTCCACCGAGGTCAAGGAAAAGAAGCTAGGAAAAGTGGAGAAAGAGCTGACGACCACAGCTCTTTCTCCACTGGTTGCCCAGCAACAAGTCCTGGCTAAGAAATATAACAATAACAATCTTCTCATCTGACTACTGGCAAGAATAGAAATACGCATATTTCTCAACATCGATCGTTGAACCTCTCCCAATTCAGTCTGAGGCTGGATCACATCCTGGCAGTGTGCCCTGCAGGAAGTAGTCTGAGCCTGCTCAAGCATGCAAACCACCTGTTTGAATCTGATTCAGCAATGCACTTGGCTTCATGATTGCCCAAAGTTGGTGAACCTTTGTTTTCCAGATGCGTCAGGTCCTTGGAATCCCGGTATACTTACCTGCAAGTCCACTGTTTTAATTTTTGTCATTTTGTGTGTTTCGATTGCTCTTTTTGTTGCTGTTTTAAGTGTGACGGTGGTCATTTGACCTCTGGGGTGTTTTGGGGGGGGGGGGGGGGGGGGGGGGGGTGTAGCCCAAAACTCTGGGCCCTATACAAAAGCAGTCTCCGTGCATTCCCTTCCTTGCTTGTACACATTGGATCTGTAGTGCTATTATTAGGGTAGTCACCAATAAACTGTTTATACCACATTTGAACAAGAAATAATAATCTGTGATATCCATGTGTGAAGACTGCAGTTTGAATGTTCACCACATTTCACCCCTTCTTTCTCAACGTACTTTAGCCTACAATTACTTTACCGTGGTCAGTGAGGGTTGTTTTGAGTATCATGCATTATTTTTTCATGTTTATGTAAGTATTCATCATTACCAAGGTATACCTACCTACCAGCGCCAATCTGTGGCTTAGTAGCTGCACTGCTAATGTTGCTATATTTGTATCCAGCGCAATACTGTTCAAGGCTATAGCCATATTAATATTTATGAATTTCAACTACATTAAACTATATTTCATATACACTAGATACACACTAATTGTATGTGTACTGTAATTTGAAAAGCATTTGAAACAGCTGCAACACATTTTTTAACAGTCAATAAAACTCAGTAAATTGGAAATTATGTTTCTATACTCTATACTCATGTAATGAATTCATGTAATGAATATACAAATGTCAATTAGATGGTAATCTGCATGAGAAATAAAGACAAGAAGTTTGGTTATAATCATCCACTTATAGTGATCAATTTGGGCCGGCATTGTAAGCAAGCAAGCCAAGATGCAATGCAATGTTAGGGAAGACTCCAGGTTAGAACACATGGAAGCAATGCTATATTACCTTGAAGTTTAGTGTGAGCTACAAAGTGGCAAATAAAACTCTCTGGAGACAGGAAACATGTTCCAGTTAGACATTTACATTTATGGCATCTTCATTATGATAATATGCAAAGCAACTCAGCACAAAAGTCAGTAGACAAATTCCGTTTTATTGACAAGAACAATTGTGCTGATACAAGGCAGGAGCTAGGGGAAAGCTCAAAACAGTGCATAACTCAGATACAAAAAACTATCAGAGTAGCTTTTCACTGGATTTGTCGTCTGGGTGATCCCTTTAGTTGCTCCATTAAAAGATGGAATAAAAAGTTTAGTTTAAAAATGGAATAGATTGAAGCCCCCCCTGATGAGAGCCTAACATGTATGAGTTTGATTTTTTTGTAACTTACTTTATATACAGTACAAAACATGCATCCAGTTATTCCACAACTACCAGTCTTACATCGACACCAATTGCACAAAATCAAATTCAAATCATAATAAAATAAATTATACACAAACTGTACACATTCGTCACAGACGCTACACGCAAGACATACTTGGCTATCCCTATATCTCCGACACAGAAAAACATCTTTTCAAGCTACCATTAATGTATACACCAAATAATACTGTCCTCTGACTACTGGGCTATTTCTCAAAACAGCCTGAGGTAAGCTTTAGCACATGAGACAAGCTCAATTTCTAAGGATAAAACAAGTAAATCAATTAAATGTGATATAATGCCATAAATCTTTGAATATCAACTGCCACAAACAAGACAAAATAATCTTTTTTAAAAGCCAATGTTGCGTGTTGTTCCTTCAATTTTTGTTGTAAACAAATTCATCAACAAAGTGCCAAAGTACTTCTTATCCATTTAGCTGATCACATTTCTCTTGATCCAGTTACTGACAGGTTCAACGATTAAGTAGTGCAGCACAACTCCAACAAATGCAATGATTATAATGACAGAAAAAAGGCAAAAACCCAAAAGGGCAACTAGACCAATCAGTGTTCCCTCTTCTGCTTCCGGCCAACATCTACCTCGTCCAGCCCGGTGGTCGATCTCGACTGCTGCAGTTCTCGGAGCTGAGAGTGAGTGCGAGGCGCCTGCTTCTTGAGCTTTTGCAGGTGAACATCAATGGGGTCAAGATCCGGCTCAGCAACGGGGATGGGAAGGTAGCCGCCATCCCTCGGCAGACACATACACCAGCCGGCACCAGCGAGGTCGAGCTCACTGTACTCAACCTCTGCCTTCTTCAGCCTGAAGTCCACCATGTCGGCAGACTCGCTCATGTCCACCAGCAGGTTCCAGAAGGCGCAGCTCAGGATGATGCCCAGCAGCTGCAGGGTGACATGGGATCTTGTTCATACAAATACTCTCAATGCAGTTGACAAAAACTAAGTAATTTGAAGTGATTCGTTCATTAATCGATTCATTTAGGTGTCTAGGTGCATGCAACTCTCCTAGTTGATCCATCAGTTCAAAAGATGAACAATTGCATTAGAAAATATCTGGTAAGAGGAACTACAACTCCCAATGTATTTCAGCAGAGAAACCAATTACTAGTCTTTACACCATGGCATCATCCAGTTCTAAACTGGTTCAGAACCTACCTTCATGATAGGCAGTTTTATGTCTCCATTGGTGAATTTACCTCCAACACAACAAAGATTACATGTGGGGTACCACTAGGGTCAATTCTTGGACCACTGCTATTCAATCTCTACATGCTTCCACTCTCACATGTCATACGCAAACATAATCTTAGTTACCATAATTATGCAGATGATTCGCAACTTTATATTTCACTACACCCAGATGACCTATCACCCATAATATCCCTCACTCAGTGTATCAAAGATATCAATCATTGGATGTCAGAATTTTTTTTACAACTAAACAAAGACAAAACAGAAATACTCATCTTTGGTGCACAGGCTCAGAGACAGAAAATTGCAGCACATCTCAATACTCTCTCTCTAAACAGCAAAACTGAAGCAAGGAATCTGGGTGTAATCATTGACAGCGATCTAAATTTCAGAAATCATATCAATCACATTACCAGATCATCTTTCTATCATCTCAAAAATATCTCCAAATTGAGGGGCTTTCTGTCAAAATCAGACTCAGAAAAATTAATCCACGCTTTTATAACAAGTAGATTAGATTACTGTAATGGTTTATTCACTGGACTCTCAAAATCAAGTACTCAGAGGTTACAACTAATTCAAAATGCGGCTGCACGCATTCTCACTGGTACCAAGAAATATCAACACATCACACCCGTTCTTAAATCTTTGCACTGGTTACCTGTTAGTACAAGAATCGATTTCAAAATACTACTCCTGGTTTACAAAGCACTACATGGCCTTGCACCTCAATACATCACAGATATGCTCACCACTTACACCCCAGCAAGAACACTTCGGTCAACAGGCAGTGGCAACTTACTCATTCCTCGCACCAGATCCAAAGAAGGCGAGGCAGCTTTTAGTGTATATGCGCCACGAAAATGGAACACCTTGCCTGATACAGTTAGACATGCCACGTCAGTAGCCATCTTTAAAAACAGACTAAAAACATATCTTTTCTCAACAGCATTCTGCTGAACTGTGTGTGTATGTGTGTGTGTGTGTGCATGTGCCCATATGTGATTGTGTCAGTGGGTGCGCATGTGTGAGTCTAAGTGTGTATGTGCTGAAGATGACATATGATTGTTTACTTGCACTCTTCTTGTTTTCTATTTGATTTCTAACTGATTTCTATATAACTATGTATACCTGTTGTGAAGCACATTGAGTCTGCCTTGTGCATGAAATGCGCTTTATAAATAAAGTTGAATTGAATTGAATTGAATCATGCCATGTACCATACGTGAGCCAGTGTGTCATGTGGAAGTTCAAGACTAATGTGGAGAAAACTGAAAACATAATCTACAGCTTGAATTAATTTACTTTTGAATTGGGTAAAATTGGATGAATTATTGGATATTTAACTACTACAGCTACTACTGTGATTCACGCCTGTGAGTGGCTTCTGGATCTAATCTCTATAAACAGATTCCTGCATATGAATGCAGAATCTGTGACCAATGAGGCAAGATATGGGAATAGGAAGAGTTCTGGTCTCTGTTTGCAGTCTGAGTAGTAAAATCATGTTTGAGCAAGCTTTGGATTGAGCAGGTCCAAAACAAAACAGGCAGGATACACTGGCTCAAATGCTATCTCAGGAGTACACAAGCCACGGGAATTCAAAGAAATGGAACATCGTGGGTACTAACCAAGTTAGGATTCAACAAAAAGTTGATTTTTCTCCCAGAAAACAGGGTGTGAGGGCTTTATTTACTACTAAAGTAGGTATTTACCCCGATTCGACAAAATGTATGAGCTAAAATGTATTCTGGAGCAGTAAGATGGAAAGGACCAATGCTATTTATTCATGCAGTTTAAGAAGAGTAATTATTGTGATTACTCCTCTCCGAGGAGGCCACTGCAAGTCTTAATGTATGCATGGGAAGATTTTGTAGACATTGTAATTCAAATTCAGATTTACCAAAACTAATGAGCCACTGAAGCCAGTTTAGGAAATCATTTCCCAGGCAGTGTTTAAAATGTCAGAAGTTTTCACAAGAAGTGGGGAGTTTACAGTTCAGATATCAAAGTTAATTTGCAGAGATGCATTAGGTTGGAAAGAGGGCATCAAACCCACTTCAGTGTCAGTGAGTTGGTGCTGTGAGTTTAAATTACCTGGGGCAGCCCAATGGCGCAGCAGAGTGCAACAGTTATTCCAATGTTGTCACTCATCCAGAGGTTGACTGCATGGATGCAGCCTCGCACATGGATCATCTCATGCAGGGTTTCACGCTGATGCACAGACCAGAGGAAGACAACAAGAGGAAAGTTTCAATTTCAAATTCACTCCGAACAGTAACTACCTTAAAAAGAGAAGAAACTGGCATTATTTAGTTCATAAATAAACAAACCTTCCTCTAAGGTTCTGAGAGGAATACAAGTACATCATAATGTGACATCAGAGCTGCTGCGAATGCTTTTGAGATGACAATAAGTTAGCAAAACTGAACCTGTGAGTAGCAACTTTGCCCAACAGTCTGGATTATCAGCGTGGGATCTGTTCAGAATCGCATACTGACATACTATTCATTTACCAGGTATGAAGTACAATGACTATGTAGTGTGTTCCAACTGTATAGTATGGATTTTAAGTACGGCAGAATAGTCTGATAAATTAGCAAGAATTTATGAGTGTGAGATGCGAGCTTATTGGACATACTCAGCTGGCCCAAAATGCATTGCACCTCTTCAGGTGTGACTTAGGGGTTTCCAACAAAAAAGTCATACCATGTTAGGGGTTATAAACACTAAAAGCAAGGGATATAATAGTCAGTTGTTCCTTTTACCTGTTGTTCCAGAGTCTTGTATCCACACAGAGTGTTGACGACCTCTCCTACCTGTGCAAAGAGTTAAGATTTAGAAAGTCAGAGACAAGACTTTAACTCAGCCACGCTGACCAGAGACAACACCATGGGGACATAAGGGGGAGTGATGCTCCTCACAAAAAGGGTGTTCCTGTCCACTACCAACCAGAGCGTGAACTTAAGCGCTTTCAAAATGGCTGCAGCCCTGACAGAAGGAACTGATAACAGCAGAAATCTCGCCAACGTCATTACATTTCTCCAGCACAGCGCTGCTTTTTCAAGAGACAGTATCTGCGTTTTGAGCCAAGGGACAGGAGTGATACCGGCTGTATAGAGAGGTGGAGGGAGAGGGTCTCTCTCTCTCTCTCTCTCTTAGCAATGCAATGTTAGGGAAGACTCCAGGTTAGAACACATGGATGGAAGCAATGCTATATTTCAAATTGACTTTAAGATTTATAACACATTTGTTAGATATCTAAGACACACACACACACACACACACACACACACACACACACACACACACACACACACACACACACACACACACACACACACACACACACACACACACACACACACACACACACACACACACACACACACACACACACACACACACACACACACACACACACACACACACACACACACACACACACACACACACACACACACACACACACACACACACACACTCGGTTCACTTCAATTAGACTGGCGTGAAAGCTCTCAATGAAATGTAGTCAATCTGGTTTCCCATGCTCTTCCTCAACCATTTATTGGCACCCACCTTGCGACACAGAAGAAGACAAATAGACACATATGGTGCCTTAATGTGTTACATGACTTCCAGTCAGCCACCGGGAGTTGATTTCCCGATGGGGTAAACTGTAGTTTAAAACCTGACTGTAGTTTATTTATTTTTTTACTATAAACAGTAGTGAGTTAACGTTCAGTTCATGTGACTGTATATTCAGTCCGTGGCTTATCTGTAATAAGTCCGTGTGACCACAAACCAGGCTAGAGCAGAACTAGAAGGTGTGTGTCTTCCTTCATTAGGACCAACTGAACTGAGATATAGATGTGAAAGCATTTATAGGAGGTAACAGTCGCCTTTTATGTGATGCCCTGTTTGTTCTCCGTGTGTTGCCAGCACTCACCTTGCGGCGAACACAACAGGTATATGGAACCCCACAGGCTAGTGGACCAGTACCATTGCAGAAATGGTACTGGTTGACTCCCCAGTCCTTATACTCATCACCTCCACAACACGAGAACTGAAAGACAAAACAGTATGAGGACAAGGCAATTAGCAGCCAAGCATGCTATCAAAACAGTTGCTCATCTCAAATTAAAATGTGAAACAAGAACAAACTCAACTCAGCTGCAAATCTCTAAAAAGAGACGACAAACAAAAGAATCCACTGAGTTACAGCTCTTGACGAGCAGTCCACACCTCTGGTTCACTGGAGAGCACGCACCATGCCACCTTCTTACCCCACCACCCAACACAGGCAAATTATCCTTCTGTACATCCACTTCCTACATCACACTCAAGTCAATGTGGAAATGTCTGCGGTGGAGACAGGCGCTCATGTGAAGACTGCAGTTTCTGACAATCAATTAAAGGTTATGATTTTTAAGGACTTAAGGATGTATTGCCCTCTCTATTGACGTAGGTGATGAAAAAACAGTAAGTATCCCTTGATGGAAAGGCTCGAAACTGTGAGAATGGCAGTTGAGAGACAAGAGACTATTGTGTGGGTTCATAGCCAAAAGGATAAATACTCATTACAGACAATTAATTGAAGTTCAAGGAAACGGAGCACTTACAGTATACGCTTCAGTGGAGCCAATACTGAATTAATGTAATACAGCTCAGATTAAATATGCATCTCAAACAGAGAGCACACTAAACATTTCCAAAATTACCTCTTGTAGCATTTTCCTTTTATTAATTTATTCACTTCATTAAGTTAGTAGCCGCAGACTGCCACAACCAAATTGTCGCTAAGATTTTCCCCAGCATTGTTTCACCACGTTATCATTTTTCTGTTCTAAAAGATGCCATTAGATGTCCTGGCAAAAGCAAAATGATGTAGAGAGGGTTTATGTTACTTGTTGACTCAATAAAAGAACTGCCAAGCCTTATCACTAGAAACAAAGCTAACATTTTTAAGGAACAAATATTTGTATTTAGTCACAGATAAGAAGCACATCTTCTTTTAGTGAAAACAAATAATCTTCAATAAAATATCAATAAAAAAAAAAAGCATTCTTGTATTTTTTAAATCAGGCTCTATTTTTCTCTCGCAGCTTTTTCAAGTCAATCCATTCAGAATATCCATGACAAAATCCTATATATAGTCCCATCCCTAGTTTGGTGATTGTATCTTTTATATTTAAGAACCATGTCACAAAGGAAACAAAGTGTGCAAAAGCAGACTGACTATTCCAACAGTCTAACTGTAAATAAAGAAATAGAAATAGGGAAATTATGAAATTACCAATTGAGAGCTAAACTGATAATTAGATAACCTCCATCTGGTACAATCAACATCTTTTTATCCCACATCTACGTATCATGACAAAATGAAACCACTGTTTTATAATACAATTTTAATCATTACTACTGTCCATAAATATAAGTCGATCTCCCCAATATATGTCCTGTCTTTACATATGTAGATGTGAAAATATCAAACAACCTTTTGCTGCATATAGTCCAAGATGTTTTTGAAGTCCAGATCGTCGTAGTAGTGTTTGATTCCTTCTCTTATACTGCTCTGAAACAAGGCAGACGTCTAGATAGTTGGAGAGATGCAGAAACACAGAGGAAAGCTGCTCATTGTTGTGAAGACAGTTGGACAGTACAGGAAAAAGTAGTGACCCGACTGTGCCAAGAGGCCCTCATTAGGCTTATAATATATGAAAATGTACACGCGTGAACATGCGACACAAATACCTTGTTTTCAAAGATGAGCGCCATGGTGAGCCCAACTGCCTGCAGAAGCAGCAACACACAGAGAACACAGAGGAACTGTGGGGGGAGAAAGAGGACAGCTTCAGGGGAAACATTCAGATAAGTATGGCTCAACAGGCTGAGTGAGTTTCATATCTGATTCCTACTATCCACATGTCAAAGGGTACATCCCAACTTTAGGCACTTCCGCCTTGGCTTCACTCCACTGCTCCGAATGCTTAGGATAGTTCTGATAAGTTTATATTTTCATGGAATTATTTTTACTATGTATAGGGAGCATATTTGCCATGAATCTTTGGCAGGCAAAATGTATTTCAGGATGAAGTTCTATCAAGTTACAGTTTCAGTTTGTAGTTTGAGTGTGCATTTGCGTGTAATTTCAATATTGGATTGGAACAATATTGATAGAGTTGGGGCCAGACAAGAGACATTCTAAGATCAAACTGCTATGATTCATGTAATATTTGCTGACAGGATTTTAAAATGCTAGCAAGCTGACTTAAAAGCTTGGTATAACCAAACTACCAGTGCTGAAAGAAGCTATTAATAGCAATAATAATAATAATAATAATAACAACAACAGTTACATGTGACCGCATTGTTTCCTCTGTATTAGCTGAGCTCCTCGTCCTCACAAAGTATAAGTAGAAGCATCACTGACTTCCTTTTTATTTTACAGTTTACAATAATAACAACAATAATGTATTGGTGCTACCTTTGAGCTCTGAACAAACACTAAAATCATGCACTCATTCCCAGCCCCGTCCTCCTCCCCCATCAACCCCTACCATGTGCAGCAGTGTCTTGTTGTCCCTGAGGGATCCAACCATGCCCACCACTGACACTGTAAACATCACCAGGCCCAATAGGATGAGCACCACAGCAGGGGCCAGGAAAAGGCCCTCCAGGGTTCGATTCTTCTGCCTCTCCACTTCGGCATACACCCCCACACAGAGCACACAGAGACCCATCAGCTGGAGGGAGAGACAGAGGGGTTCATGATAAGATAAGACAAAAACACTCGACAATCCTCAGGATGTCAAGAAATAGTGTTGAGCTTTTTGAACTATATATTAATGTGTAGGCCTAGTATTAGTGTGGATTTTAAAGTCAAGAGGCCATTGTGGGCTAATAAATGCTAAAAAATATATAACTGCAGGTTTCAGATGAAAATGAACAGAATTGACTTTGTATGCAATTGCGACGCATGAAGAATTCCGTTCGAATTCCCACCAAACAGAATTCCTGTTTGCATACGGCATACGCTCACTGCAACTGCAACTATATCCACTTAGTAGAATTATGCAGCGAATGAAGAGGATGGGACGTGCCCTCTCGTGGAAGGAGACTCAGACAAGATAAGTCGAAGACGCCTGATTGGAGCTGCAATTAACCTACAATGGATTATGCAAGAAGAAAACAACAAATGGTGGCATCAGAGGATAAAACTTAAATGAGGAAATTTAGCCATTTCTACAATGGTGATATGGATTTTTACTTTTTATTTAATGCTTTTAAATAGTTTCTACTCATCTTAATCTGGTCCACTTGTCTGGGTCCAGCTGGTTAAGACAGCTAATGTGTGAGAGTATCATGGCTACTTAGAGGCCCTGGTAGTTAAAGGTGCTAAATTTGATATTCAGAGCATTCATGTTTCAGCAAACAACCAGATGCTATACAGATGTAGGGGATTTATGTGCAGAGAATGAAAGCACACTGATCCCATTTGAGTTTTGAATGTTGGTTGATCTATTAGTATATCTAAATATTTAATGCACTATTGATAGTCTTCTACCTGCTACTATAACTGGGTCTGGATCCCTCTATGCAGAGAAAAAAACCAAACATATGAGTGTTTCTCTGTTGGACTGAGCTACACTTTGATGTCCTAAATCACAGCAGTAAGAGGGAGCGAGAGTAGAGGGACAACAGATCATATAAAAGGACTCTGGAGTGCTAATGGAATCAAACTACTGATTTGTTCAATAATGTGCTTCAGGGTGTATGTATTTGACAAAGACTTATGGAAGATTTATGGTGGTGCAAATCAAACATTATTCCAACTTTGTACACTATATACGTTATACAGGGGAGAGATAAAACGCAGAGTTAAACCAAAGTTTACCAAATTGATTTACTTGTGTTTTCTAATTTAAGTTTGACTTGATAAAAGAAAAATGTGTTATGAGGTGTGGGACATAATTAAATCCTATAGGTTAATGGGACCCTTACTTGAATATGTGCCTCTCATTAGCAATCACATTAGAAATGACCTTAACACATCTTTGTTTATTTGAATGAAACCGAAATATGATTCTGCCTCAGAGTTATGTTACCATCAACCATTACAGTGGGGACAGTGGTGAGCAGTGAAACTTTACTGAATACTTTCCTATTTGTTGGCTCACTGTATTCCAAAATAACCAGAATCACAAAAAAAACTTGTTTACAACGATTAACATGTGTATTAATTGTTTTTTTAAATATGCAATTAGTGCAATTATAGGGTTCATTTTAATCATAATAAGAACATGGATGAGTTGAAAGAGCAACAAAAGCGCCTTTCAGCTTGCTCCTATTTTCTGTCGGCAGCAGTATTTCCCTCATATTATCGTCCCTTTAACTGGATACAACGCCCTGCACCATCGTGCTGTTTGCTAGCAAGTGATCGATGTGTGTCGTCTAGATACCAAATGCAATTACTATCTCAGGGCATTGTTTTATTATTAGATTGGCCGAAATGATTGTGCTTAAAACGTAGGAGGATGCACGGTCTCTGAAGTGCTAATGTCTCTCGTCTTTTCAAGCTAATCATTCACCAGCTAGCCAGTATCTAGAGAATTCCATACCAAATCCCATTACAAAATATGGCAACTTAATATTGCATTGCTCAACAGCAAAAACAACGTTCTTATCATAAATGATGACTCATTTTCTAAGCATTACAGTATCCTGGTTAATACGGAATGCGTCCTAGCTAACAAGCACAAATACATTTTAATAAAATCCCACGTATTACCCGTCTCGCGCTGTAACGCTATGTAGGTGGAAGTTGGACAGAATGTGTGGCGAATCCGTGTTTTAAATTTAAATTGTAATAATTAAAGTCGTGTTCGTTGTTCGAGGTGTACGCCGACTTGTACAATAGACCGCATAGACTCGCAATGTGCCCGAGGTTAAGTCCTAACACGTATTTTATGTGGCTGGAGCAGATATAACATTTAAACGTCGGTGTTTTTAATGAGGTTTGGAGGGATGACTAACATGCTATTGGGTGGATCGCGTCTACTACAAGCAGCAGACTGATGCAACTCAGACCCACTATGGCGATGTCAATAAATGGAGCAGAAACTTACCGAGAAGAGCATTGAATAGATATTCAAGGTAAATTTGATGAAGTAGTAGAAGTGGTTGGTTTTCCTCAGTTCAGAGTAGGAAGGCATGGCTGCTGACATGAATAAAGCTAGCTAACAAGCTAGCTAACGTTAGCTATCCGTCGTTCAGTTCAGGCAATATCAAATAAATTATTATTGGGCATAAAATATCCTAAATTAAATGAAAAGCGTTTTTAAGACAGCTAACTGAATTTTAAATATTTAGCAACCCTCATCTCTCGTATTCTATTGTGGGGAGCCACCGACACCGAGACAAAACCACTTCCGTACGGCCGGGCCAGTCCACGCTTTGTTTTGGCTACATTCTTAAAGGGCCAGTAAACACATCTACATTGTTTTAATTGGATTTCGCTGCTACAGTTCACTAACATTTGCATCATAATGTTGTGTTTCAAACTAGTTAAATTTAATTATTTAATGTTTACTGTTTGTGAAACATTAAATACTTTAGTGAGATAAACCAATTAAACGTTTACAAATAGACTGTAGTTTGACATTCAGGTCAGAAATCCTATCAGTCCCTGCAGCAGCAAAACAGGTGTGTAACTTGGGTACAGAGGACCTTTTAAAGTAAAAGTATATTTAAAAGTCCATTATCTACAGCTTATCCTGTATTCAGGGTCATCAAACCTGCAGTTATATATAATTGTTGTATTATTATTATTATTATTATTACTTAAGTCAAACAATTAAATCCGTACTGCATTACTTTTCTCTGATGATTACAGTAGTAGCAAAAGTCAAGACATACTTCCAGGACACATGCCTTTGAGAAGGCCCTGCTAAAAAAAAGGCTCAACAGCGGCTTCACCTCCTTCAGAAGTGAAGAAAACAAACGGGACAGCTGTCCAGAGGGTCACAAACACAGCTCAGGATATAATTGGAGTTCCTCTCCTGTCACTGGAGGACATCTTCAGGACTCCCATGCATCCCACCCCCATCACCAACTCCTCTCTCTGCTGCCCTCTGCCCTCTGGTAGGCACGTTTTTATCCCAGATCCATCATTGAACTGAACTCCTGTCTCCGTTGTCTTAATGTACAATAACGTTTACACCTGATTACATGAATTCTGTTTTAAGCATAGCTTCCAACAATGCTGTGCAATACTGTCGTACATTTTCACTATGCACATATATTAAATCTTTCTTTGTCTGTTTGTATTATTTATAGAGTAAATGTTTTGGAGGTGAACAGCAAACCTTATTGTACAACATGCAATCATAATTAATGCATTCTATTCTAGATAAAGTAGTTACTAAGAGTAGCAGTAATGCATTACTTATAGATTCAGTGCGCAGTTAATCCCTCTTGCTTCAGGTTGCATCAGTTGTTGCCACCACTTGTTGGATATATTTGGCCTGCTTGTGACACTCACAAATAGGTTTACATACTGCAAAGCTGGCCCCGTGTTCACCCAGGTGAGTACCGATATCAGCACAACTGTTCTTCTATTCTTCAGAGATGCATCTTTTGAAGTATGTTTGTTTTCTTATTTTCAGTTGTTTCACTTCCTCCTGATTTGCTCAGTCAGTCCTGGAGAAAGGTACATTTCCATAGCTGTGGAGTATTGTTTAAATTTCAGGGGATGACAACCTCATCTGCTGTGTACTCTCCATTGTGATTGTTGCACAGAGAAGCATGAGCTATGAGTCACAAGCCCTTCAACCAACAGTATCCTTTTAAACACTATCACTTGTCTCCTGTCATCAGTTCCGTGGCTGACCCAGTGACCTCTGACCTTATACTGGACTACGCCATCCTGATATGGAAGGGAAGTGTACCTACAATGCATGCTGCGATTGTTTGGAAGAATGAATGATCATGCACTGCTCAGCAAAATCCACAAACCTCATCTTTCGGAATGACCAGCTCCAGCATATTCATTGTTCTTTGTTGCAGGAATTACATTTGTCACCTCATATGTGAGGGTCATTGGTTGACAGCAGTTCATCAAAGCATCTCACATTTTTCAAAGTTATTTAAAGTTGAAATGTCCAGTGGAAAGTTGGGAAACATTTCTGCCCCGCTACTGAAAGCCAATCAATCAAAAGGTCAGATATAACATTTGGCATTCAGAATTGTCTTCATGTCTCTCATTCCCTGGGGATCACCGACCAGCCCGGGAGACAGTTTTAAGGACCGAATTAAATTTAGAAACCCACCCCATTTCAAGTGTCAAGTCATCTGAATCCACTTCCTCTGCCAGCATCCTTTCCACACTCCAACACACAGAGCATTTTGTGACCGCGACAAACTGTGAGGGGCATATATAATTTTCACTTAAAAATAGATATTTGCCATTATGTTAAGATTTAAGCAGTTACACACAATGATGCATATCAATGGTCTAATTTGACAAAACTACTGTATTTCTTTGATGACTCATTTCTGTCATTTACTCAGTTGAGAGTAATTTCACTGTTTACTAAAAAAAAGGGACAATTTTCAGCCCAATAGGGAATTATTAACAGATCATAGGACAGCCACATATGGTTAAAAACATGTTGACTGATGCTTTTTGCACCCAGAGGGGTATTCCACCAAACTCGCTAATTAAGGCGGCGCTTACCTAGTTAAGCCTGGTTAGAACTAACACCAACTTCCACTTGCAGCTAAACCCATTCCATTAACGCATTTCAGCCGCGCCTTGTTGAGGCTTATTCAAGCCAGGTTAACGTTATCGTGTGTTACGCACGTTCACGGGATATGAAGCCAGACCAGAACCGTGAATGTCGAATCATCGAGAAAATGTCCGAAAAGACCAGAGCAAAAATGATTGATGGAACTGTACGAGGAGTACAAACCCATCATAACCAATAAAGGGAATACTGTAGTGATAAATAAAAATCGCGAGGCTGCTTGGGCAAGAATTGCCGGGCCATTAAATGTGTCCCGTAAAGAGTAACATGTTCTAATATAATACTGACAAGGATTTCCTTAATGTAAAGATAGTGTAGAGGTAACGTGTCGGCTTCGCACGCGGACGGCCAGGGTTCAATTTCTGACCATGAAAGTTTGTGAAATTTCTTTCTATAGCCGGAACTGAGTTTTAGTATGAAGTCTCTCTCTCTCTCTCTCTCTGACAATTGCATGCAGCAATGCCTTTGTCATTGGGATCTATAACATGCTATTAATAATAACATCTATATGCCTATCATGTTTTTTCAAGTTATATTTGGGTTCTGGGGAAATTGTATGACATATTTATCATAGTTAAAGTAAAATGTTGGTCTAATTCTCTGATCTAAAGACAATTATGCAAGCAAAAAAAAAAACATAAGACATCCTCACCAGGTTGTGAACCCAGGCTGCCCGTGTTTGGGGGCAGGTGCATCACCAACACCCAACTGGGGATGAACAACATGTGAGATACATTAGATAATAATAATATGGCCAGTCGGTGTTCAGGAAATAAACGATTAATTCACATTTTTTTAATTGCAAGCATGTATTCTTAGACACTTGATGAAAATATAGTCTGTTTGTGTCATTTTGGTCATTTTTGGTCTTTCACGTGATGAAATCACGAGGACTAGGCTTGGCGGAACCTTCTGCTGGTACAGTTGTTTCCGACAGACAGACTTCTCTGAAACCCGCTCAAGTAAGCCTGATGGTTAGCCTGCCCTGGGGCAGGCTAGTTTGGTCGGATAATAAATTCCCATGGTTACTTAGCGGAGAGTGCCTCAAGTCACGTTGAAGGAACGCAACTCTGGCTAAAGGTAGCGAGGCTTATCAATATTAGCCCAGCTTTGCGCTTAGCGAGTTTGATGGAATACCCCTCAGGTGTCATAAATCAATAATATAATATAAATATAAATATTTGCACCTGGGCAGAATATGTAGCTATTTACACCTGGTTGTTAACATTAGGGTATTGTATGTGTACAGGTGGCCTGTAAACCCAACTCAACCCTACTAAACCTAAATCAAACTGCTACTACAAAAACAGAAAATAATACGTCAACTAAGTGTAAAAATCGGCTTCTCACAAGCTTCAATCCCCAGTCTCTGTGTAATGTCAAATTCAAAATTCAATCCCCTCATCCCCCACAGCCTGCTCTTTGTCACTCTGTATACTACAACGATATCACTGTTACTAGTACTCCGAAATCTTCCTGGCAGAAAGCCTTTCGGCTTGTTAAATTGAGGTGATATATTCAACTTGGCATGTGGTGCAAATAGTCGAATCGCTGCAATATGACTCAACTAGACACTCTGCAACATTTATCCCAATGAATAAATATATCCTAAATCACATCTATAATTTATAATAATTATATTTTAGTTTGACCAGGCCCTGACTTGACGGACTGCTTTTTCAGATCCATGGCATTTGTGACTTTACTCTTTGCAGGCATGTCCTAAATCACAGCAGTCATAATGCTCACCAGCATGAATGCCTGCCGAGGGAGCAGTCATCAAAGCCTCGACGTGTCACGTGTCCACACGGAAAACATGTTTGTGTGTAAACGCAGTAGTCTTGCACGTTTGGCCCGACCGTCCACACGGATCCGGCCTTTTTGGTGCCTGAAAACTTTTTTGAAACCAGGCCCCAGGGTGAAAAAGAAAAAAACGTTTGGTGTTCGTGTAGACGGCAAATACGGATGTCATCTAGCCTGACTTTTTCCCCGTGACGTCTCATCACGACTACGTGCTTGTGATCGTGCTGCAGCAGATATTCTGCTCCTTTGTACGACGGTGTATTAGGGCCACTGTATGAAAAAAAAACACATAAAAACACCCGAAAAAACAGAGCCGAGAGAGGGGGGCAATATACTGAATATTACGATGCTAACAAACAACCGGCATTTATGCCAGCTAACTTCCCATGAATGTTGAATTTATTTTTCTAATTAATTCATCACAACGTGTGACAACACCTCGTTAAGGTCCTTAGGGTGATGACTGTTGATGGTTATTGTTGGTTTTATTTTATATGATGCCAAATTATCTTCAAATCATCTTATGGGTGTTTATTGATCGGGTGTTTGGGCTAAGATAGTAGCTGTAGCTTTCACTTGTTGTCATAGCAACGGCAAACATCCGGTCAAGCAACTCAAATCTGCGACTTTATAAATTTGCAACTTTTTCTCTCTGAATATTGCGCACCTCTCTCGGCTCCGTTTTTTTTTTTTACTACAGTGGCCCTAATACACCGTTGTACCTCCGCCACTACGCTGAACTAAAAAGGATTACGGACAGCTTGTATACAGCATGCAAGCTTTATGGACATGCTGTGTATCTTCTCCTCTGATTTTGGTGTATCTTTGTAGCAGAAACAGCACCACATAGGGGCCTGGAATATGCACTACAGGGCGCTGAGTCGTTTACAGTGGATTTGTGTTGATGAAATGACATCAAGGAGAAAAAAAGATAGTTTGAGGACGGCCTCTACGACCACATCTTTTATCTCAACAACACACTTGTGAAGTTTCATGCTGCATCCTGGCTCAAAACCACTTCTGTGGCTATTCCTGGACCACATTTTGCCATGATGACACACACACACACACACAGAGAGAGAGATTCTTAAAGTGAAAAGCGACACGCTGTCACGGCAGGCAATCATTGAATTTGAAGAGCTGCGATTCTGCCTGCCAGATGTCATATTACAACAGCTACACTCCAGCGCACGTTGCTGCTGTTTCCCGTTACATGCTCAAATAGGGCCTTTGCACCCTTTCTCAGTTCGCTTGACTATATTCTGCTCTAATCCAGCGTTAATCCCATTTAGTCCAACGTGGGTATCATAGACACAGCAGTCACCTAAATGTAATATTTCAGTGAGATATGGGACTCGTTTTTACAATGCATCTTAAATAACTTCAGGGAACAAAGTAAAGCATTAGAGGCATATTTTGGGACAAACAACATGACAGCTGAAAATGCGTTGCATCTTCTGGGAAAGCTTTTTATTTTTATGACTAAATATTACATCTAATTTCAAGAAAGCTTACCAAGCTTACTGGCACATTTTTATTTTAAGTGGCTTTTTTCCAGTGTAATCACTAATAGCGTTCAAGCAGGCATTGGGTTAATGCATGCAAAAAGTTTGTGTGGACAGTATAAGAGGCTGTCCTGGTTCTACTGTTCCAGGGTGGTCACCGGCTCCCTGTAGGCTGTCTCGTCGCTGTGGGAGATCAGCCCCACAACTACTGTGCCATCCATAAATCTCACGAATGTGTCTGAAGCCTGTGTATACATGCAGTCTTGGGTGTAGAGAGAATACACGAGGGGGCTGAGGAGGACACAGCCCTGTGGTGCTCCAGAGCTGAGGGTCAGCGGTGAGGAGGTGCGGTGTTACTCTCAACACAGTGCTGCATTCAGACCTGACCAGATCCTTCAGCTTAATGACCTGCCTCAGGTGAACTTCAGCCTCAGTGATGGAGAAGAAAAGTGCGGAGTCCAACAGCACCACCACGTCGTAACGGCATTCAGGCAGCTGCGATGACAACTGTCACTGATCTGGGTTCATTAACAGACTGTACTGTCCGTACGTCAACGTCACTCATGTGAGCCCGCTTTTAGTGTACGCTCGACACAGAGACAGCAGGCTACTAGTTTGTAAGCTACCTGGCTCTAGCAGTTAGCGTTAGCAGCTTATAGTCACTCACATTAAGTTAACGTTAGTAAGCTGGTCAAAATTTATCATGGATAAATTTGTTTTTAAACGTCGTCGGACGGAACAACAGATGGCGGTGACAGGCGTGTTGGATAAAACTACGGCCGCACCGTTGACACCTGCAGGGGAAGATGACCACTCGGGTCCCGCGTCTTTCCTGTGCAAGGCTCGGCCGGACAAAGGTGAGCAAGAAGAGGAGGAGATGGAGCAGCAGCAGGAGCAGGAGGACGAGGAAAGGGGCTGGCCAGCCACAGCCAACCACTGCGGGCACGGACACTGGCCATGATGCTAATGCTACCGCTGACATTAGCCCACGACCCGGGGATGGACCGTGGCGCCCCATCAGGAAAAATTACCCTTCAAGGCTAATAGGTAACCAGCAGAGATCTTTCAATGCTGCCTGGTTTGACACATACAGCTGGCTTGAATATTCGGTTGAGATGGACGCAACTTTCTGCTTCGCCTGCCGACATTTTTTGGGTGGTGGTGGGCACCGGTTCCATTCAGAGCCGGCCTTTTCTAATGGATATAAGAACTGGAAACACGCAACAGCAGCCTTCAAAAAACATAACGCAAGTGCGGCACACAAGTTCGCCATGGAGGCATGGGCTGAAATTCTGGCATTGATTTGAGCCCCACCGCTGTATGAGTTAGCCCCACCGTAGTTGAACCAGAAAAAATACTCTGGCGCTGCCACTGAGAAGAGGCCCTGTTGGTCTGCAGCAGTGGTGGCAAAAAAGAGCTCTGCTGCATCTATTTTGATCCATATGTGTTGACTTTAGGTTTTTGTGTGTAGTCTGTGTGCCTAAATGTATGACTAATGTCGTTCCATGTCCCTTCACTGAGATTCCTTCAAGGCAATCATTGTCTCAAAGCTATGGTGCTTTCTTTTCTTTCTGTTGCTGTTACTGAGATCAGATTTGTCCTATTCATTACACTTGATAATATGGAATAATAACAGCAACAGCACTGTTGTGGGTAGACTTAGCTTGTTCACACATTTTAAGTGGAATATGTTGACTAATGCCTTAATTTCTAGCTGAGATTCTTTGACATTGTTGAAGCCTCTACCCACTACAGAGGTGGGTCTAACTGTTAAAGCTTGTCCATCATCTTTCACATTCTTCAGTAGCAAACTGATTTCAGTTAATCAACTCACAATGAGAATAGACACCTGACTTATTTAAAAGTGGTGCAATTATCTGCCAAATAATGAATGTATATAGCTATAGACATTCTGAAAGTCATCACTTTTACTGAATCTCTTTCTTGGATGCCCTCCCGTCATGCCTGAAAGGGCTTTATCATCGTAGTTGCTCTGACTCTCATTGAACTTCATTGAAACCTATTGATATAAATTATATAATATGTGCCAGGCTTTGGTGTGAGGTGTGTATGTCTCCTGCAGACTCACAGGTTCATTCCAGCAAGATTCAGTGGGGCAGAATCATTGACATCCATGAGAATCAGTTGGCTCTTGCTGGTGTCTTTAATCTTGAACGTTGTAGTGAAGAGAACATAAGTATTAGAGGCTGCACGGTGGTGTAGTGGGTAGCACTGTTGCCTCACAGCCAGAGGGTCCCGGGTTCGATTCCTGGGTCGGGTTCCTTCTGTGTGGAGTTTGCATGTTCTCCCTGTGTAAGCGGTAACTCTAAATTGCCCGTAGGTGTGAATGTGAGCGTGAATGGTTGTTTTCTGTCTGTCTCTACATGTCTCCCTGTGATAGACTGGTTACCTGTCTGTCTCTACATGTCAGCCCTGTGATAGACTGGTTACCTGTCTGTCTCTACATGTCAGCCCTGTGATAGACTGGTTACCTGTCTGTCTCTACATGTCAGCCCTGTGATAGACTGGTTACCTGTCTGTCTCTACATGTCTCCCTGTGATAGACTGGTTACCTGTCTGTCTCTACATGTCTCCCTGTGAGAGACTGGTTACCTGTCTGTCTCTACATGTCTCCCTGTGATAGACTGGTTACCTGTCTGTCTCTACACGTCAGCCCTGTGATAGACTGGTTACCTGTCTGTCTCTACATGTCTCCATGTGAGAGACTGGTTACCTGTCCGTCTCTACACGTCTCCCTGTGATAGACTGGTTACCTGTCTGTCTCTACACGTCGACCCTGTGATAGACTGGTTACCTGTCTGTCTCTACACGTCGGCCCTGTGATAGACTGGTTACCTGTCTGTCTCTACATGTCTCCCTGTGATAGACTGGTTACCTGTCTGTATCTACATGTCTCCCTGTGATAGACTGGTTACCTGTCTGTCTCTACATGTCAGCCCTGTGATAGACTGGTTACCTGTCTGTCTCTACATGTCAGCCCTGTGATAGACTGGTTACCTGTCTGTCTCTACGTGTCAGCCCTGTGATAGACTGGTTACCTGTCTGTCTCTACATGTCTCCCTGTGATAGACTGGTTACCTGTCTGTCTCTACATGTCAGCCCTTTGATAGACTGGTTACCTGTCTGTCTCTACATGTCTCCCTGTGAGAGACTGGTTACCTGTCTGTCTCTACATGTCTCCCTGTGATAGACTGGTTACCTGTCTGTCTCTACACGTCAGCCCTGTGATAGACTGGTTACCTGTCTGTCTCTACATGTCTCCCTGTGATAGACTGGTTACCTGTCTGTCTCTACATGTCTCCCTGTGATAGACTGGTTACCTGTCTGTCTCTACATGTCAGCCCTGTGATGGACTGGTTACCTGTCTGTCTCTACATGTCTCCCTGTGATAGACTTGTTACCTGTCTGTCTCTACATGTCTCCCTGTGAGAGACTGGTTACCTGTCCGTCTCTACACGTCTCCCTGTGATAGACTGGTTACCTGTCTGTCTCTACACGTCGACCCTGTGATAGACTGGTTACCTGTCTGTCTCTACATGTCAGCCCTGTGATAGACTGGTTACCTGTCTGTCTCTACACGTCAGCGCTGTGATAGACTGGTTACCTGTCTGTCTCTACATGTCGGCCCTGTGATAGACTGGTTACCTGTCTGTCTCTACACGTCAGCCCTGTGATAGACTGGTTACCTGTCTGTCTCTACATGTATGCCTGTGATAGACTGGTTACCTGTCTGTCTCTACATGTCGGCCCTGTGATAGACTGGTTACCTGTCTGTCTCTACATGTATGCCTGTGATAGACTGGTTACCTGTCTGTCTCTACATGTCGGCCCTGTGATAGACTGGTTACCTGTCTGTCTCTACATGTCAGCCCTGTGATAGACTGGTTACCTGTCTGTCTCTACATGTCTCCCTGTGATAGACTGGTTACCTGTCTGTCTCTACATGTCAGCCCTGTGATAGACTGGTTACCTGTCTGTCTCTACATGTCGGCCCTGTGATAGACTGGTTACCTGTCTGTCTCTACATGTCGGCCCTGTGATAGACTGGTTACCTGTCTGTCTCTACATGTCGGCCCTGTGATAGACTGGCGTCCTGTCCAGGTGAACCCTGCCTTCACCCAATGACAGCTGAGATCGGCTCCCCCCCCCCGCGACCCTGAATACAGGATAAGTGGTAGACGATGGATGGATAAGTACCAGAACCCCAAGAGAAGGGAAGTTTGTTTTTATCTGTACATTTTAATTTGGACATTCACTTCATTAATAAATCATCTGTGAAAATAAAATAAAACTCACAATCCTGTCTTAAAAAGCTATTAACAAAATTCTTTCATACATAAGAACTTGGTAGCACCTGTTTCAGAATTGGACTGCTATGTAGGTTGAACATCGCTAACTAGAAGCTTAGTTTAGTTTATTCTGATGAAACATTTAGTAGTAATTTGATATTTGATTTGGGAAACAGGTTATGCACAAAGATAAATTACTGCTGACATTACTATCTTAATATATATATTTATGGACACACCGAACAAAAATGAACCCAAATATAACAAAATGTCATTCACTGCAGAACTATCTTACCTCTTCCCATTCACATTGGAAATTCCCAGCTCTTCCCTGCTGAGATGATCTAATTAGGCAAACCTGCAGGCACTCTCCTTGATGTTGCTGGTGAGCAGCGGTTCTAAACCCCAATCACAGGTACCAAAATACAAAAACTATCAACCCATAAATAAATACAGGCCTGTATAATTTATCCAAATCAATCATTTATATACTAAACTGAAACATTGTACTGAACACAATGATTAAATAGATACTAAACACTGACTAGGGGAAAAGGGGGAACAAGCAGCCTTTTCACAGCTGCAAACATTATATCTGCTAAACATCAGCGTGCACCGTCAATGTAAAAATGTTTGGAAGAAGTTGGTGGCATTTAGCATAAAGTTCTACTGCTAGTCAGTGTTATGCATCATCACTGTTAGCGTGGCTGTAGACTTTTGGATTTGAACAATTCCTTGAATTGAAGTCATTTTTATTTATTTATACATACAGTAATAAAACAATACAAACTGAATCTCTGTAGGGAAAATGTGCAGAAGTGATCTGGATTAGAGAACTAACTAACGTGCTAATGAAATGTATATTCAATTTTATACAATAACAGGTTTTGTTCATTTACAGCCTAATTAAGAGATTCCAGGGCTCTATAACTGTGACATCACTATGCCGTAACATTCCCTTAAATGTCTCCTATATTATCCCTTCATTTGCTGTTCAGAGAAAAATAATCAACTCCAGGTGACTGAACATTTGAACCATCCAAATCTGCTCTTACCCAGGTGTGCTGAATGCTGAATTCCAATGTATCATAAATTGAAGGCATGCGGCTGATTGTTTATTATTTGCATATGTAGTGCCCATAAACACTGCCTATATGAGGAAGGTGTGCTGCATGCAAATACTGGCACATGCCCAAGAATGGGAGAGGTGCCACTAAAAAGGCTGAAACAAGAGGAATTTCAGAGGCAATTGAGTTGCCGTTGGATGAACTTGTGTGATTTTCCACTACTGACATTACAGGAAAATCACATAGCATCAAAGAGCAATTCTGAAGCTAAAATCAAAGAAATATCATCTAATGGTTTTTTATCTCTTAAAGCAACACTTAAGAACTTTTCCTCTTTGGCCCCCCTACAGGTTGGAAGGGAATTGTTCATTACTGCCGTCGTTAATAATTTAGCCTACCGCAGCCTACCGGTAGACTCTTGTACGAGCTCTTTCTTTGTCATGCTCCCGTTTTCTTTTCTTCGCCTCATTGGACATTATACTCCACCTTTTCTTTGCAGGCTCTGCCATGACGCCAATTTAAAAACTACCTACCTGCAAAGTATCTTCCACGTACCTGCCGGGTGTTCTCCCACTGATCTCCATGCAGAGCCTCCACCTACCGGCCTTTGTAACACTTGCCGTAAAGCAGGTCAAATTCGTAGTCTCATTAGAACTACAAAACCGCTACCCGACGAGGCAAAGTTACATAGTGCGGTTACAGCCCATAGAAGGCTGCAGAGCGAATGCTGAAGTGCTGTTCACCCGGTTTTGAGGTGATGAACCACTGAAACTATTTTGGAAACATTATTTTAAGGCACTAAATAGTCTTTAGTGTTGCTTTAATAGGGATAAGTGGATTAATAGTATTTTTTAGCCCATAAATTGTACAAATACAATTATTATTATTATTATTATTCTAAAACAAGAAATAATAAGAATCTCAGAAATCAGTGGGTAATGACAAAATACGAACACATCTTGGATGCAAACAAAATAAGAGGAAATATCTTTGTATAGCATGGATGGCATCGACGTACAGGTTATTGTGACTGACGTGATATTTTCATTGCTAAAGCTGTGCAGCTCAACCGGGATGCAGCAGTAAACACTGTGAAATGAGGAGAAATATCTTAGCAGTGTGTGTGTGTGTGTGTGTGTGTGTGTGTGTGTGTGTGTGTTTGTGTGTGTGTGTGTGTGTCTGTGTGTGTGTGTGTGTGTGTGTGTGTGTGTGTGTGTGTGTGCATACTCACCAATTCCTTCCAATCAGCTTAGACTCCACCATGGAGCACTGACAGTGATGGACAGGATGGTCCAGAGTGGATCGAAGCTTCTCCCAGGAGAAAAGAAATGTCCTTGTGCTAGAGGAACAGAATTGCCATGACTGGGAACCAAGGAAAGGAATTATCTTTGGAGGAGATCTTTTTTTTGGTTTGTACGTTGCTTGGGGTCATTGGGAAACGGTTGACCTGGTAGGGCATACATCAGGCATTATGTGAAAAGCTGACATTTGCAGTAAATTACAGGAGAGGAGACCAGCCAGCGCTTCATATCAGAGGGTACTGTCACAACCCCCCACATGATTCATAAGCATTAAGACATCTCTATCACACATCAGCAAATTCATTTTTTTAAACAACTATGTTAGTAGGGGTTAGAAATCCTGTAGCCTGACACTAAGAAATGTTTGGCGGTTACACTGGGGACTATACTTCACAGAAACATCCATGGACTTTAATCTGTTAGAGATGTCACAGACTGTCAAGGGGTAATTTTGACTTAATAACACTAGGGAGAAAAAGAAGAAGCACAAAATCATGCAAAATGTCATAGCAACCTGGTCAAGAGTGGTTTCTGCGGGCCAAAGTGTTTGAAAAACTGATGGAGAAATGGACTAACCGACTGCATGTCTGCCTTTTTTTCATTTAATCACAGCACTCATAGCGTTGCTTCCTCTTTTTTTTCCAGTGAAGCTTCAAGATGGCAACCCACAAAGGGATCATGTAAGAGGTACGCAAGGTTCTGGGTGCTCTGCCATTTAACGCAGAACAAGCCTGCATGAAAGCAATAGCCTGCAGTGCAATGGAAATGAGAGCTGTGAAGAAAGGGGAGTGTCAAAGATGGGAACTGCATGATTGTCTGCGCTCTTTGACGTAGTAAATTATGGCCTCAGTGCATAACAAAGAACCTGCCTGTTCTTTTCCTAATATTATTCCAATAGAGCCGTACAGTTTGTCTGATTTTCTGTATTTCCAACGGTACATTTAAAGCAATGTCACATTGCTGTGGTGGTGCGTTGAGCTAAATTCTAGTAGCTAGTCTAGCAAGCCAACATGCTCACAATGACCTAACATGCAGATATTTTGAAGATATTTGTTTATTAGCACTAAATAAGTTGTAAACCAAAGCATGAGATAAAAAAGCAATATTGATACTAAATTGAAAAGGAGAGAATCAGAGGATCACTGTGGATTATAGTTCATCCTTCGGGTGACATGCATGTCTACCAAATTTCAAAGAAATCCTTTAAATAGTTGATGACACTTTTCACTCAAAACCACAAGCGTCAACCTCATGGTGACGCAAGAGGAAACCTCAGGGGATTCATCCTCTGGAACCATGAATGTTCATTGCAATGCATTATTTTGGTGTGGAACACAGTCTGATGGTCCCATACAAGGGACCATCAGACTAACGCTGATCATGCCTTAAAATTCTAGCGGCATGGCTATTCATATTCTAGTATATTAATAGCATATATCCAACAAAAATATCAATGAAAGCACACCTTTCAGATGCACAGCATTAAAACCTGTGGCCGTAAAAGCTCTTCTACTCCACAGTCACACAGAGAAGGACGAGTTGGGTTCATTCAACGTCTCAGCTGGGAATAAGGCTATGATCAAATATAAACCTTGATATCGTGAGCAATAAAAAAAAGTGATATCTGCAGTTAAAAATATCCTGGACGACCCCCATTTATTATAAATAATTGCTGTTCGTGTTTATCAGTTAATTGGACTTTTACGTTTACTGTGAAAATGTGTAGAAGCCTTCCAAAGCATGATCTATTACTGCGATTGATCTCTGCCTTCAGTATGTTTCACATACTATGAAGCAGCTGATCCCCAAATCCACAGTCCAGACTGTGAGTCCACAAGAGGGGGCAGTGAGTGGGACGACGGGGACAGTACCTCACCACAATACACACTCATTCAGAAGAAACATTAGCATATGACCATGATGTACCTAAACTCGCTCCTCCATTCTCCTGCGTGTGCTGTATGTTATTGCCTACAAATCAATTATGAGCAAATATAATCGGATGAGAGGTATTTAGGCATAATAATCCCGCTGCAGTACCCGTGCGGAATAAATACCATTATCATTATTATTATAGAGACCGCCTTCTGGACGGGTGCGCGGCGACTCGCTGCATAAATTGCTGTACAGCCGCTCAGTTTGAGCAGAGAGGCGGTGGAGAGAGAAATAGAGAGAGAGACAGAGAGACAGAGAGAGACAGAGACAGAGAGAGAGAGAGAGAGAGAGAGAGAGAGAGAGAGAGAGAGAGAGAGAGAGAGAGAGCGCGCTCAGATATGTCAGACCAGAATCACAGACTTGTTCTGGTCCTGCATAGCGGCACATGTTGAAGAGTAGGCAGGCAGAAATGAGTTCTGACTGTTAGAATGACTTGAGTTGATTGTTTCCAGCCTTTAAGTGAACATTCCAACAGAACCGCGGCGGTCTCAAACTTTCTATTCTTCACTTTGCGTTCGCCACTTTTCCATGCAAGTGAGTTGGCTTCATCTCTAGTGGTGTTAAACGGAAAGAAAAAAAATGGATCCTTTATTCAATTTCACCGATGCGCAAAATTGGACCGGCGGCTCCAACGACACCGGTAACGGCACCGCGTACTGGAACCAGTTCGTGCAGCCGGTCTGG
The DNA here is from genome assembly GCF_963514095.1 of Eutrigla gurnardus. Lineage (NCBI taxonomy): Eukaryota > Metazoa > Chordata > Actinopteri > Perciformes > Triglidae > Eutrigla > Eutrigla gurnardus. The sequence goes on along the minus strand of NC_139936.1, from coordinate 23,828,417 downwards.
AGAATCGTCCTCTGGGCCATCGCGTACAGCTGTATAGTTGTCGTGTCCGTGGTGGGCAATCTGACGGTCATCTGGATTATCATGGCGCACAAACGCATGAGGACCGTCACCAATTATTTCCTGCTGAACCTGGCGTTCGCCGAAGCCTCCATGTCCGCCTTCAACACGGTCGTCAACTTCACGTACGCCGTGCACAACGAGTGGTACTTCGGGCTGGTCTACTGCCGCTTCCACAACTTCTTCCCCATCGCGGCGGTCTTCGCCAGCATCTACTCGATGACCGCCATCGCGTTGGACAGGTAAGCTCTGTGGGGAAGGCGCACCGTGGAGATGTCAATAGTTGACAGAAAACATGCATTCATTGCTTGTTGAATTCTCCTTCAACCCCTCTCATGATTTCCTATTTCAATATTTACTTGATATTTTTTTAGTTTATCCTTCATTCTCATCAGACCAGATGGTAGAGAACATGATTTACTTCTCAAGTAAGAGGTTGTTAAGGCTGAGCGCTCTTTGAATAAAAATACCTATATTTAGAGTTTTTGCTTTTACCAAAATGCAGCTCAGCACAAAAATTAATCTCACAGCAGAATGCACTAATGCCAAAAAAAAAAAAAAAAACACATCCCAGGATCTACTATGAACAATGAAAACATTTGTCTCAAGAGTAAAGCATTGTAAATCAACACAATCCCCTAACAGCAGGGAGGGAATCTGTTAATTGTTTATTTATTTAGCATAAACCATTATAACAAAAGGGGCATGGATTGTGCTTCAGCTGACAAGTTGAAAGCACAATGATGATGATGATGATGATGATGAAATGAATCAGAAATGCTGCATTATGCTTTTTGCTGTTTGTCATATTTTGCAAGTGTTCCCTTCCACATTCCACTTTACGAGGCATCGGACATTATGGAGATTTCATGTCGTGATTATCCTGCCAAAAGAATGTAAATTCACAATAATAGTGGATGGATAATCATCCAAATTAAAATGGCACTTAAACATACTGGAGTCACGTTACATTTTGTGAAGGAACAAATATTTGAATTGCTTCACAGATAAGAAACAAAAATCAAATCATTTTAAATGAAATTATCATAAATCATAAGTTCTCCCTATGAATAAAGGATACATACTTGGAACATTTTAGTATTGTGTTTTTTTTAAAACAGGCTCTATTTTTCATGATGATATTGATGATAAAGCTGATTATGGAAATTCACCATGATCCTGCATCGTTCCGTCACTGTACACCCTTCTCTTGAATCTTTTTGCACGTCTGATCCATCCCTGGCAATCTTCTGCACATGTTCATTATATCCGGGGGATATCTGATGGTCATAAAGTCTCCACCTCCGTAAGGGAAATAAATCCTCTGTGGTGCTGAGGGATGTTGAGATAAGGTGAAAGGAAAATGACTCCACCCTGAGATGGGCTGGAAACCACTCTGACTGGAAGAGAGCTGTGAAATGCCACCATGTTTCACCATTACAATACGTCCCCTTTTCTTACCTGGGTTTTACGGCAGGGACATTTACTCATGGGGTAAAAATGCACCCGAGTCGTGCAACCAGTGCTAGCATCAACATAGGTGAAAAACTAGAGGTATTCATTTCCAAACAGGCATAAACGTCCTTTCATATAACCACAGCAGTTATAGCATGGATTTAGAGAGTGGAGGCATTTTCTAGTGATAACGTTAGCAGTTATTATGGCAAAAACTTACACAATTTGAGTTGCGATGGCAGTCCTGTATCCGCTTGTCCTCCGTGATTCCAGGGAAGTGAAGCAGTGTATTGTTATTACCTTAACCATCTGGTGTATTCAAAGTTTATTATTATTAAACATTGCGGACAGACGGACAGAGAGACAGACAGATGGACAGAGAGACAGAAGGACAGAGACAGACAGATTTTAATTTGAATGCAATATGTGTGAAATAAATGAAAAGTCATCCACAGTTTGCATGGAGACATGATGAAGTGACCTCAGTGCTGAGAAATGCGTGTCACTTTTATTACAAAAAAAAGCATTGGGGAGCCTTCTTATTTTATCAGAGGACCCCTTCTTATTGTCATATGTGGAAGCAAGCTGTGTGCAGCTCATTGTGTGGAGAAGCTCAGCAACACAGTTGTGGTAGATTGTTCATTGCCCTCTGGATGAAGCCAGGGTAAAAATAAAGCCTTTGTTAAATGCGGCTGATAATTGTACCAGCTGTAGGCCAGGTTTTATCTGCCCGTGTCAGGCTTTAAACTGCAGTGACTGTGCTGAGAAAATATGGGGGTTGGGAGACTTCTCTTCCTCTCAATGAACATGATGTGATGTGTGAGGGGGTTCTATTCATCAATGGTGACGCTCCTTGCAACGATGAGACAGAGTGGAAATTAGATGCATGTGAGTGTGTGTGTGTGGCTGTGCACACACTATATGTGTGTATCTGTGTCTGTGAATGTTGTTTTTGTCTTCACATGCAAGTGTAATCCCGTTGGTATGCATCCATGTGGCGTACTGATACTGGGCTCATTGGAGATGAGACTGGCCAGCGTAGAATCGATCACTGGCTATCACCACACAATGCATGCTGGTTAGCTTTGTGTCAGACTTGTCAGAGATCCCAACTTGCTCCAACGTCACGGACACGTAAGCAACGATCACATTACGAGATTGCGGCAGCCAAGGTTTTTGGAGCCAGTCACAGCAGTTGCTCTCCTCCAAATGCAAAGACCCAGGCATGGTGGAAAACACCTGGCTGTCACCTGATCAAAGAGAAATTGGCTCTTAGAGCACTGGTTTAGACTGGCTTGAGAAGTGACACATGAAGATTGGTAGCTTTAGTCAACAAAACTGGGATTGACGATGCGTGTCCCCACTGGAGCCCTGGAGATCTGGCAGTCCAGGGGCAAACCTTGGCTGATCCTTTTAGGTGAACACAAAAACAAAACCTACAATAAAAAACCAAAACCATCACTATGATAAAAGTACTTTATTTAGCACTTATCAAAATGATCTGAACTTTCCAGACGAGGAGCAGTTCATCTCCAACTATACTGCTACTATTTCTTCACTGAGGGTGCACTCACACCAGGGCCATTTGATCCGTACTGTGCCTCGGCCCAATCGTCCTCCCTCCCCTGTCCTCCGCCGGTTTCCACTCACACTGCTCCAAGACCAACCGGGCCTCAGCGGACAGCAGATTTTGGACAGAGAGCAGAGCTGCATTTTTATTATAAAAGTACCGGTCCAGTTCTGCTCCGGTACCGTTCACACCACAAGTCTGAAGCCCCAAACCTGACTCGGAATCCCGCTGTGTCAGACAGAGTCATCAACAGTATTTTCAGTCATAAATAACGGGGGGAGATCTGAGTAGAACACTGAGAGATAATGAGAGGGACGGCCTATCAATTAAAGCATACATCATGTCCATGTTGCGTACCCATGCATGTGCTCGTGCATGAACCATACCGTACTCAAATCCACCTCTTCCAAGCGTACCGTTCTTAAGTACGGAACAGAATCTCACAATGCAGACTTTAGACTCAAGCATGCATGGATGCAGTATGGCTGGGGTAGTGTGAGTGCACCCTTAAAGCTGCATACATCCTTTCTGATGCGTATCAAGTCTCCATGAGTGTCTTTCATACCTCTACATCTCTCGAGATAGTGGCCTGTAATTCCTCCGTATAGATCTCTTTCAGCACAAAAGCCTTGAACTTGACCTTTTCAAAAATGAAGATGAACTCTTAGAGCGAGAGGAAGTGAGGACAAAAAAGGCAGATTCAAACGGCAACGAGCAACACACATTCAGAATGAGGAGATGACATGCAGAAATGTGGTTACATTCCCTTGACCATGTAACACAAAGATGTTATTAAAACCTGAGAGAGAAGCATTTATGTTTTTGTAGTTGTTGTAGGAATATCTGAAAAATTCAAGGCAGTTCACCCGCTGTGACCCATCATTCTGCCATGTGTCAGACATCTCCCACTGCTGTTTCAGTTAATATTTCACTCCTTAATGTTCATTCCCCACTTCCTGTGTGAGCTGAAAAGCTCCCATTAGTTGCTGAACATGAAATCATTTTTAGCAAATAGAGCAACTCTGCAGCATCTTAACAGAGGGGATGGAGCCCTTTGCTGCAGTTGATAAGACTTATTTAATCTACATTACAATTGTCATTCATGTGGTGTTCTTGCACTACAGTATCCATAGATCACCAGAAGGAATGTGACACTGCATGGAAGTCTATGAAAAAATAACCCTACTTCACATTCGATTTATTATCTCAGTACACATTGTAAACATTATTAACAGTTTATGGACTCACTCATGGCCAGTTTCTTCGATACCGCATGATGTTCTATATTGTCCCGTTTAGAGTAAAATAGATGCTTAACCACACTGTGATAACTGGACTGAGGCTCATGTGCAGGAATCTGGCAAAGCCCAAAGTTCAAACCAACAGCCACAGGTTTAATGTAGGCAAAGTTCATACACAGGAAGCCAGTCAGCAATAAAAGGGTAACAGGGAATCCACAGCAAAAATCACAAAATCCCAAAACAAGCAAAACGTGTAAACAGGACAGGAAACCTTGAAGGGCCGTAGCAGTCTCAGAAACAGGCAGTGGTCTTAGACGGGATAACTACACGAGGAAAGAAGGCTGGAAAGCTCGACATTAAGTTCTTTAACCATCTGGCAGGGAAGTGGTGTATATACTGTGTGTATACCTCTTATTGTATTAATGTGAGGAAGGTAACATCAGATCTGTGTGGACATCTATTCTTCGTCTCTTCTGCAGAAGCTTCAGTGGACGTTGTTTCTTTTCACATGCTTCACTGCAATATTTAAAACAGAAATTCACTTGTACCATTTCTGCTCTGGGCCCGGTTTCCCGAAGCCTTCTTAAAGCCTTCCTAACGCTACGTCATTCGTAACCCCTACTTAGAGTTCCTACTTAACATTTTGCGTGTTTCCCGAAACGTTCTTTGCTACGAATCTCTTTCCTACGTCATACGTTGGTAAGAGTGGTCTGGAGCGCTCTTAGAGCCTTCTTAGCTCTACCGTAGTGATGTTTCAGCTCCTGACGCTAGTCTCCGCCACTGTACAGTAACCCAGAAATCCCCGCTGCGCATGGAACTGCACATTGCCAGTGTTGTGTTTCACCAGTGGTTTTAAGTCATTCATGAAGAAAATAAAAATAAAATACGCATGCATTTCATCACAAGGCTAAGCTTTACCTCAACCTCAAAAGTAGCCTAGGTATATTACAGTGTCAAAGTCAAGGCATGCACAATCCTGCAAGCAATTTGGGAAATTGGCACATCGTCAAACAATTAAAAAATGTCATAAATGGACGCCGGTGACGGTTGTGAACGGTGGCAAAACTGTGGCAGCGATACAACGTATCCTTGTGCTGAACCAAAGACGTCGCCGTCCTCGGAGCCGTTGGAATACATAATTTCATAAGGATCAACTTCAATCCCATGGATATATTGACCGACGCGGCTATATTGCATAAGTTTCGACTACAACGGCAACAAATACGCATGTAATTAAGGCTGTAATTGGCTCAATCTCCTCCGCTGTTTCTATATTTTCTATATCTTTTTTAAAATCAGTATATGGTAGTATGTTCGACCATGGTTAAATAAATGTTTAGTCCTAGAAGAATGTCTAGCCATTTTTTATTCGCAAACACTGCAATAGCCTACATTTTATAATATACTGCTGTCATGCACCTGCGCATGAAATGGAAAATCGAACTCTGAGCAATCGATTTCAGCACTTTCTTTATGGACAGCGCCGTGTACGAACTAGGGTTGTCACGATACCAGAATTTCAGTAGTCGATACCAATACCTGTGAATTTCCACGATTCTCGATACTAATTCGATACCACAATTTAAAAAAACAAACAACAGGACCCATGTACTTTTAAGTCACTAATTTATTGAAAACTGCTTCAAACTGTCAAGTATTTAACACCACTGTGCTTTAAGATCTTTTTGCACAGAATTTAAATTGCAGTACCAGCTGCCAACAGACCTATAGCCATCCAGTATAAAAACAAACAATACTGTGCTTATAAATATGGTCATAAATAACAATAGTCAACTATTTTACATTAAAAAAAGAACAGCAGTGGCCTATAGCCAGGTTTGACGTGCTTCCTCCTTTGGTCTGAAAACTTCTGAGGCACTTTTTGCATGTCGGCTTGTTTGAATCAAGAATTGCTCCGGATTCATCCGCCTCGAATGCAAAATATTTCCACACGCGACTCTTCGCACCTGTCTTGTCGACGAGCCGACGTGTTGTGCTTCCGCTCCCACCTGCTGAAGCCATTTTTTTCGAAGACGGCAAGTTTTCTTCTTCAGCGCCGCTTACTGCTCTGTGCTGCTCACACGCGTATACTGCCCCCGTCAGGCTCGCCGAGTGAAAAGTTGTATATTCGGTTCTGACGTTACCAGAAAAAAGCAAGTATCAAATTATTTTTTTCGTGTCGGCATCGAATTGGTACCGAAGTATCGGTTCTTGTGACAACCCTAGTACGAACGACGTAAGGAGTGGTCCTTAAGAAGACTCCTAAGAGACCATTCGGGAACCACGACTATAGAGCTAAACAACTTTGGTAAGTCATAACGTAGGAGTCTTCGTAGCGCGCTAAGAGTGGACGTTATCGGGAAACCGGGCCCAGATTTGTTCATGCACAAATGGAAAATGTGCAAAAACAGTTTGATAGAAATGCAACTACCGATAGCTGCTCTTGGCCCTTTGTGCAACTGATGATCACTTTCACCCATGTTTAGTCAATGCTTGACTTGATTAATCCCTGGTTTCCTCGGCAAGGAGAGATTGAAATTGCAGACAGGGAAGCAGAGAGTCTGCTTATTCAAGTACACATCTGAGTAATGCTACTCTTGATTAGACAGGATGAGTGAGACATATATGCAAATTAGTATATGTCATGTACAGCGATGGAGCGATGAGTGGATTTGATGAACACAAGCGGCAGAGCAGCACCCCAAACAGCACCCTTACTGGATCTGGATCCATCTGGAGTGAAGCTGTTAACAAAGTTAGCTTCATAGTTCAAGGTCAACTTTTCAGCTAAGTGTTGAAGTCATCTTAGTAGATCATTTAATTTGTATCGACGGTAGCAAGGTCACGGTATCAAGGCCGTTTTAGTGACCTGTCAATCACAATGTAGCCCAGCCCTAAAACATCCCCTGCTTTATGGTCTATTTGACTCTAAATGGACCATAATGTACTAAATGAACATCATTATCTATTGAATAATTCATGAAACTATAGATTGAGACCAACAAATCTTCACAATGCGCAGTGAGGTAATAAATCAAGTGAGAAGTACCGTCATTTTCTCACAGACTTCCATGCAATTAGACTTTTTCACCCAGGAGGCCACTGTTTGTGTCCCGACTCCCATGTGAAACAAAAAGCCAATGTTTTTTTTTTATTGGAATTTACTTAAATTACATAACAAACATACACATTTAAGCCAAACCATGATGCTTAACAAAACCAAACCATGTAGCTTAGCTGTTGTTCTGTTCTGGTTGGTTTCAAGTTGCATTGGTAAGCTTTTGTTTGAAATTGTGAGCATAATCCAGGAAAAAAAGTTTTCCCTCAAAATGTAATCATAGTATTTATTTGTTTATGTGAATGATATTTTGTAGGAGACATTGTAAGATTGTATTAGGTTACCTGAAGTGTAAAAAACAGCTACTACTATGCAGACACAGTGAGTTTTGAATAAATAAAAAAACACAAAAACTATCAGATTGTAGCTCCTCTGAGGATATTTTTGTTTTGACATGTCAGAAACAATGGTGGCATCTTTTATTTCATTTCAAAGGTCCTATAGTGGCGCTAAAATGCGTAGAGTGCTGCAGTTGTGACAACATAAAAGCGAAGGTTATCGCACCTCGTACAACTACTAACACAACGCCTGATTTTACATTGTTGTGTTTCAGCAATGAAGACAACCCAAATGAAACGCACCGATATAATCACAGCAACAGAAAGCTGCACCATGCAGTCTGGCAGCCTGCTCTGCACAAGTCTACTCAAAATGACAGCAGGGTGCAAAATAATCTAACACACATAAAGTCTGGCCCCAAGCTTTAAACGTTTATTCAAACCAACTCAATACATTATAATCCTTCAGATACAATCAGACCCCATTTTTATTAATGGTCGCTATTTCTTCTATGCTGCTTCCGTCCGTCAGATCCACCCGTTGCTTCTCCACAGTCCTTCAAATACGACTTTTGTTTCCTGGTTGTAAAAATTCCAAAATGACAATGGCCAAAATGCCGTCCACTTCTTATAAACAGACTCCCTCTCATCTTTATGGTGGATTTAATCTGTTAGCTCATATTATTGATGTTGTTTTGATTTTTTGGCCCTCTATATTTCTTTTCACTCTCATCATGTTTAACAGCTGTTTTCAGCAGATAATGCTGTGAATGTACCCTTGCCAGCATCCCATTACACATGGCCTGTTTTAACTGTAAAGGGACCTTGAGTCTTTAGAAAGGTGCTGTTAAATAAAATGTATTATAATTCTTACAGGCTGTTCAGATTCAGCTCCCGTCGTTACGTAACGAAGGGAGTCATTTGCATAGGCCAAACTCCTCTGATGATAGGAGATATCCGAGAGGGGGCGTTCATCACCGAGGTGAAGTTTGGTGTGTCCTGATAGGCCGAATATAGGAATGCATATCGAATCCAGTGTTGTTGGACCTCTTACAGCTGTGTGGAATTGATGAAAATCAGTATAATATGCAACCCGTTACTTTGCCGTCCTAGTTTTGAAGAAAAGGCTGAAAACGACATACCCAAAGTAAAACGGTTACTGTTTTTGAACCCCTATGACTACAGGCACGAAGCTGAGCATTCCTGAAAGATAACCCTTTGAATTTTCGTCTGCAAGTGTCAGATTTACTCTAAGTGTTACTGACACTGAGTTACTGCAGCTCAAACATAGTGGAAATTGCAATTTTTTTGCCTCGCCTAAATTATTTTTCTTTTTGAATGAAACAAGTTCGCTGTGGCTGTTATAGATAGGCCTAAAAGTTGAATGAAGCCAGAGTCACAAGCCTGACCAAAAACTGGTAGAAAGTAGATAAAAAGACACCCAAAAATGAGCTTTGCAAGTGCAGTGTTGTAGGGCAATGTCAGACGGAGCTGCATCTGGAACAAGTGTTCCAGATGAGATTATGGGTATTTTTAGGTATATAATTCTACTTTTTTTTGTTTATTTCACCAGTTCTACAACTACTACTAATAAAACCAACATTTTTTTAATGTTTTTTTACATAACAGCCTTCTGTAATGAGACGCTGCATAACTATCATATCTGCAGGTCACAGTCTGACCTTTCTGAGCTGCTGCACTCTCACCCTCAAGCCCCCTCCCCCCATGTAACATACCGCTGGAATCGTAAGCTCATTGGCTATAAGACCTGTCAGTCAAAAATGTACTCCTCTGCCTATTGGCTCTCTGCTGGGGATTCTCGTGGTTGGTCAGCCGAGAGCCAGTGAAGCACTGGCTCTCTTGATGGACAGATTTTTCAGCCAATTCGGATCGCAGCATCGTGGAAGGGGGCTTGTTTTGTCGCCAAGAAGCTAGCGAATGCGGAAATTGAAGCTTTGTTGTTCGCCCGTCATCGAAGAGCGATAACTAGCTATAAACAATATTTTGTTCAGAAACTCACAACGTCAACACATGGCGTGTTATGGATGACTACCGGAGTTAGCGTGCTCGTGGGACTAAATTAAGTGGCTACTTTTGTTCGTTGGACTCTTACCGTTCTCTGGATATAAGGATTAGCATGCTATATGTTGATTTTGGACTTCCAGACAGCTCGAAAGGTAGGGAACGCTGGTCTTGTTTCTGTGCACTCCTTGCACACAGCTTACTTTGTTCGATTTGCGAGACTCGTAGCTTTCAAATGATGTGTAATATGACGCAGACGCATTTAAAATAATATGCGATTAAAGGGAATGAAGCGAAACTAGTGCAAAACGGCCCGCATACGGGTCGCTGACGTAACGAGAGGTTAAAGCTTTTGTTATGTGCCATTGGAGGCTCTACCTGATGAATTCAAGAGCTAAACAGACAAAGTCCTACCCGCACATGTTCATGGTTAATACTTCATCTATGAAGCATTAGTTAGTTATTCGTTTTTTGTTTGTTTTTTTGACAATGGCGTTAGTTACAACTTCAGTGGGAGTTGTTTTGTTAAAGAGTGTTTTCCATTCACAACCTGCCAGCTTTGTGACCACTTTGCGCCTTCCTTTCTGAATGCCAAACTCCTCCATTCTGCCCTTCACACAGCTGAGGAGCTAATACATTAACACATTAAAGAGTGATTGTCTGAGGATGGACCGTGCTGGAACTTTTACAATCACCAAGCTGCAGCACACAGCCAGCTGGTCCCAGACAGACCCTGGTCACAGCAGCAGCTGACTGCTGACTTTCTGCAAAGCATACCAATGACAGCCTCCTCTCCAGTGCGTTCACCTTCGTCCTCCAATTTCCTGTCCCTCCTCTCCCTCTGCTGTAGTTTGTCCACTGAGGGCTCATCATGGGAAGTGATTCAGCTCAACCTTCTCTTTCTGGTTTTCTGTCCATGAAATGTGGGAACAGTGTGTTTTCCCTCCACGAAAGAACTATGTGACATGACGACTAACAGGAAATAATATAACAAAGGTATGAAATACTAGAAAATGTCAATGTGTATACGGATTTGCCTCAATTCTTGCTGACATTGATTCCCAAATCCTACGATTTCCTATGTTTTTCTTATTGAACCCTGGCTGAGGCCCTTTCCCAGTCAGTGTCACACATTTACTTACTCTGAACAGCTGCCATGAAGCTGTGTCGCCTCTGAGTGAATAAACAACACTCCAGTCACACTTCAATCCAACACTTGTCATCTCCTGTCACGAAAAAAATCCACTCTGATTACAGCTTGAAAAATTGGCCTTGAGGTTTGAAATGCCTGGCTTAATGGCAATGGGCGGATGCTGGATTTGGATCATTTGTTCTTATTTGAACCTGTTAAGTTGTGTAGTAGGCTGATCCTGAAAACTAAATATGCTGAATAAATGTGTTGGATAAGACATACCAAAAGTGTGTCTTAGTAGCTTATTGCATTGGTAAGCGGCAGCAATAGCAGCGATAGTAGAGACCTGTCAATCACAAGGTAGCCCCGCCCTAAAGCATCTTCAGTTTTATGGTCTATTTCACTCTAAATGGCCCATCATTGACTAAATGACCATCATGCTGTATTGAAGAAGACTTGAAACTAGAAAGCCCAAAAACTCCATCCATCCATCCATCCATCCATACCTCTTATCCTGTATTCAGGGTCGCGGGGGGGCTGGAGCCGATCCCAGCTGTCATTGGGTTACGGCAGGGTACACCTGGACAGATAACCAGTCTATCACAGGGCCGACATGTAGAGACAGACAACCATTCACACTCACATTCACACCTACGGGCAATTTAGAGTCATCAATTAACCTATCCCCATCCTGCATGTCTTTGGACTGTGGGAGGAAGCTGGAGAACCCAGAGAGAACCCACTCACACGGGGAGAACATGCAAACCCGAAAGGAACCCGAACCCGACCCGGGAATCGAACCCAGGACCCTCTCGCTGTGACGTGACAGTGCAGCCCAGACCATAAACTCATGTTTACAATATCATTGACATCGCCCCCTGATGGCCAGAAGAGAGATAAAAGTTTAGGGCAGCATGGCCTTCACTTTTGAGAGCTGGAGGTTGCCGCCTGGTTAGAACTCAAAATGTTTTATAAATTAATCATATTTAATTCATTTTAGTTTGTAATTCTCTCTTGTGTACTGTGCATGATGCAGTGTTGTATTTTTTGCATTCTGTATTTGTGCAGCATGTTTTCTAAATGCTGAGAGAATTGGATTTTCTAGATTAGGTTGACCTCAACAAGCAAGCTCATCTTCTCCCTCAGTAGACACACACTGCTTTTCTACACACACACACACATTGGCTCCACACTCCACTGGGGAAAAGGGGATGCTGTGGTGTGCAGATGGATATTGTTTTTTTTTACAGGACACGGGAGTGTGCTGGTTATTTATGAGGCCATAAGATTCATATGCATGTGGACAATGACGGAAACAACAGTGACAATCTTTCAAATTACCCAACGCACACACACACACACATGCACACACAGACAGACAGCCAAGGCTCGGCCACCTTCACCCTCTGTTTTACGTAACCTTCTGCAAAACAACAATAACCCCATGAAAGGCCAATAGAGGAAGCAAATCAATGATTAAATTACCACAGCCTACTTTCAAATGTAATTTGAAAAAAAAAAGGATAAAAATCACTGGCAGGCTTGAAGGCAGGTAATTTCATCTGTCGCTTTAGCAACTTCCTTCTTAATCACTTCCTTTTCTTCAGGAAAACAGTGCTGCAGCCTCATGGTGTTTATATCGAACTGTTGCATTGCCATGGCAGTTTAGGTGCTATTTGTGGATAATTGGAGGTGTATGTCACCCTCACAATCTAACACAGGCTGCCCATGCTGCCTGCCACCTCGTGAGAAGGTGTCCTATTGTGGAAATCAGATATTGCCCCCAGACGGATAGTTGGAACATCAAGTCTCCAAGGTGTGCTTTCCAAGATGCGAAATATAAGGCAGGAGAAAACAGGAGGAGCAGTACTCTCTATAGACAAATATTGAATACCTCTGAGCTGTGGGACATTAGAATACAGCCATCCATTTTCATCTGCTTATCTGTGTCGTGGCAGTGCATTAGATTATTCTCTATTTGCTGGGAGAAGAACTGCACAAACTGAAACAGATTGAAATCGGATGAAAAGGGGTGTACGATTTGAATATTCAAAGTCACTTACACGCTGGAGACAGAGGGATGTTTAACAGTTTATTTTAAACACCTGGTTGAGAATGTTCAAGGTGGAAAAGGATTTTCTGTGTGGGCTCGCTGAGGCCGGACAGCAGGTGGTGCCAGGTAGAGATCGTGAGACACAGACCCAGGCAGGTAAATGGAGCAAACAAAACCCAAGCTGATACGAGCGAACCGAAGAGGCAGTATTGCACCAACAAGATTCTACTCAGAACGACGGGACCATCTGGTGACGAGTGGAGCGAAAAGCCGGGTTTCTATACAGCTGAGGTTGATGAGGAGGATGAGTCACAGGTGTGCCAGCAATAAGCAGAGCTCAGGAATCCACGTCCGTCCGGACACACACACACACACACACACTCACACACACACACACACAATTGGTGCATCCCAAATCAGCAGCTGCACACCATTTGAAGACCAAAATTGCCAAAATAATTGCGATTCACAATATTATACTCATAATCATCAAAATATGCTTAAAAATGACACTTAAACATTCTGGTATCATTTTACATTAGGTTAAGAATATATATATATACACTCAACAAAAATATAAACGCAACAATTTTGTTTTTGCTCCCATTTTTCATGAGATGGACATAAAGATCTAAAATTCATTCCAGATACACAATATTACCATTTCTCTCAAACATTGTTCACAAATCAGTCTAAATGTGTGATAGTGAGCACTTCTGCTTTGCTGAGATAATCCATCCCACCTCACAGGTGTGCCACATCAAGATGCTGATCTGACATCATGATTAGTGCACAGGTGTGCCTTAGACTGTCCACAATAAAAGGCCACCCTGAAATGTGCATTTTTTTGCTTTATTGGGGGTCTGGGGACTCAGAACCAGTCAGTATCTGGTGTGACCACCATTTGCCTCATGCAGTGCAACACATCTTCTTCGCATAGAGTTTATCAGATTGTCAATTGTGGCCTGTGGAATGTTGGTCCACTCCTCTTCAATGGCTGTGCGAAGTTGCTGGATATTAGTGGGAACTGGTACACGCTGTCGTATACGCCGGTCAAGCACATCCCAAACATGCTCAATGGGTGACATGTCCGGTGAGTATGCTGGCCATGCAAGAACTGGGACATTTTCAGCTTCCAAGAATTGTGTACAGATCCTTGCAACATGGGGCCGTGCATTATCTTGCTGAAACATGAGGTGATGTTCATGGATGTTATGGCACAACAATGGGCCTCAGGATCTCATCATGGTATCTCTGTGCATTCAAAATGCCATCAATAAAATGCACCTGTGTTCTTCGTCCATAACAGATGCCTGCCCATACCATAACCCCACCACCACCATGGGCCACTCGATCCACAACATTGACATCAGCAAAGCGCTCACCCACACGATGCCACACACGCTGTCTGCCATCTGCCCTGAACAATGTAAACCGAGATTTATCCGTGAAGAGAACACCTCTCCAACGTGCCAGACGCCATCGAATGTGAGCATTTGCCCACTCAAGTCTGTTACGGCGACGAGCTGGAGTCAGGTCAAGACCCCGATGAGGACGACGAGCATGCAGTTGAGCTTCCCTGAGACGGTTTCTGACAGTTTGTGCAGAAATTGTTTGGTTATGCAAACCAATTGTTTCAGCAGCTGTCTGAGTGGCTGGTCTCAGACGATCTTGGAGGTGAACCTGCTGGATGTGGAGGTCCTGGGCTGGTGTGGTTACACGTGGTCTGCGGTTGTGAGGCCGGTTGGATGTACTGCCATTAGGGCTGGGCGATATGACCTCAAATCAATATCACGATATATTGAGGAACTCACCTCGATAACGATAAATGAACGATAAGTAACCCCCCCCCCCCGCGCCTAAAAAAAATGCCACTTTAAAGGACTGTAAAACTAAACTGTAGTTAAGATTTATATTATTTATTTGGTAGTATAAAATAACAAAGTATTAAAAATACAGTCTCTATAAACAAATTCAAAATATGGAGTTGTCAAGTAATCAGGTTCTCTATAACGGGAGAAACAAGTTTACATTTCACATTTTTCTGATCGACATCGTCCTCGCTGAACCCAAAATGTTGCCAAACGATCGATGACGCATTTCTTTTGGGAACGAGGTGCTCTTCCTCCTCGGCCAGATTTACTTCGGCTGCCGCGGCAGCAGCCACTTCATCGTTTAAACCGGCGGGCTCCATTTTCGTCTCAAGGTACGTGTCCACAGGGGGGATTTTAAACGCGTGTGGACGCGCCGCTTCCCAGTATTGCACGCTTGGCAGGCTGCCACCAGAGGATGATTGACAGGCGCTCTCCTTTAAACAACAAATTTTTGCGAGCGTTCGCGAGGCGGCGAGTCGAGCCCGGCGCCTCTGATTAGCATAAAGTAGATTCGACTTCAACTTTAGGCAAATGAGGAGCGGCCAACTCGCGCGCCGTCTCTCGACATTCGCCGCGACGCTACCAGAATGCATTGCACAGCTTTTCACATAGACTTTAGGCTTGTTTCGAATCAAGCATGCGCATGCATTTGCCTCGCAAAACAAGGCATTCTGGGAAAAAAACGTCACAAATGCTGGTGATAACTTCCCTTTGCGACATGTCACATGACTTTAAAAACTTGCGGTATCTCCAGGGTACCTCCCTTCGCATGCTTTTCTCTGCAGATGGTCTGAAATAAGTGCGGACATAAGACACTCCCCTCAATGCCCTAGTTGGTTAGAATTATCACGTGGTATTTCCCACGTGAGAAAATTCCTCAGCCTCCATCAACAAGGGGAGTTCAAATGCCTCGGCTCGAGTTCGTCAGCGACGAAGAAAGCCAGCGCCACTGGGCAGGCCATATTCTTTGTGCAAAGTCCGTGAAGTTTCCCCTGGCGCGAAAGTTTGTGTTATGTATACAATTATTAATAAAGTTTTAATAAAAAAAAAATAAAAAAAAGTCCGTGAAGTGCACCTGTGTCCGACTTGACGTGGTGGGAACTTGGCGTGTTTATGATGAGTTCCGGCGGATCCTCTCAAGTCTCGTGCATGCATCGGCGCAAATGCATGCTATCCGAAACGCGCCCAATGAATGGGACGCGGGGAAACACCGCTGCCTGTGGACACGCACCTTCACCCACACTTTCCCTTCTTGTTACAGACTGGATGGGGTGGAGTCACGTGACTGCACACGCTGTATACGTAGTACAGTACAGCCGAGCGTCTTAAAGGGACATGAACATACTGGTAGCCTACCTACACACACAGCCAAACAAGAAAAAAACGACTTTTCTTTTTTTTTTTTTTAAACCGAATATACCGACATGGGCAAAATGACGTCGGTTGTCGTCGTAAATTTCGGTATCGGTACATTTTCGGTGTATCGCCCACCCCTAACTGCCATATTCTCTGAAACGCCTTTGGAGACGGCTTATGGTGGAGAAATGAACATTCAATGCACGAGCAACAGATCTGGTTGACATTCCTGCTGTCAGCATGCCAATTGCACGCTCCCTCAATGCTTGTGGCATCTGTGGCATTTTGCTGTGAGACAAAACTTCACATTTCAGAGTGGCCTTTTATTGTGGGCAGTATAAGGTACACCTGTGCACTAATCATGATGTCAGATCAGCATCTTGATGTGGCACACCTGTGAGGTGGGATGGATTATCTCAGCAAAGCAGAAGTGCTCACTATCACACATTTAGACAGATTTGTGAACAATGTTTGAGAGAAATGGTAATATTGTGTATCTGGAATGAATTTTAGATCTTTAAGTCCATCTCATGAAAAATGGGAGCAAAAACAAAAGTGTTGCGTTTATATTTTTGTTGAGTGTATATACAGTATATATATATTAAGCCTAGCACAAATTAACCAGCTGCTGCTGGATGGGACCAACCCTTAACTCAAGGTCAGTCAGTCCTGATGAAATGAAAGACCCCTGGAGGAGGGGGGAATTGTCATGCAGGCATCATGTGACTAAGATGAGTATAGGTACATGGATCAATACATGAGCTGGGCTCAGAAAGGTTCCAAATACCAGCTACAGGTAAGAGACCAGACACAGCCTGGATTGTTTACAAGAAAGCCTATGACTTAATGCCACACACACACATGGATACTGGTATGCTTGGTTTCTGCTTAAATGTTTCTGTCTGATGGTTGTTTTATCTTGTCTTACTCTGTTGTTTTAATTCAAATGTATTTGAATTTCTTTGTTTTAATTTTTTTTATTCTATGGGTGTTTGCTTTTACATTAAGTACTTTGTGTTGCATTTTATACATGAATTGTTTCCTTTGGACAGAGAATTGTTCCCCATTTCTAGTCTTTTTGCTAAGCTAAGCTAACCGGTTGCTGGTTCCTGCTAGTATTATTTACAGTACTGTACAATAATAGTGGTTGCAATCTTCAATTTAACTCTGCAGTGCTTTTGGCTTCCCGCCAACATTTGATTATGTAATTATTTCAAATCTTTGAGTTCTTGTTATGTTTAACTAGCTGCAAATCTCAAAAAGCTGAACCTAATTAGCTTCATAAGGGATTTTAAAGGATTTGGATTCAATAAGCAGATTGGTAGTGGATCCAATTTTGCTGAAAATCTATCAAATTCCCAACCCGAACACGTTTTGCTGGTGCAAAACTTATTTTAGTTGGTAATAAGGTTAGAGTTCTCACTTTCTTCTAGGAACATTTATGTTTGTATCTCTATTTGTGAATTTGTCTACATGTGAAGAGCATTCTTCTGTCATTCGTGATGAACTTCAGTCTTCACCCGAGTGTTGTCTGGTCAGGTTTTCTGGGATGCATTAGATCTCAGCGCTGGTCACCAGCAGGGATGATGATGATGGTGGGCTGTGAAGCGAGCAGGCCGCTGCAGGTGTGTGTTTGATTCTGTTATCAACAACACGCCTATGAAGAAAAGCCACATGGCTGCCGGCGTTTGAGACCGAGCCAAAGTAAAACAACGGCTGTGATCTCCCATTTTCAGCAGACCGCTGGGAGCGTTTGATTTCAAAGGCCGCCTCTTGTCGCTGATATAATTAGAGAGAGAAGTTAACGTCCATTTAGCGGATTCATTTGGGTTATTAGTGGGATTAAGCTTTTAATTAGAACTGGCATTTCACTGGAGAGCTTTACTTAAAACGGGGCCAAATAAATAATAACACTGAGGTTAATACTCTGTAGACATTAATATACAGTATGCCCAGTATAACAATATTTAAGTTCAGGACGAAGTATAGAAATAAAACTGTGTGTCCCCGAGAAATTTTAAATCAGCACTTTAATGGATAAATATAGCTTCCACATTCTTGAATAATTAAGAAGAGCTCAGCATGTTTTAGGGATTTTAATGAAAGTAAGCTGGTTTGACTAAATCTTGGAGAAAGTCAAATCAATGCAGAGGATAAAAACAGTTAATTAGTTAAAATGTCCCCCTCGCACCCTGAAGTGCTATATTTTTATTGAGGAAATGGTTCTGCCAGCAAAAGTGTTTAAAGTCCTGATGAGGCTAAGTGCTAATTTTATTCTATGTCATGTTAAAGTTAATCATGGACTCCACCATCTCTCTGATTAGTAGCCTGATTAGGACAATACAATGTTATTACTCAAATGCAGGTGGAAATCATTTGACTTGAATTGTACATCATAGCATGTTATGGTGGGCGAAGTGAGTTCGGACCCCAGAGCAGAGACTGACACAAGTCCAGGTTAGGAAGGAAGTAACAATGTTTATTCTCTCACGAGACAAAGTTAAAAAATGTGGGAAGCTGGCGGCACACTAGGAAACTGTAAAGGAGGAGAGACTGGTGAGTAGCAAGTAATCCAAAATAGTATCACGAGAGAGTGAGAGGAGAGTGACCACGCCTACAGCCTGAACAGCCCTGCAGGGAAAAACACAGTGCCCAACCCACAACACCAGAGCCAGAAAACACAATACAACAACCACCCGAGTGACACAAACACAGAACCGTAACACAGCATACACTCTTTCTAATGAGACTCTCTTTCCAGAAGCACACATTTGTTTTCTCATCCCCATCAAAAACAACAACAAAAATTGTATACAGAAAAAATGGATTTTGCCGTTGAGAAATCAAAGCTTACTCTGGTTGGCAAAAGCCAAGGCTGAAATGCCTTAAACTTTCATTCTCTCTGCTGGCCATCAGGGGGCGCCTCTGGTAAAAAAAATAAATTCTGATTGCATGGTAGTCTATGAGAAAATCACCCTCCTTCATTTAATAATGTTGGTCCATTTAGAGTCAAATAGACCATAAAACAGGGTATGCTTTAGGGTGTGGCTATCTTGTGATTGACAGGTCGCTACCAGGCCGTCGTTACCTGAGCTACCAGTGCAATTACCTACTAAGAACATTTAGGGCCCTAGTTTCGTAGACCAGGCGCTATCAGCGTGCAGCGCACCTGCGCCACACTTACGGGGTGTGTCCGCCTGGACTTTGCAAGTTTCGTGCACCGTGCAGGCTCGCGCAGGCAAGTGGGAAAGAGGGAGGAGAAGAAGGCGTGAGTGAGAGACGAGGAGGAGACGAGGCGTGGACTGGGATTAACACAGCCGATTCAGATCTTCACCAATCAAATGAGCTCCTCTCTTCACCTTTAATGCACCAGGCGAGGTGCAGTGCAAGTTTCGTCACTTGACAACCCAATGACAGAAGCAGCGCCGGCGCTCCCACCACGCGCATCACACGCTGTTCGTGCGTATAGTCATAATAATTATAATGCCGATATTATATCGCTATAGAAATTGTAGGCACATTTTAGGCATGTCTATCACAAAACAGGGTCAGGGGGCACAGCAGTAGACATAATGGTGGCGAGAACCCAGTGATTGCATGAGCCGCCGGGCCATTCATCATCATCATCACCGTCTTCATCATCTGTGCTCCACAGCTGCACCGGATTCCCCGTCCAACACCAGAACGGCGGGACACTGGGACCTCGCGTGGCATTTTTTCAGGCATAGACACATTTTATTAGCAGTGGATAGATATGAAAAACAGGAGAGATAGAGGGAGATGTTTTGGTCCGAGAGGTCCAAGTTTCAGCTGTGTTAATTCAGTCAGGCTGAGTTTCCGTTACGCATGCCATCCGCCTTTGATCTGACG
Source organism: Eutrigla gurnardus (assembly GCF_963514095.1). Lineage (NCBI taxonomy): Eukaryota > Metazoa > Chordata > Actinopteri > Perciformes > Triglidae > Eutrigla > Eutrigla gurnardus. Next base: position 23,808,391 of record NC_139936.1, on the reverse strand, counting down.
TCAGATGTGACGGGACAATCTATATAGATATAAATTAACGTGTTGATTCAATTAGTTGCATTAAATAGTGTTTGTCGTGATTATTTATTGCATTTAAATGTGCCTGGAACTGTGGAAACCTGCCTGTGAGGTCTTGGTGACGTGTGCGCACTGCTTTGCACCAGAAAGCAGATTGGGATCGTAAGGTCCCCGCCCAGGGTGCCGCTCTGCCGCTTGTGTTCGTCAGATCCACCCGTCCCTTCTTCGTAGTCCAAATATGGTCACTTCCAGACCAATGGATGTGGCATGATGACTACGTCCACTTCTTATACAGTCTATGATCAGGCGTGTGTGTGTGTGTGTGTGTTTCCTACAGGTTATGTTTCAGTGTGAAGTGTGATTTACCCTTCAAGAACACTATAGTTCAAAGCTTACACAAATGAGCAGTTTTCACACTTTGCCCACATCAAGGGCCTGAATAACTTGTTTTCATACATGGAATAAAGTGACGAGTCTGTATCCAAACAACTAATCACACTTGCATACAAATCTAATTTATTTTGGTTTGCAATGTGCAGCCCTGGATCACATTTCTCATATTTCCATTTAATAGATTTCTGAGCATTTGTGATCACTCCAGATAAACTGCAAAAGCACACATAACTGTTAATAAGTTTATAGTTAACTGACTAACAATAAAGGTCAATTAAAACACAGTAAATGTATCTTGTAAGTGCTTGTGAATGTCTTCTATCAATAAACATGTCTATGATGCTTCATAGTCTTATTAACACAGAATACTGTAAATAAGCAGCATGTAAGTACGTATAAGGCACTCTTACCTATTAACTTACAATTATTACAAGGAGCTTAATGTATATGTCACGTTGGATTTGTACGGCAGAATTAAAATGTGTGACAATGTGGATGAATTTGATTTATGGTTTACGTCGGTGTCTGATGTGACATTCATAGCCCTTTTATATACAGTCCCTGCATTTAGTCAACAGAAAGCTATTGGATAATTATAACTTCATATGTCATCATATTTAATGGTGTCAAATCCTTTGTAGTCGATGAGGGTCTGAGTCACAGCCAGGCAGCAGACACTGGATAACTCTACTGGTAATGTTTCAGCTGACCCAGACAGCCTCCCTGCGTGCTTGTTTTAAGGGATTTGTGTTTTTAGTCTGGTCTTCAGCAGGTCAAGCACTTTGAATGAAGGTCAGATTAGCTCCTGCTGCATTGTCTTAAGTTTGTTCACCAAATATGGATGTGAAAACCTTCAAACCACCCTTAAAGTTGAAACACGTCTCACATTCAGTTATTTTCTTCTCCTTTCCCCTTTGTCTTGTTGTTTTTGTCCTGTTTTGTTTTCGTTTTTTTCCCTATTGGTATTTTGTTTCCAGGTTTGTGATTCTGTGTGAGTGTTCTCCTCTTGTTTTAATAAGTGCACTTTCTGTTATTAGTGCTTACCTCACCTCATTCAATGGTCTGCTGTATCTTACTCACTCAGATGGATGTAAGGGTCTGTGTCTGTTCTTTTTATTGAAAACTCAATAAATAAATCATATTTAAAAAAAAAAGTTGAAAGACATTACGTTAACTGTACAATCGATGTAAATTTCAAACTCAAAATAATATCACATAACTTTTGATTCAACGTTTCAGGAAATCCTTAGCTGACAATTAGAAGAGAAGATCGATACTACTTTCATGTCATGTGCATTGAATATAACAAATCTATGACAAAACATTTAAAGTATTGCTTTATTCATCTGATTATTTTAGATGCTATTGATACATTTTCATTAGCACCGGTTCAGCTTATTACTTTCCATATTTTAAGTGAAGTAATCATAGAGCAAAGGTGATCATCCAAACATGCACATGTCAGAGTGATAAATATACTGTATGACTTCAGCCGGGGTCAAGGAGGCTCAGGTGCTCAGCTTCACTGTATCTCCTCTGCTTCACCCCTGCAGGTACATGGCCATCATCCACCCTCTGCAGCAGCGCATGTCCTCCACAGAGACCAAGGTGGTGGTGGGAGTCATCTGGGTGCTGGCTCTGCTCTTGGCCTTCCCTCAGTACTACTACTCCAACACGGACCAGCTTCCCGGCCGGGTGGTGTGTTACATCGACTGGCCCGAGTACGCCGTCTGCGACTTCAAAAAGATGTGAGTCTCGCTCTGGAACATCTATTCACATCGTCAACAAGCGCCGTTAATTACATTTGAATTCACGGCAAATGTGGGAGGATGTTGTTTGTATTAAGTGCAAATGAGAGAGGGCTGCACAAACGCACGGAAGCTTTGTGTGCTTTGTAGGGACGAAATTGAAGGCACATCATCAGTGGATTTGTGCTCTCCCTCTGCTGAAAGGCAAGCGAGTCGAGTCGGACAGAAGAAAAGAACAATTAAATGGGATTGAAACCCTACTCCATCAATCATTTTCAGTTCGTAATTTTTACTACTGCAACTACATGAATGAATGGCAGGGACAGGTACCAGGTGCTTTACACAGCAAAACATTTCATGACATAAAACCTTGATGGAAAATTGAGAATTAAAAAAGCAATTTTAAGGAATGAAAAGGCATTATATGCAGGTAAAGAAATTATCTTGTTTTTAACTTCTTTATAAGAAATCCTTTATAAAAAGTTTTACTTTTGTGTAATGCAATTGCAAATACACAAATAGACTCAAATTCATGCCGGTTTAGGTTTAGTGCACTTTACTTTAGGTATAAACACATAAGTTAAGATTCTAGTATCATCATTCTGACTTTGAAGACTTTAAATGCTATTGCTTACTTAAAAAGTTTTAAAATACTAATAATGAGAAGAAAAACTGAAAGATGTGGAACATTGTGAGGTTTAAATTGAGTTTTTGTGGAGAAATTGTGCAAGTCCTGAGTGCGTTTCTGCCTTTGTGTCTCATCTTAATCACCTGGGTCCGTCTAGCAGCAATCAAAGGTTGCCGTGGTAATAGTAACTGCTAAGTGACTCATTGGTCAGAAAGCTTATTGCAGCCGCTGTATACACCGCTCATAACGCTGCTTACCAGACAGCAAAGAAAGCAAGTCCTATTGCTGAGATATTTTACGAGATGAGTTCGGACCCCTTGATTGTGTCGTGTCACACATGGGCAGAGATGGACAGAGTACTCGACCCCAGTACTAGTAGTAAGAGTACAAATACTACTGGTCAAAATTTACTCCGTTACAAGTAAAAGTAGCTCAGTCGACATGGTACTCGAGTAAGAGTAAAAAAGTACTTGCTTTTAAATGTACTTAAGTATCCAAAAGTACATGCTTTTAAATTTACTTTAAGTAAAAGTAAGAGTAAGAGTAAATTTCAAATAAAATGAATGGTTCTAGGCTTAACATAGTTAATAAATATTTGTGTAAAAAAGTCTTTGGGGGTTCATGTCTTCCTGCACCACCAGGAAATACCAACCACTGCTATGCGCTATACAGTCACACAAGATAAGTAAAATATAATACAATACATATACCTTTAACTAGTATGACTAGATTAACATTGTCAAGTGTTTTGCTTCTTTGCTGTGCTTAATCCCACACTTGACAGGTGCACCAACGCTGAACATTAAACAGGTTTTCACTCAAAAGACCGGACCATTGTTCCTTCTTTTCCCTTTTATTTTTTCTCCATTTGTTGCCCAGAATTTTGCAGAAGTCCTTGGGAACAGGTGAAACAGCCTTTTTTCCTTTTTTACAGCCTCTTTTTACAGCCTCTTTTTACAGGTGAAAACCTTAAAGACAAACAAACACCATTACCATTCTGTAAAACCAGGTACTCACAAATCAAATTATTAAACCCTTAATAATTATTATAACACAATTAATTATTATCAAACCCTTAACACTAATAATAAATATAATTACCATACCACAATTTATAATCAAAAGCCTTAACCATCAAATATGTGTATGAAAATAAACTAACTTTTTACCTTTAAGTTAAACGAGGTTTTAAATGGATTGTTTCAGTCAAAATATAAGTTACATTTTTAACTACAGGAGGCATGATTGTTTAAGCAGTTTCTAAATCCAATCCACAAATTACCAGACAACTAACCAATTATCCAACAATTCTAAATATACATATTTACAAAGCAATATTCACTATAAAACCACATTACTGTGTTAGCAGTGAAATAGGGCCTACACAGTTTAACCGTGCTGTATGCAGGTAGAAAAATGCCCATTTTCTCCCATGTCCTCACTAGCAGCCAGGGATCCAGCACAATCACAAACATTTCTCCCCCATGTCTCACCGCCTCACCAGCACAGACGCAAAGAAATAAGCGTGATCCTACGGGCTGTCCGTTCAGCTCTTGGATTTTTGGTACACGCACAGCTCTGTCGATAGCTCAATGAGAAACCCGAACTGACCTGATCTGCTCTCCGTTGGCGTTTCCTCCTGTCCTGCTTAATTTGACACAGGTGCACAATTAACGTGCTTGCGCACCAGCCAACAGGACGGGCGCGCTCGCCGCGGCGGTTACGCATAAACATAAACTAATTCTAACAGTGGAAACTACTGCACCAAACTATAGCCGAACTCATGCCGAATTATAAAAAAACCCCTCTGGGATCGTTCCCGGGTGGATACGGGTGCCTACCTGCTCTGGTGAGTGCTTTCTTAGAAAAGATATAATATTCCTAGACGGAGTGCTATGTGCACCGATGCTGCATCGAACATAGCTCTAACATTTTCTGAAAGTAAAGAGCTTGTGTCCAATAGTATTTTTTTTTTAAAAAGAAAGAAAAAAAAAGAGCAGTCCTGAAAGTAACGAGTACTTTTCAGCCTTTCTAGAAATTAACTTGAGTAAAAGTAAAAGTATTTGTCTTGGAAATGTATTCAAGTAAGAGTAATAAGTACCAAAGAAATATAATACTCAAGTAAAGTACAAATCCTCTGGATATGTACTTAAGTACAGTACTTAAGTAAATTTACTCCGTTACTGTCCACCACTGCACATGGGAGCAGGATAGTGCTAATGGGGCAAATCTTTGAGGATCCTATCACTTTCACACTGTTACAGCCAAATCCAGATCCTGGAGATATGTGGCCCCTGTATTAAAAAATAATCAGGCAGGAACAATCTCATCCCCTCAGTTGTTAGGCTCCTCAACAAACATAACCCCCCCTCTCCACTTGACTGAACTGGACCCCATGCAGGCACACATGCACACACATTTATGCACAGAATCAGTAGCAGGAATTGCTGTTCTTTTGAAAATCTTATTTGTATTGTGAGACTCATTTTAATTATGTGCTGTTTTGTTTGTCTGACATGAATGATACTGACCTGAACAAAATTAATCTCCCTTGTGGATAGTAAAGGATATCTATCGATCTATTGGCTTTAGCCAGGCAGTTACCGCCAGAAAGGGAACTCTGCAAGGCCAAATACATGCACGTTTAGTATTGTCTATCCCAGAGAATTTGCATGTCATTTTAGACACTGTGGGCACTCTTTCGTGGCGCAGTGCAGGGTGGCGCAGGGTGGCGGAGCCGGCGTAATGCAAGTTTCGACCAGCGCAGCCTTGCGCACGGTCAATTTGGCAGTTTGGTGGATCGCCTGCGCCAAGATGGGTGTGGCGGCGCAGCAGGGGGAGGTGTCACAGATTCAGCTTGGTGCAGCGGAAGTTTCGTGGCAAAAAGCTTCGCCGAGACTGCGCCGAAAGCTCGCCAGCTCCAACCTGGTCTACTCTTGGCGTAAGGCGAATTACAGATGGCGGAGTGGCAGTTTGGCTGACCGGCGCGCAGTGTGTACACGTCATCAAGACCTCACAGGCAGGTTTCCACAGTTCCAGGCACATTTAAATGCAATAAATAATCACAACAAACACTATTTAATGCAACTAATTGAATCAACACGTGAATTTATATCTATATAGATTGTCCCGTCACATCTGACGTCAGATCAAAGGCGGATTGCATGCATAACGGAAACTCAGCGTCTCGGACCAAAACATCTCCCTCTCTCTCTCCTGTTTTTCATATCTATCCACTGCTAATAAAATGCGTCTAAAAAAATCTTTAAAAAAAAATACAGCAGCTCATGCCTGGTCTCACGCCTCGGCAGCCTGTTGTCCGTGGAGAGACGCGCAACTTTGCCGTGAGCTGTAACCGGATTTGGGGCTGCAGCTGGTCTGAGCGGCACGCGAGGTCCCGGTGTCCCGCCGTTCTGGTGTTGGACGGGGAATCCGGTGCAGCTGTGGAGCGCAGATGATGAAGACGGTGATGATGATGATGTATGGCCCGGCCGGCTTGCTATTATGTCTACTGCTGTGCACCCTGACCCTGCTTTGTGATAGACCATTTAAATCACTGTGATGCAGCAGGTTGGAGAAGGTTAAAACAAGCATGAAGAAAGATTTAAAAGGACTGCATGACCCCGGTCTGGCTAGCAAGTCACCTTTCCTCCAGATATCACCTTTCTTTGGGCTGCTAAAATAGAACCAAAGGCCGTGCACATCATACCAGTGATTAAACATACATGGGAATTATTTAAACAGTACTAGAAATAGTAAAAGCTGTCATTGCTGATGAAACATACCAATTCCATGTCCCCTCTCCCCAGGATTTACGCTCGAACATAAAGCGGAGAAATGTATCGTGGTGCAAACGCTGGTGTTAATCTTCCCCTTGCACACACTGAAACCTTGCTGTGCCAGACAAACTCCGGAAGCTGCTTTAAAAAGCAGGATAAATGCAGCATGCCTGAAAGTGATTTATTCACAGTTTGCACCACCCCAGTAACTCCAATTTCTTCTGTGTGTCTTTTTGTAATCCCCCTGGAATAAGTGGCCAACACACACACAAAGGCACACACACACACACAGGTACAGTCCTACAAATGGCACACCAGAGTAGTTCAGTGAGCATAGAGAAAAACACCCACGCAATGACGCACATATGCAAGCACTCAGCAACGCGGCTCTGATCACGGCTCCACTGATGGCGCCATCTCAACTCATCAGCAGCAGTGTTTTCCCCGCCTGCTGCCAGCCTCCATGGAAATATAGTTTGTTATGAACAGTGCAACAGCAATTTCATTGTTCATTAAGGGGAGCCAGCTGCACTTATCACTTTTTTTTTTAATGAAACTGTAATTAGTGACACAAAGTAGCTGAGTGAGAACGCAGTTGTCATTCGTCTCAGTTACTGAAGCTGTAAATGACACATCGGATTAAGACGGACCCTGGGTCAGATCCCACATTCTTTGTGGGCGTTGCCGCTATCGCAGTCGCCCTGCCTGCTGCCTGTGCAGTCAGTGGGAATGAGTGAGGTCTTATATGGAAGTATTAATAGATGCCTTTGTTTGTGAGTGCACGTAGATAACTGTTGCACACCGCCACACAAACCGCTCACACCTACACAAACAGACACATCCTCTTCTGCATCATGAGCTCCCATGTCCTCCTTTTACATTTGCACCTGCAACGTAACTTAATTTCCACACTTGCTTTGTCTGTAAACTCATTACTAAAACGTTAATGTAAAGAACAATTAAAAATGGCATAATCGTAATAATGTAAAAGTTCTCTTAAAGGAATAGTTTGAATGTTTTGAAGTGGGTTTGTACGAAGTACGCTACCAGTGTAGCCAAGAAGATTTTAACACTTAGCTGTAAAGTTGACCTTGACTTATGAAGCTGACTTTGTTAGCGGCTTCACACCAGAATCCAGAAGGATCCAGATCCAGTAAGGTTGCTGCTCAGGGTGCCGCTCTGCTGCCTGTGTTCGTCAAATCCACCCGTCGCTCCTCTGCAGTCCAAATATGGTCACCTCCTTCACTGGTTGTAAAAAAATAAGATTGCTTGCAAGATGCTACTAACCAATAGTCCACAAACCAATGTGTGACCTCATGGCTAAGTCAGCTTGTTATATACAGTCATTGGTCCTATTGTTAACAGCATTTTCATGCCACATTACCTTGTGAAAGTGAGAATTAGCTTAATGTGCTCATTAGGTAGAATCTTCCTCATCACTTCCTCAAATATTTGCTTCTCATAAGAAAAGAAATACAAAAATTCAAAATAGATTGATGTTACCTGGAAGAAACACACACAGACACACTAATTGGACACACTTACATGTTATTAGACACAAAGTACAACACACACACAGAGTGGAAAACAGTCTGAGCATACCTTGTCCTCTGTGATCTCTCTCCACTAAATTGGGCTTCACGCAACATGAACCTGGGCTTAGTGACGGGAAGGCAGCGTGGAGCGAGGCGTCCTGTTACCTCCAGTATTCCTCTGCTGGCAGGCAAAGTCAAAATAACAGCTGCCCTTCCTCCCAACACACACATTCATGAATTATGTATCCTGATACAAACATCCACATGCTTAAATAAGCAGTAGCAATTTAATTATGCATGTAAGCATGCTTTTCATTCAAACAACCCGCACAAAGGCTCATACTGTAGAATTGATGTAGATATAGTTTGTTTTATGGGCTCAGCCAGCCACTGCTATTGCATCCACACACACACACACACACACACACACACACCAACAGCCAGGAAATAAAGACATCTGAAGCATATCAGTCCGCTGGGGGAGAGAAGAGGACCAGCAATTAAAAATATATACATAAGTTACTGTGTGTATAATTTGTCAGTGTGCATGTGGCCTCCGTTGAAGGTGGTTTATTGATTCAGCTTGTAAGACAGCAAGGTGACATAGTACAGCTTCTATTCCCTAAAGCATCATCCATCAGTGGGAGCTAAGGGTCTACTGGGGCCCTCTAGGGAGACGTCCTTGGTCAGGCAGTGCCTCTGCTCTTACATGGTAATACTTTTGTGACTACAGTGTATTTGTTCTAAATGAAGAAACATTGAAAAAATGAATGCATAGACCTGTGCAGTTTTCCATTGCGTGTGGGCCAAGATCCACCTCTGGTAATAGTAACAGTGGTGGAATGCTAGTTGACTATTGCCACTTCATACCACTTTATACTTTGACTTCACTACAATTCAGAGAGAAATATTTTACTTTTTAATCCAATATATATATTCATGTATACTAGTCACTTTAGGCAAGGCAAGGCAAGGCAAGGCAACTTTATTTGTATAGCACATTTCATACACAAGGCAGACTCAAAGTGCTTCACATCATAAAACAAAGTGAGAAAAAAAGAACAAAAAAATTGAAGAATTAAAAAGAAAATAATAAAAAAATTAAAAAATGCATTACAGAAAGAAAAGAGAATAAAAACATATTTGCAATAATTAAAAACAGTGCAGACATTAAAAGATTTAGCAGAAAGCTATGGTGAACATAAAAGTTTTCAGTCTAGTTTTAAAAGTGGTCAGAGTTGGGGCAAGTCTTACATCTTCAGGAAGTTTATTCCAGCCATTTGTTGCATAGTGACTAAATGATGCTCTCCCGTGATTGTTGTTTACTCTGGGAATCACTAACAGATTGGTCTCAGAAGATCTTAGTGGTCTAGAAGTCTTATGTAGTGGGAGCATATCAGTGATATACTTCGGTCCTAGACCATGTAGTGATTTATATGTGAGCAGGAGGATTTTGAAATCAATCCTCTGACATACAGGGAGCCAATGTAAGGATTTAAGAATTGGTGTAATGTGCTCACATTTTTTGGTCTTTGTAAGAACTCTAGCAGCAGCGTTCTGAACAAGCTGTAGCTGCCTGACAGTTTTTTTCGGAAGACCTGCAAGGAGACCATTACAGTAGTCTAGCCTACTAGTAATAAAGGCATGTACAAGTTTTTCTAAGTCTTGAGCTGACATGAGCCCTCTAAGTCTTGCTACATTTTTTAGGTAATAGTAGGCTGATTTTGTTACTGATTTAACGTGACTGTCGAAATGTAAATCAGAATCCATAATAACCCCAAGATTTCTGGCTTTGTTTGAGGTTTTCAGGGACAGAGAGTGAAGGTGTTGAATTACTTTAAACCTTTCTTTTTTAGCACCAAAAACAATTATCTCAGTTTTAACCTCATTTAGTTGTAGGAAGTTTTGGCACATCCAGTCTTTGACTTGCTCAATGCACTGGCACAGAAGATCTATGGGGCGATAGTCGTTTGGTGATAGTGCTACATAGATTTGGGTGTCATCGGCATAGCAATGGTGGTCAATGTTATTATTTTGCATGATTTGTCCTAGTGGGAGCATGTAGATGTTGAATAAAGTCGGCCCCAAGATTGAACCTTGGGGGACTCCACACGTTACATTGGTAGGTTCTGATACAAAGTCGCCAATGGAAACAAAATAGTTCCTATCTTGTAGATATGACTTGAACCAGTTTAAGACTGTGCCTGAGAGCCCCACCCAGTTTTCCAACCTGTCCAGGAGTATTGAGTGGTCGACAGTGTCAAATGCAGCACTGAGGTCTAATAGCATTAATATTGAAGTTTTGCCAGAGTCTGTGTTAAGACGGATGTCATTTACAACTTTAATAAGGGCCGTCTCGGTGCTATGAAAAGGTCGAAATCCTGACTGGAAGTTGTTCTGGCAGCCAGTTGAAGCCAGGAAGTGATTTAGTTGTTGGAGGACAACTTTCTCAATTATTTTACTTATGAAGGGTAGATTTGAAATTGGTCTGTAGTTGTTGATAATAGAGGCATCTAGGCTCCGCTTTTTTAGAAGAGGTTTAATGACTGCAGTTTTGAAGGCCTTTGGGAAATTGCCTGATTCAATGGAGTTATTAACTATTTGCAATACGTCTATTGAATAGGCAGTCAAAAACATTCTTAAAAAAGTTGGTAGGTAAAGCATCAAGGCAGCAGGTGGATGATTTTAGATTTGTCACCGTTTCCACTAGAGTTTTAGAGTCTATGGCATTAAAGCTTGCCATCATTGCTGTGTTACTTTTGCCTGAACAGGGTGGTGATCCAACTTTTTTGTTTGAGATATTGATGGCGCGTCTGATGCCTTCAATTTTATTAGTATAAAAGAATGCAAACTCATTGCATTTCTGCGTGGAGTGGAGTTTAGCTGGTATTTGTGTTGGGGGGTTGGTCAGTCTGTCAACAGTTGCAAATAGGGTTTTCGCCTTATTAGTGTTGTTGTTTATGATATTGGAGAAGTATGTTTCTCTCGCACTTTTTAAGACTAAATTGTAGGCCCGGAGGCTCTCTTTATAGATGTCATGGTGAATATGAAGTTTAGTACTCCGCCAGATTCGTTCAGCCTTCCTGCACTCTCTTCTCTGGGCTGTCACAACAGCAGCTTTTCTCCAGGGTGCCTTTTGCTTACCAGAAATTGTTTTAACCGTAGCAGGTGCAATGACATCTATGACATTCAGAATTTTGGAATTAAAGATGTTTACAAGATCATCAGCATGACATGGGTTTAGAGGTGGTAACGAGGAGATGGCATTTTTAAAGAGTACATTGGCATGTTCATTGATGTACCACTTTTTGACCTTATTTGATTCTGTTTGTGTGTCAGGAATGAAAGAAATATTAAAGAAAACACAGAAGTGATCAGACAATGAAGGATCAGTCACAAAAACATCAGAAACATGGAGACCTTTTGTGATAATCAGGTCCAGGGTGTGTCCCTTACAATCAGTAGCCTCTTTCACATGTTGAGAAAGGTCAAATGTGTCTAGAATATTAAAAAGTTCTTTTGCACCCTTGTCATTCAAATCATCAATATGAAAATTAAAGTCACCAGTTATAACTAGGCAGTCAAAATCAGTGGAGATGCTAGACAATAATTCAGTAAAATCATCGAAAAAATTTGACGAATATTTAGGTGGCCTGTAAATAATTAACAGGAGAACTCTGGGAGAGCATTTCAACACAGCACAAAGATATTCGAATGATGGAAAAACACCAAGTGACATCTGTTTCCCCTGAAATGTATTTTTAAATATAGCAGCAACCCCTCCACCTCTTTTCCCAGATCTACAGACATCAATAAAATTATAGTTGGGGGGTGCTGTCTCGATCAGAATGCTTGCACTGTTATTTTGTTCTAGCCATGTTTCAGTTAAAAGCATAAAATCAAGTTTAGAAGTGGTAATAAAATCATTGACTAAAAATGATTTGTTATTAAGAGACCTTACATTTAGCAGACCCATCCTGATGGTGTTATTGACAGGCTTTGAGGTTGACTTTGATTTTGAGAGAACAGGAATGAGATTGTTTAGGTTAGCAGTGTGTTCAAGTTTCCCAATGTTTACTCTCTTAGTAGTCACAACAGGAATGCAGAAGGTGCCATGTTTTGATGTAGGCGACCTTGGGTCCAGCTGATAATGCGGTCTACTGCTGAACCCTTTTCTGTCTCAGTAATATTCAGGGCTGCTGTCAGGGTGGGGAGGGGGTGGCCAAAAGGGAAGAGGTGGCCATAAGGGAAGAGTTTTGGAGGAGGGGGTCTTGGATTTTAGTGACTTAGTTGCAGCTTTGGAAGAGGGGGTCTTGGGTTTTAGTGACTTAGTTGCAGCTTTGGAAGAGGGGGTCTTGGATTTTGGTGACTTCGTTGCAGCCTTGGAAGAGGGGGTCTTGGGTTTTGGTGACTTAGTTGCAGCCTTGGGAGAGGGGGTCTGAGTAGGGCGGGGGGTAGGTGGGGGTAGCTCCTGGAATTCCAAGGGGGAGGAGGGGAGAGAAAGGTTTATTGGAGGGAGGGAGAATGACGAAGACCTGGATTGGGATTTGGGAGGGGTGGGGGAGGGATCCACATTCAGTCCTCCTTCGACGTTGTTGATAATCTGAGAAGGGCGGGGGGTAGGTGGGGGTAGCTCTTGGAACTCCAAGGGGGAGGAGGGGAGAGAAAGGTTTATTGGAGGGAGGGAGAATGATGAATGATTTACAAGTATTTGCATGCAAACCAAACAAGGTATAGTGGCATAGGGCTGAAGGAACATAGTGCTGGGGGAATATAGGGCTGAGGGAACAAATGGTTGGGGGAACAAAGGGTTGAGGGAACATATAGGGTTTAGGGAACATAGGTCTGGGGGAAGAAAGGGTTGAGGGAACATATAGGGTTTAGGGAACATAGGTCTGGGGGAAGAAAGGGTTGAGGGTACAAAGAGCCGAGGGAACACAGGTCTAAGTGAACATATAGGGTTGAGGGAACAAATAGACATAATATGTATGTGCTTCCGGCTTTCTTACATTGCAGACATTTTCCTCTTTGCTCTCACCTCTGCTTGCAATTTTATGCTGATATTTTTGCTTTTCTTTTGTGATAAATTACGAGTAGCGGCTCCTGGACACTTACGTTACTGGAACTATACATTTTTGTAGATAGTTGCCAAAATTTAACATTTTACAACCTTCATTTTTACAGCTTGGTATTGTGCAAACTTGGCTTACCGATAGCACAAGCCTGCACTGAGACGTGGGGAGACGTGACAAGCTAAAGCTAATTAGTAGCAAGATGCCTCCCTCCTCTGCAGACGACTACCACTAATTTCTACAGAAGATTGCAGTACTGGAAACTAAAATGGTTAGAAGTGAATGTGGAAGTAAATGGACATTGTGGGAACGACATCACTTTACCATGGATCCAAAACAGTGGACAGGATAATGCTAACACACTGCTAGTTAGCACTACAGATAAATAGGAGGGCCGTGTGCAAGGTAATAAATCTACAAGTTTACTGAGTAAAAGGCTACAGGAAAAACTAATGACTGATGATGATTGTGGGTGACTCTGCTGTTAAAGATGTGAGAAACTTTTGTAGTGAAAACACCAAAGTTTTATGCAGGACATGGTGTCTGACATGAGAGAAAAACCCATGGATATTGTGACTGAGCATCCAAGGGTGAAATACATCATGCTGCACATAGGGTCAAATGATATTGTGAAACAGCAGTCTGAAGTACTGAAGCAAGACTTTACTGATCTGCTAAACACAGTCAGCGTGTCCATCAGTGGGCCTCTGCCACCAGTCGGAAAAGGAGTCGAGAAATTCTCGAGACTTTTGAGTCTCAACACATGGCTTTCAACTGCATGTGCTGTCAGTTCAGTTCATTTTATTGACAATTTCAACTTTTTCTTGGATTGCCGACATCTTTTTAAAGCAGATGGACTGTGCCTTAATAGGCTGGGAATAACATTTTTCATCTCTAACCTATTTTATCTCCTGTGTCACCCATCTGTTCCATCTGCCAAGGACACGAGACAGGAGGAATTTAAATCGAAACATCCATCCATCCATCCATTGTCTACCGCTTATCCTGTATTCAGGGTCACGGGGGGCTGGGGGCGATCCCAGCTATCATTGGGCGAAGGCAGGGTACACCCTGGACAGGACGCCAGTCTATCGCAACTTAAATCTAAACATGAAGAAGTGAAAACAAAACATGACACAAGCCCTGAAAGAGAGCCTGTTCGCCCCCCGCGTGAAGAGAGCTTTGACCATGTCAGTCATCAGTGCCGAGAGGAAGTGTCCCCACCTCACCAACAAATTCACCTTCCTCCCCTCCCCAAACCCCTTCCAGGTCACCCTTCTCTACAGCCACCCTTTCCCCCTCCTCCCCTCTCATGGAGTTCACTGACCAAATGAAAGAGCTGGTCACTGCTGGGACCAGGTTCACACCCCGCCCTACTCCAAGGTTCTATCCCTCAAATGCCCCACTGCATCCTCCCCCACCTCCTCTTCCACCACTGGTACTAAGTCCTCATCCAGTTCTGGCAAAATCACCAAAGGCACGACCTACACCACCCCCACCTCTACAACAATGGTAGGATTATCTTCTGTCTCCACAGGCTGATAACAGTACAGCATGTCCAGTTACTTGCGCACAAAATGCAGCAAGCTCTAACTGATATGTGCTGGGCTCAAGCTACAGGACGGATCGCACTCATGACTTTTTCCAGGTTAAGTCGGGGCCCAATATGTTGGTAGCTTCCTCAGTTTGTGTGTTCCTGTGTTTTCTTTGAGAGTGCTATCTCTGTGCGGACAAATGTTCAAAGAATCACAAAACGGTATATCACAGAAAACACCTGAGAAACATTTATTCAGGTGTTCTCCTCCACACCGGGGGGTTTAGCTCAGGAGGTAGAGCGGGTTGGCTGGTAACCGCAAGATTGCCGGTTCGATCCCCGGCTCCTCCTAGCTGAGTGCCTGGTGTCCCTGAGCAAGACACCCTAATTGCTCCTGACGAGCTGGCTGTTGCCCTGCGTGGTTGACTCCGCCGTCGGTGTGTGAATGTGTGGGTGAATGTCAGTCATTGCTGTAAAGCGCTTTGGAGAAAAGCGCTATATAAATGAGGCCATTTACCACACCCACCCTCCCTTGGGTCTCAGTAAATGAGCTTGTTGACTATTTCAATGTGAAAATCACAAATATTATTGATTGCATTGCGCCCATTAAGCTGAAAGTGGTCCCTGGCAAAAAAGGTCTCCATGGAGAAATACCATGCTGGTAATAACAAAAAAAGAGACTGTCAGAAAACAAATCTCCAGGTTCAGTATAATATCTATAAAGAAAGACTTCGAACTGAGAAATGCAAGACAATCCTTTTCCCTGACATCATTTCCAAAAACAATAATAACGCCAAACCTTGTTTGCTACTGTCGACAGGCTAACAAACCCTCCTGTGTCAGTAGCCCCTGAGCTGCTTTCCACCAGGGCCTGCAATGACTTTGCCTCCTTCTTCACAGAAAAAAATCTGAAAATTAGGCAAGCAGTCAGCACCTCCACATCAGGGGCAGGATATTTTCTTGTCCATGTGTCCACTCAAAGTCAATTCAAAAACCATAGCACAATTTCATGTGATTAACCATAAAACCTTGAAGGACATCATACAACATCTGAAATCCTCCTCCTGCCGCCTTGATATTCTGCCAACAGGCCTTTTAAAAAATGCATCAAACTGCATGACCCCAGATCTTTTACAGATTGTAAACACGTCGCTTCTGTTAGGTGTCTTCCCACAGGCCTTGAAAACGGCTGTTATGAAGCCTCTCTTAAAAAAGAACAATTTAGACACTTCACTAATGAACAATTATAGACCAATATCAAACCTCCCATTCAAATTCATTGAAAAAGCAGTTTTTAAGCAGCTGAACAACTTCATGGTACTGAACAAGTATTTTGATGTCTTCCAGTCAGGACTTAGACACAGCACCAAGATGGCTCATGTTAAGGCCTTCAGTGACATCTACTTAAACACAGACAGTGGTAGAATCTAAGTCTTAGTATTACTGGCTCTCAGTGCTGCATTCAACACAGTCGATCACAACATGCTCCTAGATCGTCGGGGATATTGGATGAGACTTTCTGGCACAGTATTAAATTGGTTTGAATCCTATTTGAAGGACAGGGCCTACTTTGTGTTTATAGATAATTACACATCTGAGCGGGCAAAATTACATGTGGAGTTCCCCAAGGCTCCATTCTGGGGCCTCTTCTGTTCAATATCTACATGCTTCCACTGGCTCAGATCATGAAAAACAACAAAATATGTTACCATAACTATGCAGACGATACACAAGTTTACATAACAATATCACTACCAGCACTAATTAGATGCATTGAGCAAATCAATAATTGGATGGAGCAGAATTTTCTCCAATTAAACAAAGACAAAACTGAATGGAGCCAAGGAAGAACTGTCAAAAGTTAGCACCCAGCTTCAAGCGCTAATGCTAAAAAACACAAACAAAGCCCAAAACGTTGGTGTAGTCATGGACTCAGACCTGAACCTGGCTAAACCTAGGTTGAGGGAGCATAAGGTTGAGGGAACATAGGGTTGATGGAACATAGGGATGAGGGAACATAGGGCTGTGCGAACATAAGGTTGAGGGAACATAGGGATGATGGAACAAAGGAATGACCCCTCTGAGAGCAACGTATGTCATACACTTTGCTTTCAAAACAATGCTTTGTCTTCTCAAAATGGTATTTTGTGTTCAAATGATGTAGACATCATGTATAACTCTCAACAGAGATGAGAAAGAAGCAAGATGACTCAGTCATTATAATATAAAAGGAGCTTTTGCTTAACCATTCTGAAAAGCATCACTTTATCTTTGCAGACTGTTGCCGTGGCAGCTTGCTGCACCAAGATTTTAACCACTAACCACAACTTTGATCCTTAACAATACATAGGCCTACCTGCTGTCATAATAACAGCAATTTATATCACCAAATAGCTTTAGATGATTTCCATAATAATGTGTGTTATGTCATGTCATGTGATGTGGGCATCAGCACAGGAAACGTCTGTGTGACAAGAAATGTTGGCACAGGCACATCTTTCATTTTTTCGACGAACTGGTCAACAGTAAGCATTTGAAGCCAATCGCAGGAAAATCAAAAGACACTGGTATCCTTGTCTTACTTGTTTTCTGCTGTTGAATGCATACTCAGCAACCTCTAACATCATTATTATATTTTCCAAACAATGAAGTGATTCTCAAAATACCGCCATACTTCCAGCATTTTGTGCTCATGGAATTGTTATTATCCAGATATACTGTTTGAACGCTGGCTTTTTTTGTCACACCCATCAAAAGGAGAGAAAAATTATTCGTATATAATGTTTTGTATTTTATTGTCATGCAACATTGACTTGAAGTAGATATAATATGGCTTTGTTTTAAGATCCTGTGCTCTGCATTGACTTTAGTGTATTTTTGTGGTATGTACACCGATCATGTCTGAATGGGCTAAAGGCTCCATTTTGGTCTCATCAGACTCTTCTTCAGCTGGTGCTCAGCTCCCAAAGGGGGTACTGAAAACTGTTTTCATTCTGAGGTAATTTGTTTTTAAAAAGCTTATTTAAATTTTAGTTGTAGCTCATCTGTTACAGGAGCTTGCCAACCTCTCTGACCTCACTTCAACAACACATTTTGCTTCCTGGATTCATTTTTCTTATTTTACTATTGGCAATAGGGCCAAAACTCTATCAACAACTGTTTTAACAACACAGTGATGTTGGATGTGGTACCAGAGATTTGAATGCCTACAAAGACACTTAAATCATGCAAATCAGTAGGATCAGTAAATTAATCCATCATTTGTCACTGCATGGTTTACACTTTCATGATTCACTGTCTGGAGGACCTATGAGAAGGAGCACTTCAGAAAGAGTGGACATGGACACGACATCTGGGGCCAGTCTGTCATTTTCAGCATTTATAAAGCCATGCAATCATGCTTCGGCGCGTTATGGAGCAACTGGCCTTCGTGTGAGTGCGCCCTACATTACAGCTGACATTGCAATATAGAACTCATTTATCAAATGAACACACCAAAATACTGTAGAATGTAATTTTCTGCTGAACCACCCCATCATCTCAGGCAGAACATCAACAGTAAAAACCCCATGTACCCATAGACCAATCAACAACACAGCCCAATGTGGTGGAAATCAGTTTATGATCACCTGATGAGAAATAAGAATACAACTCCTAACAGCACTTTTAGTCATTTATTCTATAAAGAGTCCAAAACAGGCTAGCAGTCGCTACAGACAGACTGTAAACAGACAAAGTCTAATAAGTCAAAGCCCTCGCAAACAGGGTGTCCAAGCGGACCGCATCACCGACATACAGCTTCAGAGCAAACTATCTGGCCAGATAGGGGCAGACTCCTTAAGAGTCTGACCAAGTCTTCAGTCTTGAGAAGGCCTTTTTATACAGTTGTTTGTGATGTGTCATCAGAAAAGCATTGTTCCGTTGTTTGTGTAGACGGAGAACTTTGTCCAGAATGTGGTGTTTGAACCACTCATCAGTGTCCATAGATCCATATTGACTTGCCAGCTGTGCTGATGTCACAAGATGCATTTTACAACTCATGTAACACATGACATGACATAAGTGCAGAATACAGGTTACCCCATGACACTTGGAATAGTATGAGTTAAAACTACTCAAACTACTAATTATACTATAATGAACTACTAAATGAAAAATTCCCATCACACCCAACAGATAAGGTGTTAAATTAACCAACACACTTAGGCCCTGTCCACAAGGCAATGTTTGTGTGTAAATGCAGACGTCTTGCATGTTTGGGCCGACCGTGTTTTTGGTGCCTGTAAACGCACATTTTTGAGACCAGGTCCCAGTGTGATGATGTCATCGCCCCACCCCCCGACCCTTTTGCCGTGGTGTTGTTCTTGTTGTGTTCGGTTTCTTCTTCTACTGTCGATGTTTGTATACAATGTTCAAGCTGTATGCGCATTCTCTGTCTCTTCTTCTCCGTTTTGGGTGTATTTTTGTAGCAGAAACAGCACCACAGCCTTGAATATGTACTACAGCATTACTACAGCATGCTGAGTTGTTTACAATGGATTCATTAGGACGCAGATTTGTTGAAAGGTTGTTTTGGTACGTGTGGACATGGCCTTAATTAAACAATTAAACAAACACAAAATACTGTAAATGTTGGGGAGCAGGGCCCGATCTCACAGTCACATGACATGGCTGACTCTCAAAGGAAGAAAGGAAGGTTGCTTATGACAACGTCTTTAAATAAAAACAAGACGGAGAGAGCTGAGAATAGCATGCACGTTTGAAGCGTCATCGCCTTCTTTTAGGTATTAAGACACCTTCCTTCTCCTCCTCCACTGTCTTCAGGTCGCTACAACTGTTAAAGCCAATTTCACACCACTCCGACAACAAATCTGGTGAAGGATAAATTTAATCTGGTTACCACATTTTCCAAAAATGGAGCTTGTGTTCAGCAAACAACAGATGTAATGCACAGTATGTTGTCTACCATGTGCATACAAATACCTTTCCTGCTAGTAATTGGATTATAGCAGCTTCCATTTTCTCAGATTTGATTTTCCTCTGCCTCATGGTTAACGTTAACACGCCACGTGTAACCTGCTGCAGGTGTTGTCTTTAGTTAGTATACTTTAAATAGTGTTACATCGCATCAGTGTGGCAAAATGCCTGGCGTCTTGGTTTAATTAAAGACAAGTTTAGATTTTGCCGTGTTTCTGTTCTTCACTCACACTGTAAGAAAGTTTACAGACATGTCTTTTAACCCTAAAACTGCATCTGTACCGTTCACAGACACTTAAGATAAGTTACACTCTCAATTACACTTTCAAACTTTAGAGTTAAAAAATGGATCTGCAAAATAGTCCTGGCATATTAGAACGTCAAGGGTTCACACAGGTTAACAAAAGCTGAACATCTGTTTCCAACTAAAACGATACTGAGCTAAAGTTAAATCCATAACATAAATCACTTAAGATGAGCATTCTTTTTTCAATTCTACTGAAGTGTGAGGAAAGTTTCTTCAAGTCTGAAAACCAATTAAAAGTTTTCATAGGGCTAGTCAAGGTTATGCTCCCACAATTTAATGTGTAATTAAAAAATATGGGTAAACCTGTAAGATATCAAAATACAGAAAATGCCATCATATTAAGATGGTACACTGGCTCATTTTTACTCATATGGACCTTTCCAGAGTGCACATGAAAAGAGAGGGTGGGAGAAGCACAGGTGTTACTATTAACATGAACCATGTCCCTTGCCAGTGAGCCGACAGGCACAGCCATGATCAGAGCAAAACCGCAATTACATGGCCGTTTGAAGCAGACTGAGTATGTGGCCGAACTGTGACAAAACGAAGAATACTCACGAGCGTGCGTGTTTAAAATAAAAGTTGCATTTTGTGTTTTGATGTATGATACTAGCCCACAGCTGAAAACATTCAAACTAATTGCAGAAGGTGAAGAGACAGCTCAGGACAGATGGTGTTAAATTAAACCTCAAAATAAAATGTGTTTATTTGTGAATTTTTACAGTGTAATAGTTTTACCCAATTGTTGTTGCACTTTCTAAAGCCTCCAGGGCAGGCCTACTTACACCTTTATCATAATACATAATGTCTATGCATTATGAAATCCCTGCATAGCTCTACCCTTGAGATGACTTAGGCAGGTAGTGTTTTTGAATTCTAATAAGTGTTGTGATTGGCCAAGGATATAGGCAGAAATCCAGGATGATGCAGCAGTGGTAGGAGAATAAAGTTAGGCAGATATAACAATTTGGCCAAAAAATTACTTAGGCAATTATGCTATGAGGCTCACAATTTGTAACCAGCACAAACCAAACTATGCATATTAATGCAAAAATATTGCAGACCTAATTTGAATTTTGGCTGTCATTGCATTGAATTGCATTTAAAAATGTACGGCTCAGTTAGGCAGGCTAGTCTGCAAAAATCTAAATCTCAAAAGTCCTCAGGCCAAAGATTAAACCTGCCTGAAATATCAGCTATCTCAGCTGTGTTCTCCATTGACTGGGTAACACATCTTTTGCAGTGTATCTGTATGTGTGGGTGTCAATGTGTGGTCACTTATACTCCGATGAAAGCTCCTGTGATCAGAAGGTATTCAGTGGGATTAACATAATTGTAGGTAATTGCTAATAAAATGGCCTGTGAGTCTCATCTGCAGTCTTCACGGACTGTGTGGATGCTGGAGTCAGGGGTCTCCCCTCACTGAACATATTTAAATGCCACATCGAACTCGTTCCACACGGCTGATAGGGATATAATACAATTTGCCACATTTTAATGGACATAAATGCACACACACACACACACACACACACACACACACACACTTACATAACAACCTCCATTAACCTGCACACACGCTTAACAGGGAATCAACAGGATCAAACAGTGCGGCTGTGATCAATTACCAAATCATTAGCTAAATACTGAAACTGTCATAATGTATTATTTCATTAAGGGTTTAAACTCTTTGGACAGTTATTGGAGCAGAAGTCTAACTTATGCCCCTCATGTCTTTAATTTTGTTATAAAGCCAAACTATATATCAGTCTTCTGGCAAACATACTAATGATGATTGATTCACCACTCAATATCAATAAGTAACTTTTACTGCTTTACTGCCTCAGTGTTTCAGAGTTAGGGTGAATTAGGAGGCATAAAAACAATGATTCTCTCTCCCCTCATTAGATGTCAATAATTGATTGGACACTGCAGCTGATCAGACTAATCTGATACATCTCAACATCACTGGAGTTTCATACCAGAGTCAAGAGAGATAACTGATTGACGGGTATCAAGTTCTAGAGAGTCTCATTTCGGCGTACGCCAACCTCAAAAACAAGCACACTCTCTCTTCACAAGGAACACCTTTCCCTTGGCTGCATCCCATTGGTCAAATGTTCTCTGGCTGACTCTGATTGAACTTTGTAACCAGTAAGCGGTAAAAAAAAACAACAAAAAAAAAACAACATATGTATTTACACAAGTCAGGTGGAACTTTGAGCCAATCGTCTACCTCCTCTATACTTTAGTTCCGCCCTCTGAGCTGTCGATCACAACAGAGCCAAGAGAGCCGTTGAGCCAAATGGTATCACCAGTGACAGTTGAGTCAAAAGAAATGAAGGAGATAAGGAGGTAACAAATGTACAAAGGAGAAAAACCGAAATGGGATAGAGCTGAAAAAATGGCCTCGCTTGTCCCTACCATGCTACTAATACAGTTAGCTACTAAGATGACTTTAATGCTTAGCTGTACAGTTCACCTTGAATTATTGAAGCTCACTTAGTTAACAGCTTCACTCCAGAATCCAGATGGATCGGGGTTTAACTTGTTTCTTCATTTAATATGATTTAAATGTGATTAAGATGTATGTCTTGTTGTAGGTACCACGTGTGCGTCGCCATCCTGATCTACTTCCTTCCTCTCTTGGTGATGGGTTGTGCTTATCTGGTGGTGGGAATGACCCTCTGGGCCAGCGAAATCCCCGGAGACTCTTCTGACCGCTACAAGGAGCAGCTGACCGCCAAACGCAAGGTAACCTGCACTTTAGACCTACCTACAGTTTTTGGATTAGAGACTAGATTCATCGACATTATGCAGCCCTGAACAGGATGGGGCAGCAATGTTCATGTCTGCCTGCATTATTCCACCAGTGATGAAAGTATCATCACAGCACCTCTCTCCTTTCATCCTCTCGTGGTTTCCCAGCCTACCTGTTGTCTCTTCAACCCACCACAGTCTCTTAATCTTCTGACACCTGTCAGGTTTGTTCACTCTCTGTTCAGTGAAGCAGCTTCTTAGACAATACACTCCAAATGAAAGACTTGCTTTTCCTACCCCACATCATAAAATGAGTATCCTACACACGGCATATTTACGAAGGTGTTTCTGCACCGATGTGATCGCTCCCTGCAGCTTTGTCTATGAACATATTGGATAGATTATTTTCAAGTACTGCATTAAATTCTATTTAATTTAAGCTCTCTATATTTTAGACTTCTCATTCACTTCATGTCTTGCTTTGATTAATCATTTTAATAACCCATCCGGTGGTGACGGTGTTCTATGCATGACAATGTGGGTCGATCAGTGTGTTCCACCAGGAAATGTATTGAAATGACTTTGATAATGAAGTTGACATTTATGGCTTTGAGTGAAATATCTCAAGGCATTGTCATGAAATGTGGTAGATATCGTGGCTCCGTCATGATGAATTATATTGTCATTTCTGTGATCCTCTGATTTGTCATTGACTGGCATCGTCTGGTCAAAACTTCAACCTCTAGGATCAAATAACTGCGATATCAACGACAATCCAATCACCCTCTGCTGTATATTGCGTGTTTAGTGTTAATTAGCAAATGTTAGTATGCCATGTGTCTTCTCCTGTCACCATATACCAGGGGTCATCTACTGCATTTGGCCAGAATTTATTTAGGCCTAATTAGCCTATAATTGTTTAATATTTTCACTGTTCATCACAATTATTCCTACTTGCATGAGCCTATATCAGTGTGAATACAGACTCTTAAACACATGGGAAATTCATTATAATATTCTCAGCCCTCTGCCAAGGAAGCATGTGAAGATGAGGAGCGATGGTTAGAATCTGTAGTCATGGAAATATAATTGCAGAATTGAGAATAATTCATGAATTACAGCTTGTACTCATTTATACAGGGCAGGCACAATGGACGGACTAAAATACACACGTCAAGGCACACTGTAGTGTAGCTGAAGCACAATACGTTTTTTATTCAGTATCATCTACAATTTAATGTCGTTACAAACACAGCAGTGAACTGTCCGGTTGTTTTTTTACTTTTGTTTCTGTTCATCAACTCATTCGGGTGATGATGTCATGAATTAAATGTTTTTTTGCTGTTAAAAGTGTATTGACAGAAAAGGGTGAGGGAAGTTAATCACCTCTGGTAAGCGGTGATGGCAGATATACATTATGTAAGAATGAAAGGAACGGTACTCACTGCTGTTGTCAATATGGAGGCAATTAGTGTAAATATACCATCCATCCATCCATCCATCCATTGTCTACCGCTTATCCTGTCTTCAGGGTCGCGGGGGGGGGGGGGGGCTGCTATCATTAGGCGAAGGCAGGGTTCACCCTGGACAGGACGCCAGTCTATCGCAGGGCTAGTGTAAATATACTATTTTCATACATGTGTCTCAATCACTCTGCTCTCGTCTCCTGACATGTTTCCTTCAGTGCAATGCATGATGGTCTATAATGCTTGGTTAGTGACCATCAGTTGTACACTACTTTACAACACTATAGGACTATACAGTGATTTTGTGGCCAGGCAAGCTTTGGCAGGTCGTGTGTCCCGCGGGCAGACAGTTGATGATCACTGTTGTTGAGGCATCGACCGCTGTCTCAACAACAGGTCGGTCAGCACCTACACACACACAAATTACTCATTACTCATGATGGAGACTTGTATGGGAGAAAACTGAATTCGTGACATTTCTTGTTAGCTATGGAGAACAGAAATCTTAGCATTTTAAAATGAATAAACTGCAAACACAAAAACTTTCAGTCGTCCTTATTGACTGTACAAATCTCATGATCGTGTTACATTGCAGGACACCAGTCGACCTCCTGGTGAGGCAGCCGCACGGACCTGAAACATCCAGCCGTGTCCATCATTTTCAATCCATTGCCAGTACGCTCTGCCTTTTATTGACAGCACCAATGATGTGCCTGGGAGTATTAAATTTCCATTTGGACAGAATGGTCAAAGCTGCTGAGCTGTGGCTCGTTAAATAAAGGAGAAGTCCTCAGGGGAGACAATCAATGGAGTGCAGCATACCTCATCATCAAAAGACCACAGAACCAGGCTTTATGATCCTCTATGACAGTGGTCATTTCCCCCAGAGCTTTGTCCCCCCCCACTGCTCTCCTTGCTGTCAGTCTTGTGGGCGTGGCTACTCCCTCTCTCTCTCTTCTTCCCCTGTTCGCCGCCTAATGAGACTCACCTGCGACTCATCAGCCTCAGTTTCTGAGCTCCGGTTGCTGCAATCACTCTTCGCTGGACTAACCGTCCACTCAGTGGTACAGTGCACTCTCTCTCTCTCTCTCTCTCTCTCTCTCTGTGCAAGTTCTGACTCACTTTTGATGATCTTGGTTGTTGCTTGCCTCTGTTTTGATAATGACCTGTGCTCCGTTCGTCTACAGATCCCGTCTCCATCCACAGACTCGGCAACGTCCCTTCCTCCGACATCTCAGCTGGAACCCCTGGACGCCTCGAAAACCCCAACATCCCTATGCTTCGAAAAAATAAATCACTTCCTGTTTCATACAAAACAAAGTTTGTCTTTGTCTTTGGTCCAAACTCTTGGTAAAATCAACACCAAGCAGATAATGGACAATTCCTGCTTCAACATTGTCGAGGGAGATAGATGGTTTTCCTGCACAGGCTTTTCTATGTATTATAAATGAATTATGATGCACGTATTCTGTTGAACTTTTTTACAACAGGATCCTTCTACTGAGGTCGCTGGTGTTATGACAACCTGTAACATTTCCTACAGCCTGAAGGCTTTTTGTAATATTAAAAAAAAACACCGGAGGGGCTCATTTGTAATTCCCAGACCCGTCAGCCGTTCTGATCCATCGCCACTGGTGAAATCCAGAATGTACAGGGAAGCACAACTGAAGACGGTGCTGTCATGTGTCCAACAGGTGGTGAAGATGATGATCGTGGTGGTGTGTACGTTTGCCATCTGCTGGCTGCCCTACCACGTCTTCTTCCTGCTGCACCAGTTCTTCCCTGACATGTTTGAGGAAAGGTTCATCCAGCAGGTTTACCTGGCTATCATGTGGCTGGCTATGAGCTCCACCATGTACAACCCCATCATCTACTGCTGCCTCAACGACAGGTCAGTCAGCACCCACGCCCACAAATATACACCGTGTAATACACTAACTGTGTATTTTCAAAGATTTACTAGCAGGCATCCACTTACAGTATACTTTCTACTCCAATTGGAATATGTACATTTATAATCACTGTGTTGTTTTAGCAGAAATACTGTTCTCACGAATTACTTAATTTCGACATTTGTTAATATCCTTATTTATATAGCACTCATCGAAACCAAGTTACAAAGTGCTTTACGGAAAAAAAATACTAAATAAAAGTACTGAAAGAGCAACGTACACATTAAAATTGCATAACCTTCATAAAATTGAATGAAAGCTAAACTGAAGGAAGGCAGTGCGATAAAAGTATATTTTGAATTTAAATGTAAAAGAAGCCACCACTCAACCTGCCTTGTTTCCTCGGGCAGGGTGTTATCTCAAAGCTCTGCCAACATTAGTCTTCATTCGAGAGAATAGATATGAGGCCCCTGCTAGAGGATCCCAGCATGAGTGGGGTCATACAGGGATAAAAGATGTTGAAATATATTGAGGAGGCAGAGCATTTTGATACTGAGGTCATTTAAAGAGCTGTGTATTCTAATCACAAAACGTACTGTAAGTACTTCAACTAAACCCTCCTGCAGCATTAGTGGACGGTTTAGATGGACACAGGACTTTCGTCCATGATACTACAACTTTTTTTACAAGACCAATGGCAGCAGGGACAAAATACTTGCATCTTGGCACTAGTTTGGATGAAAAGTGGATCTAGCCGGCACTTGAAGTAAACATTTGTGTAGACAAACAAGATGGACAATAGCAGAGGTGGCAAAAGTACTCATATTCTGTACTTAAGTAGAAGTACAGATTCATGTGTAAAAGAATACTCTGGTAAAAGTAGAAGTACTGATTCAACTCCTTTACTCAAGTAAAAGTAAGAAAGTACAGGCTCCGAAATGTACTTTCAAAGTAAAAGTAAAAAGTAAAAATGAATTTTTGAATGCCAGCAGCTCGTGGTTTTTCGGTTGACACAGGACACAGCGCATACGCCATGAGTCCTTTTTGGAGCTGACAACAACGAATAACTAAATAGGGTCATGGACGGGGAATGTCTTGCTTCTCTGAATCTTCTGAAGCGTCGCCGTCGGCAATACTCCCGGACCCCGCTTTGCTTCCTTCCTCCATGTCACTGCTACAGTGCAAGTTCTCTACCGTCCCCTCACTCATTCGACTTCTTCCCGCGGTAACCTGTCCCCCCCCTCTTCTTCTCCCTCTTTACCTCTTGTGTTCGTCACGTCTTTTACATATGCTGTAACGAGTCTGTTTTTACGATGTAAGGAGTAGAAAGTACATATTTTTGTGTATAAATGTAGGGAGTAAAAGTAAAAAGTCACCAGAAAAATAAATACTCAAGTAAAGTACAGATACCTGAAAAATCGACTAAAGTACAGTAACGAAGTATTTGTCACCTCTGGACAATAGTGAGATTTAATCTGATCAGAGGTGTTTTTAATTAGTTTCAGTCTTAAATACTGAATGACTGAGAGCTGCTGCATTATGTTCTTGGGAAAACATGTATTACTTGTTTACCAGCTTAGGTACACTAATCAAACAACAACATCCCACTACTGCCTTAGTGACAAGCAGTTGACAACTATTCTCTGGAGAGAAACTCTCTGCACCTCAAAGACAACCGAAGTTAGAACAAACTTTAAAAACCATCTCTGAAACTGCCGAAATCCCACAGTGAACACCATCAAAACTGTGGCGTTTTGTCAACAAATATTAAAATAAAGTTGGTTAAAAAATAAAGGCAGATGGTGGACTCAATTATCTCCCATTGTCTCACATGATGGCAACCTGTTACTTGTTACTTTTCTATTTTGTACTTTTACTTTGTATTGAGGTTCACATTTGGGTGTTTTGCCTCCTATAATAGTCCTAGAAATGAAGATAGGTGGGTTGAGGTTGAGTCATTATTCTCGACAGGATGCCGGCAGGCTTTTGTCTCTATCAGCCCCGCAGATTTAAATTCAAATGTGTGACTGACGATGGCCCTCTTTGATTTTCAAGCAATCTCTTCTCATCTCTCTTCTGCTCTCAGCGGTTAAGGATTTTTCCTTTTCGCACTTCCTTCGCTCCTCTGTCTGCGTATTTCCTGAGATGGGCTCTTGAAAAAAAGCAAGCCACTTGATTGATTTCCTTTTTTTCAACCGCCCAGTGCTTTTGATCATTTTGTCATCTCTTGCTGTTTTGGTTAATGTCATGCTAAATATCACGCTGCTGGTAAAATTAGTGTTTCAATGAAGGTCAGCAGTAAATATCACATGCAACATTTAGTGTTAATTAACAGAATTATACACAGTCTTTGCCCTTTGCCTTTTTTACATTACATCTCTGTTAGCCCCTGTAGACCGACTGTATCAGTCTTCTGTCAAACTGTCTGTTACTCTGGTTCTAACATCAAGCTGGAGCATAATAAATTATCTTGTCAGAATGAGAAGCAGACTCGGACACATCATGTGTATGTATATACACTCAACAAAAATATAAACGCAACACTTTTGTTTTTGCTCCCATTTTTCATGAGATGGACTTAAAGATCTAAAATTCATTCCAGATACACAATATTACCATTTCTCTCAAACATTGTTCACAAATCAGTCTAAATGTGTGATAGTGAGCACTTCTGCTTTGCTGAGATAATCCATCCCACCTCACAGGTGTGCCACATCAAGATGCTGATCTGACATCATGATTAGTGCACAGGTGTGCCTTAGACTGTCCACAATAAAAGGCCACCCTGAAATGTGCATTTTTTTGCTTTATTGGGGGTCTGGGGACTCAGAACCAGTCAGTATCTGGTGTGACCACCATTTGCCTCATGCAGTGCAACACATCATCTTCGCATAGAGTTTATCAGATTGTCAATTGTTTCCTGTGGAATGTTGGTCCACTCCTCTTCAATGGCTGTGCGAAGTTGCTGGATATTAGTGGGAACCGGTACACGCTGTCGTATACGCCGGTCAAGCACATCCCAAACATGCTCAATGGGTGACATGTCCGGTGAGTATGCTGGCCATGCAAGAACTGGGACATTTTCAGCTTCCAAGAATTGTGTACAGATCCTTGCAACATGGGGCCATGCATTATCTTGCTGAAACATGAGGTGATGTTCATGGATGTATGGCACAACAATGGGCCTCAGGATCTCATCACGGTATCTCTGTGCATTCAAAATGCCATCAATAAAATGCACCTGTGTTCTTCGTCCATAACAGATGCCTGCCCATACCATAACCCCACCACCACCATGGGCCACTCGATCCACAACATTGATCAGCAAAGCGCTCACCCACACGACGCCACACACGCTGTCTGCCATCTGCCCTGAACAATGTAAACCGAGATTCATCCATGAAGAGAATACCTCTCCAACGTGCCAGACGCCATCGAATGTGAGCATTTGCCCACTCAAGTCTGTTACGGCGACGAGCTGGAGTCAGGTCAAGACCCCGATGAGGACGACGAGCATGCAGTTGAGCTTCCCTGAGACGGTTTCTGACAGTTTGTGCAGAAATTGTTTGGTTATGCAAACCAATTGTTTCAGCAGCTGTCTGAGTGGCTGGTCTCAGACGATCTTGGAGGTGAACCTGCTGGATGTGGAGGTCCTGGGCTGGTGTGGTTACACGTGGTCTGCGGTTGTGAGGCCGGTTGGATGTACTGCCATATTCTCTGAAACGCCTTTGGAGACGGCTTATGGTGGAGAAATGAACATTCAATGCACGAGCAACAGATCTGGTGTACATTCCTGCTGTCAGCATGCCAATTGCACGCTCCCTCAATGCTTGTGGCATCTGTGGCATTTTGCTGTGAGACAAAACTGCACATTTCAGAGTGGCCTTTTATTGTGGGCAGTATAAGGTACACCTGTGCACTAATCATGATGTCAGATCAGCATCTTGATGTGGCAGACCTGTGAGGTGGGATGGATTATCTCAGCAAAGCAGAAGTGCTCACTATCACACATTTAGACAGATTTGTGAACAATGTTTGAGAGAAATGGTAATATTGTGTATCTGGAATGAATTTTAGATCTTTAAGTCCATCTCATGAAAAATGGGAGCAAAAACAAAAGTGTTGCGTTTATATTTTTGTTGAGTGTATATATATATATATACACACACACAATATGCCAGGTAGTCTCAAATTGGATCCATATTGGCAAACTACTCTATAACATGTTCTTTAAGGATGAAAACAAAATAATATTATACATTTACTACCTTAATATTTCGATATCACTAATAATTTATGTAACGTATGAATGTATAAAGTAAGTTAACGTTAAGCAACATATCACTTATACTAACCTTGTGAGTTTGCCAAGATCATTGGCTAAATGTGCTAATGTTAGCACAACATGAGGACAGTATACATGAGAAAACCTATAAGGTGTTATGAATGGAAATTGTGTGGCTTATTCATAGTAACAGATCAGTAATGGTCTGACAGAGGCAGCGGCTGCTTTTCAAAGTGAACTGGGAAAAATAAACCCATATAATAGCGCTGCAGCGATGGCACTGGATGAAATGTTCACAATGTTTGCATCCTGCAGAAGCTGTCAATAATTTGGCTGAGGAGAGTGAATCATCGACTCGTCAGTCCGTTAAAATACCATCATGACTGGTTGTGTACTAATGCAAGATGATAACCAGTACGTCATGAATCATAATTAAAATGTGAATCATAACGCAGGAGTGATTTCAAAGAAGCCTTCCACTGTATGCACCCAAGCATAAGTAATCGCTGTGTTTTAATCACACCAGACTACCTAGCTGCTACATGCTCCACTATGTTCACCAGCTCATCTCCAAGGGTGTGCTGTTTGTGCTGGCCAGGTAGCGTACAGGGGTGTTATGGGCGTTTTTACCCTGAAGAGAGCTGCCTGCTGCATGTGGAGAGGAATATTCCACGCCACAAAACCGAAACAATTGGCTGAAAAACACCCTGAGAGCTGAGGGGGAACTGCCGAATCCAGTGATAACTCTTTGTGGGTTTGTCAGTACAAGCGACCCCCTTCACATTACTTGTAGGCATTTGATCTATTATTAATACAAAGATATGAATTACTGCAGCTTTCAAGTACACAGACAAAATGCCACATTCTTCTTCAAGTGAATGAGTTTAATTATCTTGCAACAAAACACCTTTAAATGAAGGCTTCCTTGCTCCGGTAATGCCAGAAGCTTATGATGGCTAATGTTAGCAAACTTAAGATAACAATTGCTATGTTACTGACATAGCCACAATGGCTGTTTAGCAAAAGTTACACAAGACTCTTTCCTTGCTGGGTATAGTTGAGCCTCTAAACTGACACCTCTTTTACATTATGTGCACATGAACCAAACTAGATGGGACTAATCTTTGCTTTTCTTGAACAGGTTCCGGGCTGGTTTTAAACAAGCCTTCCGCTTCTGTCCCTGCGTCCCTCAAGGCTCTTACGAGGGCCTGGAACTCAAGTCCACTCGCTACCTTCAGACCCATACAAGCGTTTACAAGGCCAGCCGGATGGAGACCACCGTGTCCACTGTTCTCCAGGTTGGGGATGACATAGAGCAGCCCAAGATCAAGGCGCCGGCGGGTCCACGGCCCGGTGTGACCGTGGCCGGGGCCAGACCGTACAGCTCCTCCCTGGACCTCACCTCCAATGGATCGTCATCCCGGAGCGTCTCCAAAACCGTATCAGAGACGTCCAGTTTCTACTCCAGTAACAACCTGCAGGAATAGACCTCAAACACAGACAGGGAGAGTCAGAGAGAGAGAGAGAGATAGTGAGTTGATTGATCACATCGTCTGTGTTCATGTGAAAGTCCAGCCTGAATGTGTGTCCGCCAGTGAGTTTTTAATGAAGACATTTCTAGTGTGTTCACTGGAATGTCGTGTTGCTCATAACTCTCTGTTCACTGAGCGCCGTCCTACCGCCCAACGCCGTCGTGTACAGTACTCATGCCGCTCACACTTAATGATCAACTCCCATTAGAAAGCTTCTTCATATATAAGAGCATTCCAGTTCAAAGGCTAAACCGAAGCAGACTCCAGCGCCTCCAATCTTCAGAGCCACTGCTTGTCACACCAGCCTTCTCTCGGTGCGGAGTGAAGATTCGCACATCCTCAATCACACATGCTGCGTGACTTCACATATCTATTTCGGAGCGGAGTTATGACAACACTGTAAACACAGCAGCTCCACCGTTTTGACAGAGTGTTCTTTGCGACGAGACTGGGTGTGGAGACCTCAACGCCTCTAATGGAGAAAACCTGCTCCTCCATCTCCCCGAGCAGGACTTCCTGAGCAATCCAGTGTGCGAGATGCGTGCCTGTCTGGCTGAAGGGCCGCTCGAACGATCCCCTGCAGACGTGCTGAATAGTTGGAGCAATCACCTGAAACGCGCCCCGGCTCAGCTTTCATCTGTCTAAACATCAGCTGGGAGCATCTCTGCACCGGAGAGGTGCTTCGACTGCTGACGCATTCACCTCAATCCCAGATTCAGTCCTCTGTGACGCCGCTAAGCCCGAGCAACAGTGGTGCGTAGACGAGAGGGATCGATCCCCAACGGAGGTCCCTACAGGATCAATACAGTTTCACTGTAATAACGTGGCCTCGGCTCCTGTCTGTAACTCACTCCGCCTTTATAACACACGTGAAACTGAGATGTGATGTGAATGCAAGGCACCACTTTCAAACTGGGAAATGTTTCCATGACTCTCATTAGGTGTCGCATTCTTCCACCTGGCAGCAGCGTGCACTCTGGCCGGACGTCGCGTCTAGAATGTGCTCAGTAGCTCTGTAATGTGCAGCGGTGTGCCTTGCTGCGTAGCATAATGTCTGTAAAAGGGCGAGGGGAGCAGAGACGCCACTCTCTCTGCTGGGGTCCAGGAAAAGGTTGGTTAGGTAACTGGAGCTACGGAAGCCCACAGGGACAAACTGTCTTAACCTCAATACACACACATACGACCGCTGTAAAAAATGACAGGTTTGGCATGTGTGAAGCTTGTCACACAATATTATCAGTCAAACTGCTAACAGTGGCAGATAGCTTTATTACTTTCAACAGATTTCATGATTATCAAACTTTCATGATTTCATGTTTGCAACGGTTTAATGGAAGGCAGAATATTCTTTACTACTAATATCTCCCCAAGATGTCAATGGTAAATGGACCCGTACATGTACATATTTTTGATGTGTTGCACAGGCTTTAACCACTCACATCTGACAAATAGTGAAGCTGTAGAATCCACATCCACAATGCAAGAAACAAACACAATGCATTATAATAAATCTTAGGCCGAGGATTCTAATCAGAAAATACCTACATTGGGTTTAAACAATGCTTTGTTGCACTATTAAAAAACTAATATCCATTAAGTAAATCCAAGTTAAAACCAAAATTAAATTGTTTTAAAATTTGGGTAAGCAAGGATCATATATATATATATATATATATATGATCCTTGCTTACCCAAATTTAAATAAATAGATACATATCTTTGCTGGCAGAGTAGTAGTTTAGCCTAGTGTTAATCATGATGACTCAGCAGAGAAGCTCTAATTTCTCCTCCTTTGAGTAAAACTTATTGTCTTAATTAATTAATGGAGCGTATGGCCAAATAACAGAAGATTAAAAAGTGAGGTAAAAATCAAAGGAATTAAATAAGAGTACCTGTTGGCCAATCTTTCAGAACAGTTTTTCTTTGATGACCCTCGAGGAAATGATTTTTGATCAAAAATATTTTAAAAAATGCTTAAAGTTTAAGGTAAATACTGGTTTGCATTTTAAATGGGTGTGAACAGTTCTGGAGCAACAGAATTCAATTCAATCTAGGTTTAGAATAAAAACAAACCTGCCTTTAAAGAAAGCTATAAATGTAACCTTTCTTTATTATTTATAATTATATGTAATTTATATTAAAAAAAATATGTATCCTTTTTAGTGCAACCCAGTCTGAGTGAAGATGAAAAATCAAATATTTTACTGAAACATGTGTGCAAAATAGGAATCAATCCTTGTATCAAGACTGATATTCTTTGCAGTGTGCATTCACAACACGTACACAGACACAAGCAGAGAGGGATCACCTGTTGTCACCCATCATTCTGCTCCCACACACACACACACACACACACACACACACACACACACACACACACAGTCACCCCCTGACTCCTGGTCTATTCTCAGCACACAAATTCTATTGTTTTAAATTCCAGTGTCTGCTGACATGAAACCGTGAAGCAACACTTTATTGGAATCATAATGAAATCAGTATACGATATGAAGTATAAACCTAACAAAGGTTTTATTGGTGAAACGGACACATATCTAACATGACTGTAGGAACACGGTGCAGGGACAAAAAAAAGGACATACAACAGACGGTGTTTTGAAATTGTCCTGTCATCATGACATTCCACTCTAGAGGCTAGAATATAAGAGTGAGACATCTTCCAGAGCTTTCAGGTGATTAATGTCTTGGCCACGTCATCAGTTCAGTGATGTGAACATCAAAATCCTAGATCTCTGGCTCTGGCGCTGCTTGCTAACGCATTAACAAACACCATATTGAGTGATAGTGTGTGGACATCCATTTAAAGACAAGATTTAGGGAAGTAGAACGTTTACTACAATTGTAATAAACATGGTGGGTTTTCCTTAGACATGAATGATGAACGATATCCCCTGGATCACTTTCAAATATCCCAAATCCAGCCAAACGACCAATTTATTTAAAAGCATGGAAACCTGCTTCTCCTGGCAACAGCAGTGACAGCCGAGCACTCGACCTTCAAGCAATAGCTTTCTTTTGTTTGTGTTTTTTGGCCAGAAGCATCCAAAGTAGCAAAGGAAGCAGACCTTCTGGGTATCCGGGTTCAACCACAAAGAGAGTGAGCAGGGAAAGAACGAGAGCATAGCGGTTGATGTTGATGTTATTAGAACATAACTTTATTTGATTAGAGTATGAACGAGACCTGGATCCTTGAGGCCTCCCGTTCTGATTGGATGATTTGCAGACAGTCAGCTGGAGAAAATGTTCCTTGTCTGCAAGTAAATGAGCTCATACAGTAAATGTCCAAAAGTACAAATGAGTTTGTTTGTGGTTTCTGTATCGGAACCAACAAGCCTGTCAAGGACAGTGAGATGAAGACCATCCTCCATCTTCCTCTGTACTGGCTCACATCCAAGGTTACGACCTGGTTTGAATTTGTGTCAGATCCTGCACAGGGTGGGACAGGTACTATTTGTATCTGTCACTATTTATTAAAACTATACTACACTATATCACAGTGCAAAAATCACTATGGCTATGGCTGTATCACTAGGGGTTATAGCGGGCACCTGATATTAATAAGTAAATTCATTTTATTGACAGTTTTCAGCCAGTGAGAGACTCACCCAACAAATCAGACTGGGAGCCTTGATCAATCAATGAAGATACAGTAAATAACTCAAAACATACAGCGGGATGGTTGTGTGTCTCTGCAGATATAATTCTCCATGGATAACAGGCTCTGAATGACAGTTCTAAGGGGGACCCAGTGTCCCCATAATATTAACCCTGCACCCCCTAACCAAGTTATCCCACCTGCCAGACCCCACTTTAACTCCTGTGTGTCACTAGAACTGTGTTTTTTTCTAAAATAGTTCCATTGACCAAGCCAGCTGTAAAGCCAGAGGTTCATGCCAGAATCTGAATCTGGCTACTTTCAGAAATGACAGATGGTTTTACCAATACATCACAGGAGTTTAAAAAACCTTCAGCACTCGGCCAATTTTAATTCACTTCACCAGCATGTGTAACATGTAAAATTACCAGCAATGCTCATATCCATGTCCACCATGTAAGCCTCACTGATTAAACTAAACAAAGTTCATTCCTTGGACAGAAAGGAAGAAGTCAAATAGTCTGCGGGACGGATTGGAACGCTCCGGCACTGTATTATTAACTTCTTCATGAACCATTGTTGACAATAATAGATTTGCGCAACACAAAAAACCTGGCATGTGAAGCGGCCCCTGAGGCCTTCACTGCTGTAATTGATGGAAGCTCCTCACAAGTAGAGTAATACAAATGATGTGCATGCGTGTGTACTTCCTGTAAGTGTGTAGCAACAGTTGTCTTCTAACCTGCAGGCAGAGGAAGATCCAGTCACGCAAACCAACCTTGTTAAAGTGATGGTTCGGAGTAAAATGCACACTAGGTTATTTCCACCATGACATCCAGCCAAATACCCCCTCGGAAGCATTTTTAGCGATGGTCAGCATTGGTCAAGATAGGGCGATCAGCCGAATGGCTTAGTACTAGCGCTATGGTACAGAGGGTATATCTCGTAAATTACCCCACTAATAATGCATGGAATGTTACCAAACTTCTGCAGTAGTACACATAGGGTCTGTACTCACAAAACGAGGCATTTGAAAGTTTGTAAGTACACCAGGGGTCCGTTTCACAAAGCAGGTTTAGTGAAAACCTTGAGTTAGTTAACCCTGAGATGAGGGAAACTCTGTTTTTTCAGTTTTACAAAACCAGTTCAGCATAAATCTGAGTCAGTTACCCGGGTAACATACTCCGTGAACCTAACCTGCTCGCTAGCAGGTTTGCTTCAACAAACCCTGAGTTTCTCCCTACATATCTCTGCCTTTTTCCGGAATCTGAACCAACTCTGAAAAAATTGTGCCGTCCTTTCATCGTCAACCTAATCTAAATAAAAGTGATTCTAGCAGCTTTGCGTTGGGAGACAATTTTGATTACCTTTCCTTCCAATCACATTAGATATGATCTAAACAATATTCTCCGACATTTTCAACATTTCATATCGCGGACATAATCCGCAACCAGATTCTTTGCGGAGGTAGTGTTTTTGCGAACGGGAGATTTATGAAATGTTTAAGTACATTTCTGTGTTGACATACCTGCTTATATTTACTGTTTAATATGTGAAATATGATTAAAATCATATGCCTTAGTCAACGTATTTGCGCAATATTCTTATGCTTAATTTTCAACTGACACCACTTTCTTTCTGTGCCTGGGGGGATTACACCCAATGAAAATTATAATTTATTAATTGCGCTACGTTGTGAACTACGGGAGTTGAACTACGGGAGTTGAACCCCTGTCGTCTGCGCCGTGGGAGGTGTTGCTAACCGTTACACCACAGTGTCGCTGTGCAAGGCCGGAACTTATTTAAGACTTATTACCTTTAGATCAATCGACTGTTTCATTCAGTTATACACATTAGATCCGGCAGTAAT
The DNA here is from genome assembly GCF_963514095.1 of Eutrigla gurnardus. Taxonomy (NCBI): domain Eukaryota; kingdom Metazoa; phylum Chordata; class Actinopteri; order Perciformes; family Triglidae; genus Eutrigla; species Eutrigla gurnardus. The sequence goes on along the minus strand of NC_139936.1, from coordinate 23,770,982 downwards.
TGTCTGCCACGCCAACTATCGCTACTTTGCTGCAGTTACGTTGCTCCGCTTTCTCAGGATGAGCTCGTTTTCTACATAAACACTCAGTAATATCTAATGACGCTCTCCCCGTTGCCATGGTGAATCGTAGTATCGGAGCTCCATTGATGATGGCTTTATAGAGTCGGCAGGCACGCGCGTAACTCAGAGTTTACATACTCAGAGTTGAATGAACTAATTCAAAACCGCTGTTCTGAAACTGAAAACTCAGAGTTGCCCATCTCAGAGTTGGTCAACTCAGAGTTCAGGGTTAGGTTCAGAGTTTGTTGAACCTGCTTTGTGAAATGGGCCCCAGGAGGTAAATTAAAAGAACACTTGCCTGATAGCTTCTATCCTCAGCTGCTATGCTACCGCAGCGTAGACGCCACTTCCGTGTTTACCCAGCTGATGCCGTGACGCGGTTTCACGCCAGAGTATGAAAACGTTTCACTGAGTTTTTATAAATGCTTGTATTATCAGGTCAACAAGTGTTGACAAGTGACCTGATAATACAAGCATTTATAAACATTTAGCAAAACCTTTTCATACTCTGGGCTGGGTAAACACAGAAGTGGCGTCTACGCCGCGGTAGCATAGCAGCCGAGGATAGAAGCTATCAGGCAAGTGTTCTTTTAAATAAAGTCCTGGTGTACTTACAAACTTTCAAATGCCTCGTTTTGTGAGTACAGACCCTATGTGTACTACTGCAGAAGTTTGGGTACATTCCATGCATTATTAGTGGGGTAATTTACGAGATATACCCCCTGTACCATAGCGCTAGTACTAAGCCATTCGGCTGATAGCGGCTATCTTGACCAATGCTGACCATCGCTAAAAATGCTTCCGAGGGGGTATTTGGCTGGATGTCTTGGTGGAAATTACCTCGGGTGCATTTTACTCCGAACCGTCACTTTAAAGTCAAATGAACCTTGATGGGATTTTGTCAGTGCAATGTTTCAAAATCATCTTGAATTTAAATCCCAACCAAGCCCATCAAATGTAATCACAGGGACAAATGACAGACCTGGTATGACATGACATAGCCATAGTATCCATTATAATGTAGCGTCGGCTGTCCGAGTTATTGAGAGGGATGTAGAAGAGGAGTGAGCACTATGAATGTATACTCCAATATCATCTCACCGTGTTTATTTTTCAATTGACCACGGCACTCTAATCATAGCCACCAAGTAGGTAATAAACCACCTTTTGTGTCCTGAATGCAGCACGTTCCCTCATCCGCCCATCACTTGGACAGGTCAAGTGGAGCAGTGAACGCGAAGCCGGGGCTTTAATGAATGTGTAATCAACTTTGTTGGAGTGCTCTTCAAATGAGCGCAGCGTCTCCCTCTCTAACACAACACACAAACACGCACACGGCCGTGGCTGGCGAGGGCTGCAGGGATGGACACAGAAGATGCCAGCTTGTTGCTGAGGAGAGGCGCCGGCCAGGCTGCACAGCAGGGTGAATAGCCTCATCAGCACCGACTCATCCTGTGTTTCGATCCATCCTTCACTCTCCAATCATGCAAATTACAGCAACAAAGTGCACAGAGACACACAGAAGCATACCTCGTACACACACAAACAAACACACACACACACACACACACACATGATCATGAATTATAAATCATTTCGTCTCCTATGTTTTTTTTTAATCAGGCTTTCCACTCGTCTACCATGATAGCGAGCTAGACAGCTTTTCTGAGTCAGTCCTGACCATTTATGTTTATCCCGATAATGCAAATTCACAACGATCAACATATTGTGAGTGTATTTGATTGCAATTCGTGATAAAATCCTATATCGTCCCATCCCTAGTTGCTGGCTCAAGTCTCCACACGGACCAAGTCTAGTAGCTTCCCAATGCTCACAATAACAAAAAGTTGATTTATTTTGATTTACATATAAAGATTGCCACATGTGTCTTGGGTGCTCAAGCATATATGTGAACGGATAGAGAACAGATGAGTTCACTTATTACCTACAGGGACTTAGCTAGAGTTGAGAGTGCCACACACACAGGTAGTCATTCAGTGTCCTTACATTCACTGGTGCATTTCTCTCAGCGCACTTCATTGAGAAAAACATACGCTATTTATAAGAATATGGATTAGGCTTTGCCCAGAGAAAATTGCATCTTATGTGTTATATATATATTAATTGTTTGTTTCCAGCGTCAAAACCACAGCACCCTGCAAATATCAGCTAAGTAGATTGAAGTGAAAAAGAGCATCTGCATCATGATCTATGTAAAGATTGCTCAGTATCATTGCTTTGTGAAAATAATCTCTTACCTTGGACAGAATCCAACCTTTTCAGTGGTCTCTTTTGTGAATCTACTGTGCTTTGAATGTGACATTTTGACACTTTGAATCATGATATACAAATATCTGTATGTGTTGTGTTGTAAAATGAATTAACACAAGGAGAGATGTGCAGTACAATATAGTGTATATCCTTGAGGGAAAAGTGATTGGACACCAACTGTGCCATGAAGAGACATCTTCTTACAGTTCTAGTGCCTGTTCCAAAAACAAATGTTCTTATACCTCTCTTTGTCCATGTTTTTGGCTGCATCTGAAAACTGGATTCCACCACTTTGATTGAACCTGTCACATAAGGGACATGTTGTCTACAACTTTATTGACAATGACTTCCTAACTTTAACCTGAAGGTTGAGAGTCTGGTTTTAATTAAATATCCAGAGAGTTTTATATTGGCTCTGTGCATTCAATTGAATCATCAAGTTAACGAGTGAGGCTGTAAATATTGTATATTGTTCTTATTGTCAACAAATCTCTAGCCCGATTACTATTTTGTTTCATATCATTCAACCTGAAATCACGTTCCAGGCTTACATTTTACTCAACTTAATTGATCAAATTTCTATAATAAAAAGAATAAGTCTGTGGTACTGTGAAAAACATTGCATTCGAAGCGATGACAGCAAGACTGTGAGGGCAACCTGTCCATCACAAGGTCTTGTTGTTTGCTTTTGACGTATCACAAATCCATTTCTAATCAAAGTCCAAGTAAATCCGTTTAGAGAGGAGGTCAGGGTCGGTGGATGGGTCAAGCAAGAGTGGTTAAAACACCATGACGTTGATTAACACATCTACAAATGATGATATAATGCATATTTGTAGTTAAGAAACGTCAAGGTTCAACATATCTGTAGTTTGCAGAAAACCAAAATGCCAGCATTGTATTCTGGTAACTGGGTTGGTAATACTCTACTAATAATATACAAATATATATTAGTGCAAGTGTGTCTTAATTGGAAGTTGAATATAGTCCCCAACAAACAAATTCCTCCTGCCTGAGTAACATTCCCTGAACCCTAGTGTCCAGCTGTTTTCATACATTTAAAAAGCCCTTTTAATAAATGAAACCATGTATTTTTAATTTGTGTCTGCTGTCAGAACAAATAGGCTCACGGCTGACTGAGTCTCCTCACAGGTTCGGGAAGGCAGAGAGTAATGCAACAAGGATTAATGCATTGTTGATTTTGGTCTCATATGGTCGACATTTGTTGACAATAAGAAAACTACAATACAGCCTCATCCTTTAAAGTGCTGACTCTCAGCTTTATTTTCAGGGTGATTACACTGACATCCATTCAACCGTGAATGGCTTTGGATGCATATCCCCCATGGGTATGGAGTTAGAGTTTCCCCAAGACTTTCTTTTAAATCCCTCAAATACCCTGAAAGCTGTAAATCAGCACTTAAACTTTCATTCGAGGTTCAGTGTGCTGGAATATGGAGCTAACTGATACTGTGCAGTCTGTGAAGCTATATTTCTGATCATATATGTGACTGAATACTGTACATGGATGACAAATAGAAATGTGAAATGTACACTAGTTATCAGGCACTTTTAAGACACAGCCATGTGTGCCAGTCTGAGTTCTATGCTGTTATTGTGCTGTATCTGTTTTGCTTGTTTCTTACTTATTCCAGAACGTGATTTATGTTGAGGTAGCATTTTAAATGTCTCTGTTTCTCCAAAATCATGCTTTTGCTATTTGAAAAGAAAAACATTGTTAATCTTGTGTATCTTTTCGCTGCTGTTTGGTGATGGTTATTGCCTCCATTGTTAATGACTATTTGTGATGTCACTTTTCCTGTACAATGGGTGTTTTTTATCTGTGATCTTTGCCAAAATCAATTTTAATGTCTTCTATTAAAGAAAATGAATATTACAGTATTAATTTAAAGTAACACAAGGTGTGTGTGTTTTTCTTCTCCACATCAAACAACAGTTGCACTGGAATGGAAGCAAACATCTGGCACAGGCATAATGTTCAGAGAACAGAACAAACAACAATTCACTTTGTAGATGTGTCTGCGGCTCACTCTCTGTCTTTGTGAAGCCTGACCTGTGGCACGAGTGCACCGAGATGAGAGGAGCCTCAGTGTGTGTGTGTGTAAATGGACTAAAAACAACAAGAGGCTGTGTGTGTTGCTGATGTCTGATAAAAGTGTCATCTAACTAGCGAACTGCATTGGTAGTGTGGTAGCGATGCCCGCGGTCGCCCCCTGATGGCCAGTAGAGATAATGCAAGTTTAAGGCAGGTGAGCATTGGTTTCACTTTTCAGAAAGGAGGTTGCCGCCTGGCTTCCTTTCACTGGTTGAAAAGAATGCCAAGATGGCAGCAGTCTTTATGCTAAGCTAAGCTAACCATCTTCTGGCTCTAGCTTCATATTTGCTGTATGAAACAGAAGTAGTATCAGTCTTCAACATCAATCAACTTTTCACTTTTCATTTATCATCAAATTAACATGTTTTGTGACTGTTTTCAGATTGTGTATGGTTTCAAGAAACCTCTGTAGAGCTACAGTATAAAAATCATTCTGCAGATTAATTTTCCAACACGGAACATCAAATCTGCATGAATTTATTAATTGAATTATCATAATTGTCTTATGATGCATTTTAAAGCAAATATTCTTCCTTTTTTTTGGAAATATGCTAAACTAAGCTAACTAGCTGTTGGCTTCAGCGATTTACCACACAGACATGAGAGTGGTATTGATCCCATCTAAATCAAGGCAAATTAGCGTATTTCCCAAAAAGAGCCGATCAATATGAAAAATCCTCACTGTTTTATGTTATTTAACTTTGACAAAAATGAATGCAGAGTAAATGTTCACTGTGATGGATTAGACAGCTCAAACACATCAAGTCTAATTGATTTAGAAATTAATATAAAACACATCACAAACTCAAATCTCTAAAACACTTTGTTTACAGAATGTTAAATTGTTGTGATTTGCAATAAATTGGTTGAAACTAGGTTGGTTAAATAGGTTATTTAAGCTGCTGATTGATTTTCTGTTCATGTTTGATCAAATCGCATTTAATTCCCCAAGAGTAATGCTTGTTCCGCTTGGAATACTGTTATTGTAAGAAAAGACTCTCAAACTGAGATCAGACCACTTTGGAACAGTAAAGCCAGCAGCTCGTTAGTACGCTTTGTTGCAGGTTTTACAGACTAAAATGACAGACACGTGATAAATAAATAACTACCACCTGAGTATGAGAGATAAACCACCAAGCCAATGTATGATGTGTGATAACAGGTCTGATTTCCAGTTAGCCTTTGGGAAGTTCAGCCTTGCAACACATCTGGTTCCTGTCTTTTCCCCCAAACCAGCAGAGAGAGTTTCAGCGAGCAAATGTCTGGAGTCTGTCAGAGGAAGCACAACCTGCAGGTAGTAACACCATCTGTGCTGCTTTTCATATCCTCCCATCGGTTTATCCTTATCGCATATCAAACACTTTACTCACAAAGTGGGGGTTATCGGGCGAATGAATTCAAAACACACTTTACTATCAATCTCGTTTTAGATCAAGGTTGATAGTAAATGTGTTTGACATAGCTTGGCCATGTTGCAAAACATAGCTTTACAATGTGACTATGTTAATTAAAACAATAAAACAGACTTACTAGGTTCTTTCTTTCTTTCTTTCTTTCTTTCTTTCTTTCTTTCTTTCTTTCTTTCTTTCTTTCTTTCTTCCTTCCTTCCTTCCTTCCTTTCTTTCTTGCTTTCTTTCGTTCTTTCTTTCGTTCTTTCTTTCTTTCTTTCTTATGTTTCTTTTTCACACAACGGTGAAAATCCTGAATTGTTCCACATTGAGGGGATAAACATCAGACACGGCCGCCAGATGGATGCCTCTGCAAAGGAGGCAGGAGGGATAGGACACGAGAAAAGTAGCAAGATCTTAACAGAAGGTGGTAAACAAGCTAGGAAGAAAAGGAACTATGAGTATGAGATTTTCTAATATATTTAAAGTTCAAGCACTTTTTCAGTATTTTTTGGAGGGAGAGGGGGAGGAACATTAACATACAAAACACACTTAACTAAACAATACATCAAATAGGAAATCACTTGGAAACATTAATGTCATCACATTCAGTTTCTGTCCTAAGCTATGCCCAGATTACCAGTCCTTCAAGAAGGGTTGGTTGTTTCTCTGAAGAACGGCTGCTGTCTTCAGGTTCCTGTGAGGAAAGTTGCCTTACTTGAAGTTGTGGATAGAGGAATAAGGTAAGGTGAATATGGAGCTGATGGAGGCAGCCATCTCTTGCAGTATTATAAAGCTGAGCGTCTGCAAGTGAGGGTATCAGGGGTCTCAGTAATAGTTGAGGTTGTACACATGTAAGGAGAATTTACTGAAGTACAGTTTGAATATTAAATCAGCTGTGCAGGTGTGTGTGTGTGTGTGTGTGTGGGGGGGGGGGGGGGGGGTGTGCGTGTGTGTGTGTGTGCATCCACATTTGTGTGTGAGATTATTCAGCATGTCTGTGCATTGATGCTGGCTTTAAGGATGTTAATATCCATGATTAAGTGATGGAGCATGCACTCTCATTTTGGAAAAGTGTGTGTGTGATTACTGTGTGTGCGTGTGTGTGTGTGTGTGTGAGAGAGAGAGAGAGAGAGAGAGAGAGAGAGAGAGAGAGAGAGAGAGAGACACACACAGACAGACAGACAGAGAGACAGGGAGAGAAAGAGAGCAAGAGAGAGAGAGGGAGGAGGCAGGTGGTGAAGAGCTGAGTTGAGTCTTAGGAGGTGTCTCTCCAGAGACAAATGGAAGGACTATCATTTCACTTCAGTGTCAGCGGCATTGCTGCTTCGCACATCGAGGACATAATCACCTACCAGCCAAGAGCACCTACACCATCCCCCGCTCTCCACACACATGCACTCTTTTCCCACCGTGGAGGTTGCAACACATGCATGTTCAGAATGGCTGATATCTCATGGGGATATTGCCATTTTTATTAGACATCAGCCATCAACCACTCAGTGTTGTAGTACTACTGTTGTAGTAAGGTCTTGGTCTCGTGACCAGTCTCCTGACCACTTTTTTAGGCCTTAGTCTGGTCAATATTGTCACCAATCAATCACATTCAGTTGTCTGGTCTTGTCTCGTCCTTGGACAAGACCGATTAAGACCTGTGATTCCTATGATTGCTCATAGAAATCACATTCCTATGATCGCTCATATAACAAAGGATCATTCCTGATAGACAGTAGAATTCACCTCTGCAATGCCTTTTGATTATTTCATCAATACATGTCTTGTGTACACATACAGATACACACACATTTACATTTAGTGCATATAGCAGACACTTTTGTCCAAAGCCACTTGCAATAAGTAGCCTACATTTGTTGAAAGAAAGAAACCACAACATGTCTTTGCACAAAAAGGTAACAAGTGTTAGGTCTTCGTCCGAGGAAAGTTTTTTCTTTGGGGGGGGGGGGGGGGGGTGTTAGTGGGTCATGCTATGCAGAGTCGAGGTGAAGTCTGAACAGGTGATTCTTGAGTCTTTTGCAGAAGATGGCAAGTAACTCTGCTGTCCTGACATTGGTCGGGAGTTCGTTCCACCACTGAGGACCAAAACAGAGAAGAGTCTGGACTTTGCTGAGCGACATTTGTTTGATTTCAGCTATGGTGGTACCAGCCGGCCAGCTGAAGTAGAGGAGCCAAGGGCTCGCTTCGGGGCGTGTGGTTTGACCAGTGTTTGAAGGTAGATGGGTGCCGTTCCATTGATGGCCTTGAAGGCCAGTACCATCGTCTTGAATTGGATGCGGGCAGGGACTCGGTCACTGTGAGGAGGGCCGTCTCAATGGAGTGAGCAGTCCTGATTCCTGATTGATTAGGGTCAAGGAGGTTGTTCTGTGAGAGAAAGGATGTCAGTTGGTTGTAGGTGGCACGTTCCAGGGTTTTAGAGAGGAATGAAAGAAGAGATACATGTCTGTAGTTTCGGATGTGAGTTGTGTATAGGTTTTTTTTTAGTGGCTTCACTGTAGCAGTCTTTAAAGCCACTGGAATGACACCTGAGGTGAGGGAGGAATTGATCAGGGTGGTGAGGTCGTGTGAGATGTCTTGGAGAAGAGAGGAGGGAATCGGTCAAGGGAGCAGGTAGTGGCACGGTTAGACATGACAAGTGTGTGAATGTCATCAGAGGAGAGAGGGCTAAAGCTGGTAAGGCCATCAGAGTTGAGAGTTGGAGGAGATGGTTTCTGGGAGGGTTATAGGAGTGAATGAGGAGCTGATGTCTTTTATTTTTTTGGTAAAGTAAGTTTCAAAGTCATCAGCAGTGAGGGAGGACGGAGGGGGGGGGGGGGGGGGTGGTAGGAGGGGTGAGGAGGGAGGAGAACATGGAGAAGAGTTTCCTGGGGTTGGAGTCGGAAGAGTTGATCTTTGCCAGGTAGAAGGCAGATTTAGCAGCCGAAACAATTGAAGTCAGAGAGGAGGTGGTGGTAGTGAGCAAGGTCCTCATCCTGGCCTGATTTCTTCCTTTTTCTCTCTGCCACTCGCAACCCCAATCTGTTGGTTCGCAGAGATTCGGACAGCCAGGGAGGGGAGGGAGATGATCGCACTGGTCGTGAGCGGAGTCACAGAGAGTGCCGAGGTGCCACAAGATCTTGTGAAGACGAGGTCAAGATTGTTCCCGGCTCGGTGGGTGGGTGGAGAGGGGGAGAGTGTGTGAGAAAAAGTCTATGAATTCAGATGAGTGCAGCTTTCCTGGTGGATGTTGAAGTCACCGAGGACGACGAATGGTGTGCCATCATCAGGGGAGCAGCTCAGGAGGGCATCCATCTCATCTAAAAAGTCACAGAGAGGACCTGGTGAGCAATAGATCACTATGATGTTGAGCTTGAAAGGAAGGGTGACAGAGACGTGGAATTCAAGTGCAGATCGGGGTAGGTGGTCCAGAGGAAGGACCTGGTAGGACCACCTGGGTGAGATAAGGAGTCCAGTTCCTCCTCCTCGACCTGTTCGTCTTGGGGAGTGTGAAAACGAGTAGGCAGTTGAAAGGGCAGCTGGAGTGGCAGTGTTTTCTGGGGTGATCCAGTTCTCCGTAAGGGCCAAGAAGTGGAGAGTCTGCAGGGAGGCATATGCTGAGATGGTGTCCGCCTTCTTGACTGCAGACTGGCAGTTCCATACCCCCCTAGTACTTCAAGTTCTGTACCGGTGGAGAATGGTGGTAGCAGAGATTGGATGGGTTACAGCCTCGACTGATGGGTCTCTGGTGAACTCTTCTTCGGTTTGAAGTCCTGGCTGAGATAGGACACATGGCTGCGATGGGTGGTGGTTGAGTTCCTTGATGGACTTCCTTGATGGACTCACACACACACATCGACTCCCTTGTCTTTGTTTGACAGTCTTCGTCCGACTGTAGTGACAAGCTCTTAAGTGCTTGGTTTACCTCAGGCAGGTTTAGCCCCTCCATCCAATCAAGTCTATTCACTACAGCTGAGCTGGCCGAAACTAGGTAATTGCCCAGTCAGTATGCACAGCTTCACAATAATTTACACAACAAGCTATCTAGACAAGACATAGGGCCCTAGTTTTGTAGACCAGGCGTAGTCGGGTCGCAGCACATCTGCGCCACGCCGACGGGGTGTGTCCGCCTGGACTTTGCAAGTTTCGTGCACGGTGTAGTCGGGCACAGGCACTCCTCCCATCACTCCTACCCCCGCAAGTGGGAAAGAGGGAGGAGAAGAAGGCGTGAGTGGGAGACGAGGAGGAGACGAGGCGTGGACTGGGATTAATACAGCCGATTCAGATCTTCACCAATCAAATGAGCTCCTCTCCTCACCTTTAATGCACCAGGCGAGGTTCAGTGCAAGTTTCGTCACTTGACAACCCAATGACAGAAGCAGCGCCAGCGCTCCCACCACGCGCATCACACGCTGTGCGTACGTATAGTCATAATAATTATAATGCCGATATCATATCACTATAGAAATTGTAGGCACATTTTAGGCATGTCTATCACAAAACAGGGTCAGGGCGCACAGCAGTAGACATAATAGTGGAGAACCCGGTGATTGCATGAGCCACCGGGCAATTCATCATCATCATCACCGTCTTCATCATCTGCGCTCCACAGCTGCACCGGATTCCCCGTCCAACACCAGAACGGCGGGACACCGGGACCTCGCGTGCCACTCAGACCAGCTGCAGCCCCAACTCCGGTTCCAGCTCGCGGCAAAGTTGTGCGTTTCTCCACGGACACGGAGGCTGCGGAGGCGCGAGACCTCAGACCAGGCACGAGCTGCTGTATTTTTTTTTAAAGATTTTTTCAGGCATAGACGCATTTTATTAGCAGTGGATATATATGAAAAACAGGAGAGAGAGAGGGAGATGTTTTGGTCCGAGAGGTCCAAGTTTCAGCTGTGTTAATTCAGTCAGGCTGAGTTTCCGTTACGCGTGCCATCCGCCTTTGATCTGACGTCAGATGTGACGGTACAATCTATATAGATATAAATTCACGTGTTGATTCAATTAGTTGCATTAAATAGTGTTTGTTGTGATTATTTATTGCATGTAAATGTGCCTGGAACTGTGGAAACCTGCGCTGCGCCACGAAACCAGGGCCCTAAATATTACAACTAGCTCTACTCACAGAATGCCTAAACCAAGTATCTACAATTCGTTTCTGACTTACCAACCAGATAAAATGCAGCTTCCTTCCTTTCTTCAGACAAAATGTAGCTGACACATACAGTATATACACATACAGTATATATGGCAATAAAAGACGAGAATGGAGGGGAATCTACATTTGTTTTTAGAGACATGTGGTTCTTTCACACAAATTTGAGGAGTACTATTAGGATCTTACACATTTGAGCATTGCTCATGCAATGTGGGACCACCGACTGTACAAGTGGACCTCGTCATTGTGACATCACCCATTGGTTTGTGGACTACTACCTTGAAGCCGCCCTGCGATGGACTGGTTACCTGTCCAGGGTGTACACTGCCTTCGCCCAATGACAGGTGTGATCGGCTCCAGCCCTCCCGTGGATGGATGGATGGATGGATGGATGGACTTTTATAGCCTCAAGTTCGGCATTTTGGCCGTCCCATTTGGATTTTGGCAAATTTAAATACAGTTTTCTACAGGCATTCACGGTTCCCACAGGATGAATCCTACTGATGGTGGTGAGTTTTCATGTAATGGTTCACCGTTTGCATTCAATCAGTGAAATATCTACCCAACTATTGGATGCATTGCCTTGAAATGTAGTGGACATTCACGCATTGATGATCCTTCCAGTTCCATAATCAGGTCATATGTCCAGTTTCTGACCAAATACCTGCAAAATAAATCACATACCCATCAATAAATTATAATTTTCATTGCAAGCATGATGATTTGAGTGCAGCCTCTCAGAGCCAACACAATAGCTATGGACTCTGTCTTATTTGTTACCAGCAGTCTTTTTTTTTCATTCTCACCTTTACAACTCATTCATCTGCTGCTTTACCAGTTTTTTTATTTTTCAAGGCTAAGACTGTTTCAAATGTATTGCCACGTTGCCTGCTGAACATTTGAGCTAATGAAAACACAATTATCTGAGACTTGTGTAAATCTGTTATTTTTGCCCTGCAGCAAGATTTTAAAAAGCATAGAGCTAACCATGAATTTGAAATCTTTAAATTGACAGTCGCCTCATTTTTGTAAAATATATTAGAGGGAAAATTAATACAACCCTGTGGGCATTTGTCTGTGGCCAAACAGAGTGTCTCGGAGGGAATACACATAAATGTAATGTATCGATGATCAGCAGCATCTAGTATTTGTGGATGATCACTGTAAAAAAAATAGAACTGCAGGAAGCTAATTACTTCACATTCCAGGTGTAGAGGTGACTTGTGAAAGTATGTGAGACCGACTTCAAAGACTTTGAAGATCCAAAAAGCAACAAGGTATGTGATCGTCAACTATGCTTGTAGCATCCAAAACGTCATTTTATTATTACTAATATTATTACTAATGCCACTTAAATAGTTGAAGATGTTTGAAAATAGAGTTAGATGTCATAGATATGGACACTGACAAAAGTTGTGTTTATTTAATCCCAATGTAGAAAATGCCAGATGTGTGAGCAATTAATCATTTGAATATGAGCAATGAAGCAGAGAACGGACGATGCGAGTGGAGCGATGAGGCTGAGGATTGGATAATTTCTGACATTCATTGATATACTTCTACATACAAATTCCCATCACACCAACTACACAAAAACATCTCTCCGAAGGCATGTATTAGTTTCTGACTCTGGAGAAACAGTACAATTACCCACACATTTAGGCTTTTTTATGTGATCTGCTTTTGATAAGTCAAATTGTAATACAACATAGTTATTGTAATATTTTTTACTTCCATTCGCTGTTCCTGGATTAACCAGGATAGGTTAACTGATGACTCTAAATGGCCCGAAAGTGTGAATGGTTGCTTGTATCTATGTGTCAGCCCTGTGATAGACTGGCGACCAGTCTACCTGTCTTTACACAGTGTCAGCTGGGATCTCCTGCGACCCTGAACAGGATAAACAGGAAAGAGAATATACAGTATTATAGTCCTTCAACATACACGTCTGTCTAAACTTTACCCTTTTTTATATTAACCAGTCTGCACATTTTTATATGTAGACTGAGTTCCAGATTGTATAAAGTCTTTATTTCAGGTTTTAGGGAGATGTTGCTTTTTATGTCAGCTGGTTGTGGTGCTGTTGAACTGTACTGGGTTACACTGAGAAGTTTCTCTTATATTTAGTACATCCTCATTCATATCGGTTGGAAGAAACACTTCCAGCCTTGCTGTGGGCTGTTGTATTATATGACGCTCCATGAGGTTTATAGTCTCATCTCCTACAAAGATATGCAGAAAAATAAAGGACCATGTGTCTATCCTCACCGTGACGTTTTCTGCAGCTGACTCGAGACCAGCCTTCTGGCTATCCAGGAACAGCATCAACATGAGGGTGCAGATGCTCCCTCATGGTTGGAGCCATGAAACTAAGGTGCTGGTCACAGTCTACTGGCAAGCCTGCGAAGCCTGATCCTCCTGGAAATGATCCTCCACAGAGATTCCCGAAACAGAGGAGATGGAGGAGATGGGACCAGCTTTATTCCCCTTGCGGATCATTAGGCATTCTGCTGTATCATCAGTGCCATTGATGGGCACCCTTGCCTTTCTCCTGGAAAGTTTTTCTTTTTAATGCAACTGTAGGGCATCTGTGATGTCATACACTTAATTTCAAAGGCTGCTGCATCGGAGTTGTTGTCTGTGTAGGTTTAAGTGGTTTCTTTAAAGGAGTGAGGCTCTCAGTATATTATGCAAAGGAGAGAAAAATTATCTTGTATTTGTATATTATATCTGTTTGGCAGGTACCACCAGTCCAGCAGTGCTAACAAAGTCCCTGGGCAAAACACTAAACAGTTCAATGATATATTAATTATTATAGAGACCCACAACCCTTCCCCAGACACAGCGGCGGCACCAGAAAATGATTATTGGGGGGGCAATTAGGGGGTCTGATTGTTTATAGGAGGTGCTAGTGAATTCTGACACCAACAAATAATACTATAATAGATATAGATGTACTGTTCCCGTGGCCGTGCTGATACACTACATATTGTCGAATGCATGTTACTAAACGTTTATCATAAAACAAACACAAGCATATTTAACTACTTTTAATGAAATTAAGTGCCAAACAACAAGCACAAAAAACAATACAAATCCACCACAGAGAACATCTGTGATTTACAAGAGTGTAACTGAGAATTGTAGCACAGTGTATAGTTGTATACAGTATACTCTTACAACTGTCTCTTAACTCACTAAATATGTTTTCTCTCTCCTTCTGTTCTCCTCTCCTTCCCTCTCCACTCCTGTCTTCCTCCTCTTCCTCTCCTCTAAACTCCTCCTCCTCACTCTCCACTCCTGTCTTCCTCTCCTCTAAACTCCTCTCCTTCACTCTCCACTCCTGTCTTCCTCTCCTCTAAACTCCTCCTCCTCACTCTCCACTCCTGTCTTCCTCTCCTCTAAACTCCTCCTCCTCACTCTCCACTCCTGTCTTCCTCTCCTCTAAACTCCTCCTCCTCACTCTCCACTCAAGTCTTCTTCTCCTCTAAACTCCTCCTCACTCACTCTCCACTCCTGTCTTCCTCTCCTCTAAACTCCTCTCCTTCCCTCTCCACTCCTGTCTTCCTCCTCTTCCTCTCCTCTAAACTCCTCCTCCTCACTCTCCACTCCTGTCTTCCTCTCCTCTAAACTCCTCCTCCTCACTCTCCACTCAAGTCTTCTTCTCCTCTAAACTCCTCCTCACTCACTCTCCACTCCTGTCTTCCTCCTCTTCCTCTCCTCTAAACTCCTCCTCCTCACTCCCCACTCCTGTCTTCCTCTCCTCTTCCTCCCTTCTTCTCCTCCTCACTCACTCTCAACTCCTGTCTTCCTCTCCTCTTCCTCCCTTCTTGTCCTCTAAACTCTGCTTCACTCGCTCTCCAATGCTGTCTTTCTCTCTTCTCCTCTCCCCTCCTCCTCCTTTCTCTGTTCTCCTCACCTACTACCGCCCCTTCGTCATCCTTGCTTTCATCCTCATCCTCCAAGTCCGTCATCACTCTGTCCTGTGTCCGTAAATCACCACCACCATCGTCCACTCTTATTCGCTTTTTGGCTATCACAAATCGGTCCATTTCGCTCTGTTGACACAATCGCTAACTAGCCGCTATGCATCAACCACCGCTAACGTGAACGTCAAATTCAGCCTGCCGTCTGCAAACCAGCCAATCAAATCACACGACACAGAAAAAAAAAACCCAATCACCATAGGAACGTTATAAACAATATTTCTTCAGATGATTGATTGTTAATGTCTCAGTGTCTTAATTTGTTCTATATTTGTTATAGTTTTTAATCCATAAATATTTCGAGGGGAGGGGGGGGGGGCAAAAGGGGGGGCGCAGCCTTTGACAGGAGGGTCTTGAGACCCTGCTTGCCCCCCCCTCGCGCCGTCACTGCCCAGACATACATGCAATGATAAAAGCTCTCAAAATCAATAATGTTACTCATTCTAATCCTTATTGCACCTGCTGGTGAAAAGAACCTCAACATTGAAAAAAAGAAAAAGAACCTCATCTGTACAATGTGATATAGGGTCAAGTAAAAAATGTGTTAGTACAAAGATAGCACTCTAGTACAATGTTGAAGATAAATAAAAATCAAAAGGTTATGAACCTAACTTTACCTTCAGTCAAACCAATTTGCCTGGAAACAAATAATAAATTTCCCCGTAGATACACTCAAGACTAATTATATCTCACATTTAACCAAATGAGACATTTGAGCCAGCAGCAAATTTCAAAAAGATCTGCTGAGATAAGGCTGTTCTCGGCGGGGTAACATGTCGGCCTCACATGTCCAAAAAATTCAGAGCAAATTTTTAAGTTTTTTTAACTATCTTGATCAAATCGACCACAAATTTGAAGTTTGGAAAACCACAATTTCACCTAAAAAAATCTTGAAACTACTTTCCGTGACTCAGTGTTGTGAGTTGTCTCCTTTGACCATCCTTCCCTGGTGCTGGTGGGAAATGCATTCAGGGATAAATGGCTGTCCACCTCCCGATGCATCCCCGGCAAAACGGGCATTCTGACTTCGATTGGAACAGTGATTGGGCTGCCACAGATGACACACACGTACAAACAAGAATGCAGGTTGAGAAAGGCCTATAGTCATCTCTGTCTGTGTCATTTCTCATTTCAGATGTTCCACTTCCTGGCCTTCTGTGTTTCCTGCATGTTTCATTTGTCTGCACCTGATGTGTTTCAGGTTTCGTGTTCTGCTGGAGGACTCTCAGTGTGCAGTAACAGATGGGCAGCGGGTGTGATATGCTGGAACAGAGATCACAACCAGGCTAAAGCCAGCAACTCATCATTTCAGCCCCACCATCGCTCCGTTTAGAGCAAACAACAAAGGTCCAGTGTCTTCATGCTGTGACGGGTAAATGGCATGCTGCTACAGTTTGAGGAATTTAAGAGAAAACTGTTTTTGGTTTGACAACAATTGAAAACTTTCCTGGCAGCAGCTTTGGCTCAGTGACAAATAACAGAGGCAATTCCCTGGAGGGATGGCTGGGCTGATGGAGAATAGAGCTAAATGTCAGGAAGACAAACTGCTGCGTGCTCAATGATGCCGCTGAAGCATCTGTGATTAACATGGTGGATCTGCAAATATCATATCATCGCTGTTGAGCAAAATAGTTTAATGTCACTGTGTTTGTTTTTGAACGTGGTGTTTTGAAATGGTTTGGTTTGTATTGAATACCTGAAGTGAAAAATATTATGCAGAGTAGGATGGAAGACCTCTGACCTTATATCTATGGATACTTCAGTCCGATTGTTAGATTGCTAGCACACACGTGCCCGTATGCTCAATAAAAACCTACAGGCAACAGCTGATTGATAGTGATGATGGAAATTTGAGTCAAAGCAAGGAGACCTCTGGAGATGGTAGATGTCTTATGGAGAAATATTTATTGATGCCCGATGTAAATCGTGAGAATCCAGTGTTGGGACCTAACCGTTAGGACTACAGAATGCGGCCTACAAAGCCTACACAATGCCGCCAGACAATGGGACAAAGGAGATAAAAAACTACAACCACCATTTTAGTGTCACCTCCACCTGGTCACGGGATCTGACGTCACACAGCTGGCGCTCTATTGGCTGACAACTGCATGGGACTCCAGGGGGTCCCCCGGACCAGCCGTGAGCTATAAATCCCGCGGCCACCAGAAAAACTCTCTCTCCAAAGTAACTTGGTTACGCCAGGAGGTGAACATTACGTCTGCAGCGTTTCCCTTTGTCCTAGGCCGCAGTCTTTCCCCCAAACTCGCTGGACGAGCAACAGACTGTTTTCCCCTCTTTTTCTCTACTCGTTTTATTTTTCTTTTGTTTATCATTTTTGGATCCCGAGGAGACCACCGCGACAGCGCGACTCTCCCGTTCCCCGCGGTAAGAAGAAACTTTCTTCGTCCCAGCTGCCAGCAGAACGGATAACTCGACCCGTCTTTGTCTGAAATCAGCTGACTAAATCGCCGAGCCCCGCGATTGTTCCTGCAGAAGGAAGAAATAATAACGGTTTTCTTCAACCAATTGGATCCGGCGCTGAATGAGCGCCCACGAACTACCGCCCGTTGCCGGCGTCAAGGAACGCCATCACCGCACGGGACGAAACCCTCACATCGACGCATGTCACATCGACAAAAGTAAGAGGCTATTTGTCTGGGCAGAAGCAGAGATTCGATAGTGTAGGACATGCTTGTAATTCTTGTTAATGTGTTTTAAGTTCTGATCGCGGACCGCCGAGTCCGTTTGTTCATGTGCTGCTGTATTTGAATGCTGATCGTGTACCCACGCAGCTGGGTGATTTCTGTAACAGTGTTTTCGACTAATCTCCGCCATATTCGCGAGCTCAGAAAGCCTCTACTATCAGTTAAAAGACCGGTCTCGCGGAATAAATTCCAGTTCATTCACGCGAGCCCGTGTGATAGTGGCACGCTTTCTGTCCCTCCGAATATCGCTCGCGCATCCTCTCTCTCTTTGTTTGTGTCCCGCTAACACACACACACACACATACACGCCGCACACACGTGTCCTAAGCCAGCTGTTCCCGGCGGACGCTAGGGACATAGCTACATCTGGTGGCTACATACGGCCATCTCTCTCTCTCTCTCTCTCTCTCTACTCCATCGGACATCAGTGGCTCCGCCCCTGAACGCTGCGAGGAATAGTTCCATCTGGTGGCCGCACATAGCCATCTCTCCCTCTCTCTCTCTCTCGACACGCACACACGCACGCGCACGCACACACATACGCACACACACACTCCACGTGTGTCTCTCCCTTTGTTTAAGCTTAGCTTTGTGTGTTAGGTAGTTAGGTAATAAGGCTTTGTTAATTGCAGTGTTATTGATTGTGATCATTATTACTGATTTTAATAAATCTTATTATATTATAACTAGCGGTCTCTTGTGCTTGTTGTGTATATGTCACTGGATAACAGCAGGTTGTGAAGGCTAGTGCTTGAATTTCACGCCCTTCTTAATTGTTAGATTGTTTTTATGCTTCCATGCCAATGATCACGATGATTGGCATGTGAGTATAAAACCTTTATATTGAGACTGAATACAGTTTTAGGTTATCTTTTCCCTGATCCCAGGGTGGTGCCCCGTTTATTCATGATTATATCATGATAATATATTAAATATAATTATTAATACCGATAATCATATTGATATTGATAGTTAACTGTTGATAACCAAATCTGCTCCTGCTACTACCCCAACACCAGTTATGAACTCAACAGTGCAGTGCCAACTGTCAGCCTCTTTTAGGAACTTTGTGTTGGCCCTGAGAATAGTGTCTTGTTTGTGAACTTGCCTCGCTTGAAGAAGCAGACGCTTAATAACGCAGATTAAATGTGAACCTATTCATAACATGTATTAATCTTACACTGAGGGAATCAGGTATAGAGAAAATTCCCTCACAGTTATCAGAAATAGTCATTTTAATGTAATTATTCCAGCATTCTTTTTATCCATTTATTGCAATTAAATCACAGCAAAAAAGTTTAGTTTGGATTCATATTGGTGTACTATCCAGCCGATTGTTATATTATTGGCTTGTTATTCACAGTGAATACAGTTCAATAATTCCCCGGGCACCTCAGGATGAACTCGTCAAACTCATACTCACCTTTTGCTTTCGGTGTGAACACACCTTCACGGTACTGTAGTCCGTCATTTGCGCGTGAAGTGACCCTTCAGATAGCCCCCTCCCTTTCAGCCAATCAAATGCTACCATGCTAGGTCGTCATGGAGACACAGCCTCGGGGACGACAAACATTAGAATTCACTAATATGACTTTGTTCCAAAGATAATGCGACTACGTTCCCTCAAGTATTAGTAGGAGCATGGCTCTGACATCCATATGCAAACCTACTCCCGTCTTACATACTGTACCACCCAATGATCTATTGTTTATTACACAAAAACCCATTAAAAACCTCATTATGGAAACAACTGTATGTATTAAATCATCCAGGATAAAGGCTGGTAAAGGAATGGGACAACATCAGCTGTCCCTTGACACAATTATAAATTCATAAAAGTGCAGTGACTGAGGCAAGCAAATTACATTTATCAAAAGCTTTCAGTGGATTTATGGAAATGCACCATGCCCGCTGACAGATCACCACGGCGACTAATGCAACACAGCACTTATCTGTGTAGAAAACTGCCTGAGAGGAGACCCTTTCCTGCCGCTGCAATGTGGAGCCAACAGGTCTCATCCTTTGGTGCTTCTTACATTCATTCACATTGTCAGTCCGGGGACTACGTGTTGGGATTAGAAAAATACACAGGCCTGGGTTCATGAGGCTAAGTGGAGATATTTGGTGGTCCTCTTAAAGAGTCAGGCTCTGTGGTTTTATTGGCTTGGTCACTGGTATGTAATGCTTTTAACAATTCAGAGTGCTTGGGTGAATTTTAAAATGTGCTGCTACCGCACTAAGGTCAAATATGCATCAGCTGGGAGACGTGAATAGGAAGAAGCTTGGTAACTAATGAATTAATCATTTTGTTTAGAGAATTAGATATTAGAATGGGGCTGCACGGTGGTGAAGTGGGTAGCACTGTCGCCTCACCGCGAGAGGGTTCCTGGTTCGATTCCCAGGTCGGGTTCGGGTTCCTTCTGTGTGGAGTTTGCATATTCTCCCCGTGTGAGCGTGGGTTCTCTCCGGGTTCTCCGGCTTCCTCCCACAGTCCAAAGACATGCAGGATGGACCTGTCTGTCTCTACATGTCAGCCCTGTGATAGACTGGTTACCTGTCTGTCTCTACATGTCAGCCCTGTGATAGACTGGTTACCTGTCTGTCTCTACATGTCAGCCCTGTGATAGACTGGTTACCTGTCTGTCTCTATGTCTCCCTGTGATAGACTGGTTACCTGTCTGTCTCTACATGTCAGCCCTGTGATAGACTGGTTACCTGTCTGTCTCTACATGACAGCCCTGTGATAGACTGGTTACCTGTCTGTCAGCCCTGTGATAGACTGGTTACCTGTCTGTCTCTACATGTCGGCCCTGTGATAGACTGGTTACCTGTCTGTCTCTACATGTTGGCCCTGTGATAGACTGGTTACCTGTCTGTCTCTACATGTTGGCCCTGTGATAGACTGGTTACCTGTCTGTCTCTACATGTCGGCCCTGTGATAGACTGGTTACCTGTCTGTCTCTATGTCTCCCTGTGATAGACTGGTTACCTGTCTGTCTCTACATGTCAGCCCTGTGATAGACTGGTTACCTGTCTGTCTCTACATGTCGGCCCTGTGATAGACTGGTTACCTGTCTGTCTCTACATGTCGGCCCTGTGATAGACTGGTTACCTGTCTGTCTCTACATGTCAGCCCTGTGATAGACTGGTTACCTGTCTTTCTCTACATGTCGGCCCTGTGATAGACTGGTTACCTGTCTGTCTCTACATGTCAGCCCTGTGATAGACTGGTTACCTGTCTGTCTCTACATGTCTCCCTGTGAGAGACTGGTTACCTGTCTGTCTCTACATGTTGGCCCTGTGATAGACTGGTTACCTGTCTGTCTCTACATGTCTCCCTGTGATAGACTGGTTATCTGTCTGTCTCTACATGTCGGCCCTGTGATAGACTGGTTACCTGTCTGTCTCTACATGTTGGCCCTGTGATAGACTGGTTACCTGTCTGTCTCTACATGTCTCCCTGTGATAGACTGGTTATCTGTCTGTCTCTACATGTCTCCTTGTGATAGACTGGTTACCTGTCTGTCTCTACATGTTGGCCCTGTGATAGACTGGTTACCTGTCTGTCTCTACATGTTGGCCCTGTGATAGACTGGTTACCTGTCTGTCTCTATGTCTCCCTGTGATAGACTGGTTACCTGTCTGTCTCTACATGTCAGCCCTGTGATAGACTGGTTACCTGTCTGTCTCTACATGTCGGCCCTGTGATAGACTGGTTACCTGTCTGTCTCTACATGTCAGCCCTGTGATAGACTGGTTACCTGTCTGTCTCTACATGTCTACCTGTGATAGACTGGTTACCTGTCTGTCTCTACATGTCTACCTGTGATAGACTGGTTACCTGTCTGTCTCTACATGTCGGCCCTGTGATAGACTGGTTACCTGTCTGTCTCTACATGTCAGCCCTGTGATAGACTGGTTACCTGTCTGTCTCTACATGTCGGCCCTGTGATAGACTGGTTACCTGTCTGTCTCTACATGTCAGCCCTGTGATAGACTGGTTATCTGTCTGTCTCTACATGTCTCCCTGTGAGAGACTGGTTACCTGTCTGTCTCTACATGTTGGCCCTGTGATAGACTGGTTACCTGTCTGTCTCTACATGTTGGCCCTGTGATAGACTGGTTACCTGTCTGTCTCTACATGTCTCCCTGTTATAGACTGGTTATCTGTCTGTCTCTACATGTCTCCTTGTGATAGACTGGTTACCTGTCTGTATCTACATGTTGGCCCTGTGATAGACTGGTTACCTGTCTGTCTCTACATGTTGGCCCTGTGATAGGCTGGTTACCTGTCTGTCTCTACATGTTGGCCCTGTGATAGACTGGTTACCTGTCTGTCTCTATGTCTCCCTGTGATAGACTGGTTACCTGTCTGTCTCTACATGTCAGCCCTGTGATAGACTGGTTACCTGTCTGTCTCTACATGTCGGCCCTGTGATAGACTGGTTACCTGTCTGTCTCTACATGTCAGCCCTGTGATAGACTGGCTACCTGTCTGTCTCTACATGTCTACCTGTGATAGACTGGTTACCTGTCTGTCTCTACATGTCGGCCCTGTGATAGACTAGTTACCTGTCTGTCTCTACATGTCAGCCCTGTGATAGACTGGTTACCTGTCTGTCTCTACATGTCGGCCCTGTGATAGACTGGTTACCTGTCTGTCTCTATGTCTCCCTGTGATAGACTGGTTACCTGTCTGTCTCTACATGTCAGCCCTGTGATAGACTGGTTACCTGTCTGTCTCTACATGTCGGCCCTGTGATAGACTGGTTACCTGTCTGTCTCTACATGTCAGCCCTGTGATAGACTGGTTACCTGTCTGTCTCTACATGTCTACCTGTGATAGACTGGTTACCTGTCTGTCTCTACATGTCTACCTGTGATAGACTGGTTACCTGTCTGTCTCTACATGTCGGCCCTGTGATAGACTGGTTACCTGTCTGTCTCTACATGTCAGCCCTGTGATAGACTGGTTACCTGTCTGTCTCTACATGTCGGCCCTGTGATAGACTGGTTACCTGTCTGTCTCTACATGTCAGCCCTGTGATAGACTGGTTACCTGTCTGTCTCTACATGTGTCCCTGTGAGAGACTGGTTACCTGTCTGTCTCTACATGTTGGCCCTGTGATAGACTGGTTACCTGTCTGTCTCTACATGTCTCCCTGTGATAGACTGGTTATCTGTCTGTCTCTACATGTCGGCCCTGTGATAGACTGGTTACCTGTCTGTCTCTATGTCTCCCTGTGATAGACTGGTTACCTGTCTGTCTCTACATGTCGGCCCTGTGATAGACTGGTTACCTGTCTGTCTCTACATGTCAGCCCTGTGATAGACTGGTTACCTGTCTGTCTCTACATGTCAGCCCTGTGATAGACTGGTTACCTGTCTGTCTCTACATGTCGGCCCTGTGATAGACTGGTTACCTGTCTGTCTCTACATGTCAGCCCTGTGATAGACTGGTTACCTGTCTGTCTCTACATGTCTACCTGTGATAGACTGGTTACCTGTCTGTCTCTACATGTCTACCTGTGATAGACTGGTTACCTGTCTGTCTCTACATGTCGGCCCTGTGATAGACTGGTTACCTGTCTGTCTCTACATGTCAGCCCTGTCATAGACTGGTTACCTGTCTGTCTCTACATGTCGGCCCTGTGATAGACTGGTTACCTGTCTGTCTCTACATGTCAGCCCTGTGATAGACTGGTTACCTGTCTGTCTCTACATGTGTCCCTGTGAGAGACTGGTTACCTGTCTGTCTCTACATGTTGGCCCTGTGATAAACTGGTTACCTGTCTGTCTCTACATGTCTCCCTGTGATAGACTGGTTATCTGTCTGTCTCTACATGTCGGCCCTGTGATAGACTGGTTACCTGTCTGTCTCTACATGTCAGCCCTGTGATAGACTGGTTACCTGTCTGTCTCTACATGTCGGCCCTGTGATAGACTGGTTACCTGTCTGTCTCTACATGTCAGCCCTGTGATAGACTGGTTACCTGTCTGTCTCTACATGTGTCCCTGTGAGAGACTGGTTACCTGTCTGTCTCTACATGTTGGCCCTGTGATAGACTGGTTACCTGTCTGTCTCTACATGTCTCCCTGTGATAGACTGGTTATCTGTCTGTCTCTACATGTCGGCCCTGTGATAGACTGGTTACCTGTCTGTCTCTATGTCTCCCTGTGATAGACTGGTTACCTGTCTGTCTCTACATGTCGGCCCTGTGATAGACTGGTTACCTGTCTGTCTCTACATGTCAGCCCTGTGATAGACTGGTTACCTGTCTGTCTCTACATGTCAGCCCTGTGATAGACTGGTTACCTGTCTGTCTCTACATGTCAGCCCTGTGATAGACTGGTTACCTGTCTGTCTCTACATGTCAGCCCTGTGATAGACTGGTTATCTGTCTGTCTCTACATGTCTCCCTGTGAGAGACTGGTTACCTGTCTGTCTCTACATGTTGGCCCTGTGATAGACTGGTTACCTGTCTGTCTCTACATGTTGGCCCTGTGATAGACTGGTTACCTGTCTGTCTCTACATGTCTCCCTGTTATAGACTGGTTATCTGTCTGTCTCTACATGTCTCCTTGTGATAGACTGGTTACCTGTCTGTATCTACATGTTGGCCCTGTGATAGACTGGTTACCTGTCTGTCTCTACATGTTGGCCCTGTGATAGGCTGGTTACCTGTCTGTCTCTACATGTTGGCCCTGTGATAGACTGGTTACCTGTCTGTCTCTATGTCTCCCTGTGATAGACTGGTTACCTGTCTGTCTCTACATGTCAGCCCTGTGATAGACTGGTTACCTGTCTGTCTCTACATGTCGGCCCTGTGATAGACTGGTTACCTGTCTGTCTCTACATGTCAGCCCTGTGATAGACTGGCTACCTGTCTGTCTCTACATGTCTACCTGTGATAGACTGGTTACCTGTCTGTCTCTACATGTCGGCCCTGTGATAGACTAGTTACCTGTCTGTCTCTACATGTCAGCCCTGTGATAGACTGGTTACCTGTCTGTCTCTACATGTCGGCCCTGTGATAGACTGGTTACCTGTCTGTCTCTATGTCTCCCTGTGATAGACTGGTTACCTGTCTGTCTCTACATGTCAGCCCTGTGATAGACTGGTTACCTGTCTGTCTCTACATGTCGGCCCTGTGATAGACTGGTTACCTGTCTGTCTCTACATGTCAGCCCTGTGATAGACTGGTTACCTGTCTGTCTCTACATGTCTACCTGTGATAGACTGGTTACCTGTCTGTCTCTACATGTCTACCTGTGATAGACTGGTTACCTGTCTGTCTCTACATGTCGGCCCTGTGATAGACTGGTTACCTGTCTGTCTCTACATGTCAGCCCTGTGATAGACTGGTTACCTGTCTGTCTCTACATGTCGGCCCTGTGATAGACTGGTTACCTGTCTGTCTCTACATGTCAGCCCTGTGATAGACTGGTTACCTGTCTGTCTCTACATGTGTCCCTGTGAGAGACTGGTTACCTGTCTGTCTCTACATGTTGGCCCTGTGATAGACTGGTTACCTGTCTGTCTCTACATGTCTCCCTGTGATAGACTGGTTATCTGTCTGTCTCTACATGTCGGCCCTGTGATAGACTGGTTACCTGTCTGTCTCTATGTCTCCCTGTGATAGACTGGTTACCTGTCTGTCTCTACATGTCGGCCCTGTGATAGACTGGTTACCTGTCTGTCTCTACATGTCAGCCCTGTGATAGACTGGTTACCTGTCTGTCTCTACATGTCAGCCCTGTGATAGACTGGTTACCTGTCTGTCTCTACATGTCGGCCCTGTGATAGACTGGTTACCTGTCTGTCTCTACATGTCAGCCCTGTGATAGACTGGTTACCTGTCTGTCTCTACATGTCTACCTGTGATAGACTGGTTACCTGTCTGTCTCTACATGTCTACCTGTGATAGACTGGTTACCTGTCTGTCTCTACATGTCGGCCCTGTGATAGACTGGTTACCTGTCTGTCTCTACATGTCAGCCCTGTGATAGACTGGTTACCTGTCTGTCTCTACATGTCGGCCCTGTGATAGACTGGTTACCTGTCTGTCTCTACATGTCAGCCCTGTGATAGACTGGTTACCTGTCTGTCTCTACATGTGTCCCTGTGAGAGACTGGTTACCTGTCTGTCTCTACATGTTGGCCCTGTGATAAACTGGTTATCTGTCTGTCTCTACATGTCGGCCCTGTGATAGACTGGTTACCTGTCTGTCTCTATGTCTCCCTGTGATAGACTGGTTACCTGTCTGTCTCTACATGTCGGCCCTGTGATAGACTGGTTACCTGTCTGTCTCTACATGTCAGCCCTGTGATAGACTGGTTACCTGTCTGTCTCTACATGTCAGCCCTGTGATAGACTGGTTACCTGTCTGTCTCTACATGTCAGCCCTGTGATAGACTGGTTACCTGTCTGTCTCTACATGTCTCCCTGTGATAGACTGGTTATCTGTCTCTCTCTACATGTCGGCCCTGTGATAGACTGGTTACCTGTCTGTCTCTACATGTCTCCCTGTGATAGACTGGTTATCTGTCTGTCTCTACATGTCAGCCCTGTGATAGACTGGTTACCTGTCTGTCTCTACATGTCAGCCCTGTAATAGACTGTCCAGGGTGTACCCCGCCTTCGCCCAATGACAGCTGGGATCGGCTCCAGCCCCCCCGAGACCCTGAATACAGGATAAGTGGTAGACGATGGATGGATGGATATTAGAGTGATGGAATGAGTACTCAGATCTGGTCTGGTCTGGTCTGGTCTAATGTCTGAGATTTTCTGAGAACAGAATGCAATGTCCTCACATATTTGCAGAAATCATTATATCAGTGTGGAGTTTTTTTAAGCTAACAGCCATTGCGGTAGCTAATCAGGGAAATCCAGTGTGATACCACTACACTCTTAGAAATAAAAGTGCTAAGTAGAACCATATAAGGTTCTTTGGCTTGTCCTCATAGGAGAACCCTTTTTGGCTCCAGGTAGAACCTCAGCCCTTGTAGAAGAACCCTATTGGAACCCTTATTTCTAAGAGTGTAGTAGGCTCATGACAATTTCACAAAGCCAAATTGAATCCCGATAACAGGAGTGGATATTTCACTCTGATTACTTGGGTGGGTGCATAAGATGGAGCTTGACATAACACAGTGAAATGATGTGAAGGCTAGTCCTCCAGAGCAGAAAGGATGAGAAACATCTGGTTTTAAGAAGGAGACATGGGAAATGGCAGAGAGAGAGAGAGAGAGAGAGAGAGAGAGAGAGAGAGAGAGAGAGAGAGAATAGCGTGTATCTATCTATTTCTCAGGTTTATTTTAGTCATGAGTGGTCGGTCTTAACAACAAGCCTGTGATGACGCAAGACTTGCTAATCACCTTGAAGGGGACAATAAAGAAAACTCCCCACGCATGTTGCTGTTTCTTCCGGCCAAATTATGTGTCAAATACAGGCAGACTGTCCTGACTGGGCCTTATCCTCTTCATCTACTGCCAGACTTCCAAGCAGGAGGAAAATAATCACTCAAAAATAATAATTATTAAGAATAATTGATAGAACGAGATAGTGCCAGCCAATTCATTAGTGCTTCCACATTTGCTAACACAGAAAGCCAGGAACTTTATACCTCTGGCAGCACAAACAAGAGCCTCTTAAAACCGCTTGTCAGAATGTCACATCCTCTGAAACCCACTTTCCCAGAGGGGAATTAGGACGGGCCAGTTCTGCTCAGTGATTGGCCAGGTGGACAGGGGCATAAAGCACAGAGGATTCAGACTTTCTTGCTTCATTCTTCAAGTTGTTACGTCCCTTTTTACACATACATCATTAATGCGTTCAAAAAGACAGAATGTCGGAAAGTGTGTGCAGTTAAATTCTTTTTCAACCTACACTATATGCGGTTCATTGCAAAAGACAGATAAAGCTTTAAAGGATTACCATGAGCTGGATATCTGACAACCCAGACATATATGACAGGCTTTCCACCCACATAAGACAAATAAAGGTAAAGTCATCAACGTGGAACATTTGGGATGGATCATGACAGAGTGAGGTAAATGTGAATGAGACTTCAACACTTTGCTGTAAAGTTAACTTGAATTATGAAGCTTTGTAACTTTGTTAACAGCTTCACACCAGAAACTAGATGGATCCAGATCCAGCAAGGTTGCTGCTCAGGAAGACACTCTGCTGCTTGAGTTCATCAGATCCACCCGTCGCTCCTCCTCAGTCCAAATATGGTCACTTCCTTCACTGGACTAGATGGTGACAGAATTAAAAAATGATGTATTTTTATTGGGCTGCACGGTGGTGTACTGGGTAGCACTCTCGCCTCACAGCGAGAGGATCCTGGGTTCGATCCCCGGGTCGGCCTGGGTTCCTTCTGTGTGGAGTTTGCATGTTCTCCCCGTGTAAGCGTGGGTTCTCTCCGGGTTCTCCGGCTTCCTCCCACAGTCCAAAGACATGCAGGATGGGGATAGGTTGATTGATGACTCTAAATTGCCCGTAGGTGTGAATGTGAGCGTGAATGGTTGTCTGTCTCTACAAGTCCGCCCTGTGATAGACTGGCGTCCTGTCCAGGGTGTACCCTGCCTTCGCCCAATGACAGCTGGGATCGGCTCCAGCCCCCCCATGACCCTGAATACAGGATAAGCGGTAGAAAATGGATGGATGGATGGATGTATTTTTATTCCTGTATTTATGTATTTACACACATAAAAAGTTACACAAAAAATAAATTGACAAAACCTTTTAGTATTTTAGACAGCTGACATTAGCATTGCTTACAGTATGTGTAGCAGCAGCAGCAGCGGCTGTCATCAGTCCTAACTCGCCAGTCATGGCCATCCCAAGACAAACTGAAGAGTTGGTTCTCTCTGACAGCTATGACGGACAACTGCATTGTGTCACAGGAGGAAATTCTCTAATACGAGAGAAGATTGACAGTCGGCTGCCAAGAGGAGACGGTGGTGCTGACATCCGGTTTCAGAGTGATTGCTGAAAAAGATTGGCAGAACCCCAACTGATAGGCAGCGGCTACACTTGTCTTTCCAATGCGACTTTTGTGATTTGATGGGCAAAATGGAAACTCAGCTGTGTCCATATGTCCATAGCTGTGTATATGTGATGATACTTCAATGCGACCTGCCTTATAGGAATGGATCAGATACATTCCAAGGCTTTTCTATAACACATTTTATTTCCTATAAATTCTTCACAATAAAAGTACCCCATTATTTTGGCTGCTTACTCTTCCTCTGTGCAGCATTAACATACAACATATTCTGATCTTGGAATATAATGATTTAACATTGTGCATAATGCATCCTGGCACATTGAAAAGACAAGTTTAACAGATTTAGAAACCTATCCAGGAAGAAGTATCGGGTCCAAAGCCAATTAAGATCCTGATTCCTCAACAAGACCCAGCCTATTAATAAGGAGATGAGCATGAGTGGTTTCTATAAATACTTCCACTGCAGTTAATCCAAGTCATCCCATCTTTTTTCACATTAGCCTTAGACAGTAGCCTGAGTACCAATTTTCTGTGCACATTTATGTTGCACAAAATAAAGAACTATTCTACGCCATAGACTGTACATTAGAAGTGGAAGTTGTCATCGTGATGTCACCCATTGGTTTGCAAACTACTGTTTTGAAGCATCGTTTTTTGGTCATCACCATCTTGAACAGAAGTGACCATATTTGGACTGTGAATACAAGCAGCAGAGCGGCACCCCGAGCAGCAACATTACTGGATCTGGATCCATCTGGATTCTGGTGTGAAACTGTTAGTTTCATATTTCAAGGTCAACTTTACAGCTAAGTGTTGAAGTCGTTTTAGTATGCATGGATTGTCACACCAATATCATTCTTATTGGCAGATGGAGATTAGTCACCTTAGAAATTCCCATCAAAGCTCCTGCCCCCCTTCAACCTGAGTCGAGGTCTAATCAGCCAGAAAAATAGAAAACACCTGTGTGGATGTCCAGAGGCTTTATAACAGCAACAGTACACAATTTTCACCACAACAATTTGAATTGCATTTCCTATAGATAACAATAAATTATCTGTGCTTTTGGTGCCAGCAGCAGAAAACTGAAAACTAATCAAATATTGTACCGTGGCAACGGAAATGTTACTGATATATTCAGAGCATTTATCATAGGCAGTGACATCTAAATGTCTCCTTGTTAAGTTGATTAAAACAATTTAAATGCAAATTTGTTTTGAACATCATTTTCTAGGCACAAGGTTGCCTCTAGTATAAAGCATGTCTGTTTGCTGAACTCAGAACAGGAGTTTTGTGTTTTGAAGTTGAAAATATGGAGAAACATATATATGTACATTCACTTGTAGTATTTTCTCTCTCCTGTCCATGTGTAACAAGCCGAGACAACATCTCTATTTTATAATCATGTAAGCGTCCTTCACCTCTGTCTCCTACCTAAACATATATAGCCTCAGTCATGTAAGTCAAGGAAGGAGATGAAGTCAAGCCAAGGCTTCAACATCATTTCACAGTGTGTCACTCATAGAAAACATTTCTCTCAATGTTGAATTATGCTGCCATAACAAATGATTTGTCAGCCAGAATATAATGTCAACTGAACAGAATGCTGTTAATCCCGTTATAAATATTTTTATGTTGGCCTTGGAACAAGCACTTGGCCATGCTGTTAAAAATGTGTCACTGTAAATCTGCGGACCTACCCTCTGACAGCTGCTATGTTCTATGAACATCATGCTGGATTGAAGAAGACTTGAAACTAGAGATTGAGACCATAAACTCATGTTTGTTTTCATGTGTGAAATCAAGATCTACTCTTTAAAAAGTTCAGAATAGTTGTGAAACAAGTGATAAATCCGCTGCAGGAAAAGCAACAGGCTTAGTTTACGCATCAATTGTGACTCAAATCATGATTTTAAAGAAAAAGAGATAAAGTAATGCTCATGTTCAATAATACTGGCAGCTGCTTGCTAAACCGCCTTTCCTTCAAGTTCCATTAAACAGACTTTTAAACTGAAATAATAATGTATTCCTGCAGCCAAGCTTTGACAGTGTGTTTAAAGACATGACAGTCTTGGTTTGGCGTCTGCACTCTGCTGGGAGGAGGGCGGGCGGTGGACGGTAACGGGCGCAAAGCCACGCAGCCAACTTTTACAAAGGAACAACACAGAGGCAGAGGCGGGGAGGAAGGGGCCACAGGGCTGCCAACTTCTACCAATCATACACTTTCATGTCATCATCAAGCTTCGCATCAAAAGCAGTGATGGGCTCTGCCTGACACAACAGATGCGACTGCTCCTTCTTTCTGTCAGTCTTTCTTTTGGGTTTGGGCTATTGTCAGAAACTGCTCTGGTATTCTGTGCTCAGTTTGTGCACGTCTCCGTCGTTTTATATTTGAAAAAGCATTTGTTGAAAACACAGGTCCCGTTGCTGCGGTGCAAGTCAAAGCTCTCCTTGCAGCCCTGACTGAACACAAGCTGTTTATTTGATTCTTGTTTACAGCAATTTCTTTGTTCCAGTCCTCTGATTTCTTTGCCACCAGATGAGAAATGTCAACATCCTGTAAAAAGAAGTTGTAGGAAATTGATTCACTCCAATTGCATTCGGAAAGAGCACATAATGAAAAACACCACGGCGTAACTGAAGCCTTTCAATAAAGATTTATAGGACAAAGGGTCATGTACGCAGACATCATGAGGACTTTGATTCTGTGAAGTCTGCAGGACTGTTGGCTGTGTTCCTTTGTGGACGGCTATTTTAGAAACATTTCTCCACACACACAGTAGAGTAGAGGCTGTTCATACAAAACAATTTGTGACGGGATGATCCATCACGTGTAGCTGTCTTCCAGCTTGGCTCCTTTCCACTTTTCTCCTGGCCAGCTCATGCAACGCTGCAATTCTTTTGAATATCTGGTTCTTGCCATCAACTTTCATTCTTTTTTGGGGGAAGTAGCTGAGTCCCAATTGTCTTCAATTTGAAGACCGCAAACACCGAACCGAGACGGTCTGGTCTACCAGCCAGAGATCCTATTTTATGCTTTATATTTTATATAATGATGTAGGATATGCTTCACCTCTAGTGTTACTGGCGCATGATGTATTTCAGGCGAGAGTATATTTCTGCCGCTTCTCCCGCTGCTGATACGCTCGCAGTGCGTGTTGCCATG
The DNA here is from genome assembly GCF_963514095.1 of Eutrigla gurnardus. Classification (NCBI taxonomy): domain Eukaryota; kingdom Metazoa; phylum Chordata; class Actinopteri; order Perciformes; family Triglidae; genus Eutrigla; species Eutrigla gurnardus. The sequence goes on along the minus strand of NC_139936.1, from coordinate 23,739,125 downwards.
TTGATTAAAATCCCATCATCACCAGCGTGCAATGAATCTTGGAATAGGTTGGGCTATGAAGGATATATCAGTTGGATCCTCCGAATACGGGGGAAAAAAGATGTGATGCATGCGGTGTTGAAATGCAGCCTCCGAAGGATGCAGCCGCTGGGTTCGGACACGGCTAGGAAGACCCTGTTGAATCCCAGCATCATACATCATGAGCTTCATGCAAGAACTACTTGTGTGAACACATTCATTCTCAAGTGGCTTATATGAGTGATTAAAGAGAACCACATTCATCAATTTTCTTGTATTTTTTCTTGAATTTTCCCGTCGTGGGCTAGACCAGTTATAGGAGTCATGTATTGAAAAAATCCAAGATGGCAACAGCCAAACTCGAGGTGTAGTCCACAAACCGATGGCTCACTATGACTACGTCCACTTCTTTTATACAGCCTCTGATCCAAAGGGTGACATCTTTCCAACCAATGTCACAGCAGACACCCAGCTTATAACACTGTTTCCTCAGTGGGCCATCAGTTCCATCGCCATGGGTTACATCATTTAGTAATAGACCGTGACATTTGTTATAGAATTAAAGAGAAAACCTTTGGCTCCGATTACCACACTAAATGTGAGGGTTGTTTTTTGGTATTCACTTTGTACCTGTCTTTTCTCATTTTTCCACAGTAAGTGGTTTTCTGTATTTTTTAGCATTGCTGTTTGCCACAGCTTCTTGTCATCCACCCGGAGGTGTCAATCCTAATTCTACAATGAGAGGCTTCTGCTGTTCAAGAGTAATGTAATTAGATGCATAAACACAGAAACACATGCAGAAACCATCATCTTATTTCTCTACTCTCTTTCAATCCACCTCAAATCCCTGCTAGATCAGTTCTAATTCATCTGATAGTGTAATTCATCACATTATGCTATTCATAATGGTATTTAATACTGTAGGGCGAGTCTCTTGTCGACTGCATGGTGAAATGAATTTGTTTTGAGCTGTCATATATTAAGATGAATGGTCTGGTGGCTAATGGAGTGATCATGATTCTTCTTATTGCGTTGCAGAGATAAAGAGCTGCAAATGAGACAAAACAATATGGAAAGATGGCTGTTGTTTCCAATTTCACGAAGGACGTTTCCCCAGTATTTGACCTTTTTAATCAAAGATAACACTATTCAGTGTTATTATGATTTTGTTAATTTATGATTGAGCCAGCTACTGTGAGCAGCCATCCCCTTAGTGCATTGTAAATGAAAATGTGGTCTTCAACCTGCCAAATCAAATAAGTGTTCATGATTTCAGCCCCTGATACACCATTTGTCTGCTTGCCATTTTGTCAGCCACACATCAAGCACCGATTTGCTTCAACGCACACACTTTTTTCAGGTTTCGTCTCTTGTTTAAACTGAACAAGGCCTGAGAACCAATCTGAAACACACCTAGTTGGATTCAATGAAAGGCTTAATTTAATTGATTTAGAGAGGGAGGAGTGATTTCCAGGTAGTCAATGCTTATTTTGCACAAAAATAAGATACATTTAGATAATACGCCATACTATGCATCTATTGATCACTGGACATCTTTCAGATAGCTCTCTCTCATCTTCTCTGCCAGGAAATATTAAAAAAGCAATTAATAGTAATTCAATAGGTGTTGACAAGCAGTTTCTGTAGACAATCAAACTGTTCTATGAAGGTATTGATTGTGGGCGTCTCGCAGCCCAAGCCTTATTTTCACTATTTTAAACAATCCTGTTAAATTACAGATAAAATCTATAACTTAATTGTAAACAAATCCATGAAGCTAACTGAGCAGAAAAGTTATTAATGTGCAGTGAGGGAGGCGCCTACGCCTTAGAGTGAGCATCTCCTGCAAATGGGTCTGTATCTTTGCATGTGTGTGTGTGTGTGTGTGTGTGTGTGTGTGTGTGTGTGTGTGTGTGTGTGTGTGTGTGTGTGTGTGTGTGTTGATTATGCACCTCGATAAACATTTGATTTGCAGCTGCTACTTGCCCTCTTTTTCACTCTCTCTCTATCAACACGCACTGCCTCTGAGTGCTTGATATCCATTCGATTAGATGCTATCGCTTCATTCATGTCAGCCTGTGCTTGTTCACTGGATTATTTGAAAGCGACCAATCAGCTCTCTGTACTGTATCTGTCTGTCACTCACAATTGTGTATCTACAAAAACAAAACAAATATGGAAAAGGTTGCTTTGTTCCTTCACAGATGTCTGGAACTTTGATTTATAAAAAGATTCCTGAGGTCCCAATAGTGTCAACGTCAGTTTGGCCTACGTCTATATCGCAGAGTTCCTGACTTTTTCAATGCCACCATTCAGGTTTTTTATTCATTGTGACAAGCACTCCTTAATCTTAAAGCTATGGTCTACAATTTGGACAAAAAAAAAGCCATTCAGTCCATCAGCCATAGGCCTGCATAGAAATTGACCAATGGGAGCCATTGCTCCGGAAGGCTCCAATTGGCTCGTACCCTTCATCCAATCCCCTCGTCTCCCCTCTCCTCGTCTTCCCGCCTCGTCGAATCGTGGAACACTGAGGGGAGGGGTTTGGTTGGGTGGGGGGGGGTGCCTTTTTTCAAATCTGTCTCACAGGCTCCATAACCATACCATACCATATGATACCATTGGTTTATGGACAAATACTTGAAAAACTTCTTTAATGTTATTGTTTGATGGTGTAAAGATAGATACTAGAAACATGGGGGGGGGGGGGGGGGGGCGGGTCCTGGGTTGCATTCTTTCTAATAACCATTACTTTATGGCAGGTGTAAATTAGTTATTTGTTATTTATGTCCTTCATCCTGCAACATTTATATCTATTCAACTATGAGAGGGCTCTTCAGTATCTTAGCTGTTCCCACAACTGTGAGATCTCGGATGTTTATCCTGGTGTGTCCATGTTTATCAGTCTGGATCTGGAAGTCCCACAGGATCTTAGTTTGGTCATTCTCAACCACCTTTGGAGGTCACTCTATATTGATCTTGTGCTCAGCGCTGCCGTGATTTACACCTCTGTGTTGTCCTTCAGTCCAGCCTTTTCCAGCCACTGGTAGGATTTCTCCATATCAGCCACTTCTTCACTCTGCCAATGTCATGCTGGGGATAGTCCTTCCACGATGGTTCTTCTTCCTTATGAAGTGGGAGAAATGGTGCCCCCAATGACCATATTGGAATATTATATAGGAATCTGCAGGGTGGTGTAGTGGGAAGCACTGTCGCCTCACAGCAATGTTTGTCCTTTTATGCAATCTGCAAGCAGTTAGTCTCCCATTTCTGAGATGCATACAGTTACAGGGGAGCCTTTCCTGACTTTTATAAGGTCCTGAGATTGACAAGAGAGTTTTGAAGCTGCGCTGGTCGGGTTAGTCTGAGATCATCAAGCTCACAAATGTATAAGCAATGCTGAAATTAAATTACTGTTCTCATAAAAGTCAAATTGTCTGCAAGAAACAAACCTTTAAGAAAATGAAGATGAGGATGTGTAATGTGGAAAGAAGAAATGACAATCATTGTGTTAACGTAGGCCGGTGTAGTTGTCAGCCATCAGTGATGGTTGATTCAGTACAATAGAAGCTGATGCTCTTTTCTCTTACCCACTATCTTCCTTTATACCTGCACATATCTTCCCCTGCTGCATTTTTCATGCTAAACTGACCTTTGCATATTGTGAAAACCATATTAAAAGCCAGCAGGTTTTGCAATCAACCACAAATGCCATTGCTCTTCCAACTGCTTATCGGTCCTCCATTAGGTATTCATAAAGGAGAGAGGTGCAAAGCTATGTCAAATAAACCCACTGCCTGTAATCCACAGTATTTTGTATCTGTTTGCTATATTTTTTAGAGTCAAGTAGAAGATAAAGCAGGGGATGCTTTAGGGCGGGGCTACCTTGTGATTGACAGGTCGCTTCCATGCGTCGCTCCCAATGCAAACCAACCAGCTTTCAGTTTAGTTTAGTTTAGTTTATTTATTTATTTGTTCCGAACAAGTAAAGACATAAAATAGGAATGAAAACAACAACAAAATCGAAAGTCAAACAATTAGACATTCCAGGTAATATTTGCAGAGCAATGAAAATAATGAAGCAAAATTTGAATGTCCAACAATTTTTTTTTTCTTCTTTACAGCTCGGAAAGGAGTGAGAAGAAGAAGTACGTATTTACTCTCACCCCTTCTCCATAACCCTTCTTCCATATTTAATAATTGATTAATTAATAATAATAATTATTATTATTATTACTGTTAGTGCCATTGCTTATAATAACAATAATGACAATGTGTCAATAGTAATTCAGTGTAATTCAGTGTATTAAATGTCCACAGAATGAAGTGACACTGACTGGCAGTGGGCAACAGGAGCTGTATAATTCTGCAGATAGGGCTTGTGTTGTTTGAATGGAGCAACTCATTTCATATAAGTAATATTGAAAGATTGGACAATCTAATCTAGCAACTTGTCAATTAAACAAATAACAAGGTAGAAAGCTAAAATGGGAGACTTGACAGGTATGTATTACCATTTGATTAATGACAGGAGTGGAGGAGAAGAGACTTCTCCGAGTATGCATTCCCCCATTATGTTGTGGAAAGTGTGCTGTTCTGTAGTGTGATCAAGGCTTAAGAGTCTACAGCCACGCTAGTGACTTATTCTCTGCTTTACCTGATAATGGTGCTATTGTGTGAGGGTCTATCTTGTAGCTGTTGTGCTATTTCACACTAAAAGTGAAAAGTCTGGGTATCAAGTGAAATTTATTTTTTTTGTTGACAAAATTCATGCAAATGTGTGAGTGAACGCAGAGCAGCTGGATGAGCGGCTCGAGCAGCAGATTTTATTCAGATATTATAAATTGTCTGGGATTTTTAACATTACAAACTAGAAAGTGTCAGAACCTCTGCCAAGGTTTTGATCCTGCGACGTCCATCATAGCGGGAGCTGTCCAGCACATTACTCACTGCCACAGAGCTCAGGATCCCATTGTTAGTGTAATTGTAAAAAAAAAACACACACCTGCACGCTCAACTCAACAAAATGTACCATGAAGATACATAGAACTGAATAGGCATTCTCCTTTAAAAGCCAAATCATTTCATTTGAAATTAATTTCTCAAACAGAGTCCGATTACAAGACAGATCATCAGGTTCATTTTAGCAACAGCACCTGTTTTCATACAGGCCAGTATATACATGCACATCTTATGGTGTATTAATGAGCAAAATCCCATACCACCCACTTAAAGTGCAGACTGTGAGCATATTTATTTTCAATACGCAGGATATGCCAGCCCTAACGGTCTCATTTCTCAGATATGTGTCAGTTAATTTCACCTTTCAGCATTTGCAGCTGTCACAGGTAGAGTAAGAAATAGTTTAAGAACCGTGGCTACATCCAGCCACCATGCTCATTTTCCTTTATGGCACCCCACATAGCAAAACTGGTCTGGCCCAGTGATGGACCACACAACCCACTTGCACTTGGCCCACATACAGCAATGAATTACGGTCCTTTAGTGGCCCACATCTGGCATCCAAAACGTGGGCCATATAAGGCCCGTTACTCAGCCAAACTGTACAACCAGAACTGGCCCTATTCTGGGCCAAACCATTTTCAGATGTGGTTCCTGATATCAGCCTTAATTAAACTCTTAACTCAGCCACTTCATTTATGTGCCATATTCAATCCAGATTTTAAAAAAAAGCTTCAACAAGTACAAGTACGAATGTTTATTTATTTTCAAATCCATCACATGCAGTACACATGCACATTTTTTAACATTGAGCCCATGAACCAGGACTCTGCACATTAAAATACTAGTCCATGAACCAGGACCAGGAGCAGGGTCACAGTGGCGGAAGTAAAAACAGCATCAACACACACACACACACACACACGCACACACACAAACACCATTTCAAAATAAAAGCTTAATTGCATATGTACTTATGCATCTAGCTGTGCACACTTGTTCCTGAAAAGAGAAAAACATCCTGGTATTGGTCAGCTAGGGCACTTGCTGATTTCCACATTTCATCGTCAGAAGTTCTTGTGTGCTTCTATATTTAGATAGAGTTTTATTGTTTTACTGTTTATTGTTTACTTTCTATATTTATTTGGCTACGTTTTTCTGTAAACTGCTGGAAATACAATTTCCTTGCGGGAGTCATCCCAAAGGGATCAATAAAGATAAGTGTCTAAGTCTAAAAAACCTAAACCCTGTGCAGCCTCTTGCATTACAATTTGAAATTTCCTGAATATTTTGACAAAAAAAAGCAGCAGCCTCCAGTTCTGAAAAGTGAAGCCAATTCTGAAAGGCCTTAAACATGCATTCTCTCTGCTGGCCGTCAGGGAGCGACTGCTCTGGTTGCAAATAGAAGTCCGATTGCATTGAAGGAATGACCTATGACCCTCTCCTGATTTATTACCTCAGTAAACATGAGTTTATGGTCTCAATCAAGTCTTCTTCAATCCAGCATGATGTTCATTTCATCAATGATGGTCCATTTATAGTCAAATAGTATTTTTGTATCTGTTTGCTATATTTTTTAGAGTCAAGTAGAAGATAAAGCAGGGGATGCTTCAGGGCGGGGCTACCTTGTGATTGACAGGTTGCTACCACGGCCTCGCTATCGTCGCTACTATGATATAAATGCAGTTATCTAGTGAGATGACTTTAACACTTTGCTCTAAAGTTTACCTTGAATTATGAAGGCCAAAATGCAGGCTTAAAAAATGTAGTCCACAAACCAATGGGTGACGTCACCATGACTACGTTCACTTCTTACAGTCTGTTGAAAACACTAGAAACAACCAACTCAGTTAAGTGATTTATCACACACAATAACCTTTCTTCCCCACATAACTCATCAAAATGCTTGTTTGTGTGGACCCATAGATTTTGTAATAGGCCAATATGTTTTGTTTTGTTATGCCAAGATTGGCTCTGAAAAAACATCATGATGTGCACCCTGTTCAATAATGAAAACACACATTTTCAAAACATAGTTGTTGACTCTCCTCACTGTAGCTGCGTATCTACTCAGTGTTCAGATGATAAGCTGGGATGCAGGGGAGTCGAAAAATAAAAACTGAATCTACTGTGAGTCCATTTTGTAACAACCTGAAACCTTTCCTCCAGCTTTGCCGTGTCATTGCAGGAGAGGTCACATTGGCTTAAACTCAGCCAGAAACAGGTCTTCTGTATATCTCATCAGGTCTGAATGGAAAGTCCCGCTCTGTTACCCACCACAGAAACGTCACCCCCAGTGATATTATCATGCTGCCGTTTACTCTCCATGGCATTGACTATGAGGGTTGCTGGTTAGTGTATTACGAAGAGCGTTGAACAACCTCCACACACAAACAGACACACACACACACACACACACACACACACACACACACACACACATCACCCCCTGGCTTGAGATGTCAACAAGGCACTGCCAGATATTATCAGTCCGGATGTTAAAGTTAATTGCCGCAGCTCTGCAAGCCTCCACGTAATGAGGAGAGGCTCTGCAGGAGCGCCAGGTCAGCTGCCCAGGTGGGGGTAAAGCCTATTAAACACTGATGGGGGCGGCAGGGTGGAGGTTCATGCATTTTTTACAGACAGGTTTTACATGTGTCAGAACATGGTTGTGATGTGTATGGCATGTGTACGTTGGGGAAGGAGAGCCATGTAAGCTGCATAGACGATAACAATAATCTGTTTTAATTAGTTTGTAGGATCCTTCCTATCTCTGTCTGGTTACACAAGCAGTTTGACAAAGCTGTAAACAAGTCCTTATTTAGAGGTTTGGCTGAAAGTGAGCATGTTATGGATATGATGATGTGGACAGGTGGAATAATTGATATGCTCACACACACACTTCTCAGTTGTTAGAAAGGGATCCTTTCTGGACACATGTTAACATTTTAGACAACTCTGTAATCACTGATTTTGTGTCTTATCGATATTTCTTCAAATGATTCTCTTGTGAGCAGATTGGTTTAAGCTGATTCTCCATACATATTTTATGTTTTCATGCATAACAAACGGTCACTGGCTTAAGGAGGATGCTGCATTTTGAATGATTACCTCCGGTGAGTACAGCTCATAAGATGTCACATATCATATTAAAAAAAAAAAAAAAAACACCTCTACAGTGTGCTGTGGACCAGCACAAAGTAATATAACCCAGGGCCCACTGCACCAGGAGGAACCCAGGACCCACTGCACCAGGAAGAACCCAGGGCCCACTGCACCAGGAGGAACCCAGGACCCACTGCACCAGGAAGAACCCAGGACCAAATGCACCAGGAGGAACCCAGGAACCACTGCACCAGGAGGAACCCAGGACCCACTGCACCAGGAAGAACCCAGGACCAAATGCACCAGGAGGAACCCAGGAACCACTGCACCAGGAAGAACCCAGGGTCCACTGCACCAAGAAGAACCCAGGGCCCACTGCACCAGGAAGAACCCAGGGCCCACTGCACCAGGAAGAACCCAGGACCCACTTCACCAGGAGGAACCGAGGACCAACTGCACCAGGAGGAACCCTGGGCCCACTGCACCAGGAAGAACCCAGGACCCATCTCACCAGAAGGAACCCAGGACCCACTGCACCAGGAAGAACCCAGGGCCCACTGCACCAGGAAGAACCCACAGGGTTGTTAACACTCACGCTCCTGGCCTGACACTCACGCTTTCACTATCAATCTCACGTTGTCACGGCAAGCATGAGTGTCAAGCCAGGAGCGTGAGAGTTGGCAACCCTGACCCAGGGCCCACAGCACCAAGGGGAACCCAGGGCCCACAGCACCAGGGGGAACCCAGGGCCCACTGCACCAGGAAGAACCCAGGACCCACCTCACCAGGAGGAACCCAGGACCCACCTCACCAGGAGGAACCCAGGACCCACCTCACCAGGAGGAACCCATGGCCCACTGCACCAGGAAGAACCCAGGACCCACTGCACCAGGAAGAACCCAGGGCCCACTGCACCAGGAGGAACCCAGGACCCACCTCACCAGGAAGAACCCAGGACCCACTGCACCAGGAAGAACCCAGGGCCCACTGCACCAGGAGGAACCCAGGACCCACCTCACCAGGAGGAACCCAGGGCCCACAGCACCAGTCATCCACGCTGACCTCCTGTAATGTGGTAGACGGTTAGGGTTATGGGTTATATTTGGCAACTATAAGGAAAGTAAAGATCAGGGTCAAGATTTCAGGGTCAAACCCTGATTCTCTCTGCCCTGTTTTCCACCTTTGTAGTTTATTTGGTTGCATTTGGTTTGATGTTATCATCCTCTCTTTAAGTTGAGTAAAAAGTTACAACTCAAGTTTGGTGTCACCCAGAAACTGAGCTGTACAGTAGAAGTACATACTGTATTTATGTATTCTTAACTTCACTTGATGGATTTTCTCTTCAAGGTGAAACCTCATCCTCATGAACTTTCCTTTCAAGTGATTATCTAGAAATGGAGGTCTCATCAACATGTGCCCTGCAGGACAAGCTCACTGAGGCCATGAAATGCAGTGCCTGTTAATTACATCTGTGCTCACTCAAGGCAAGACTGCAGCACACAGAGCCGAGGAAATGTTGATGCATTTGACTTGAGGTCTTGGGGCTAAAATGAGATGAGTGATGGAGAGTCAGGGCCGTAGCTTATCCAAATGTAAACCCCACAAAAAAGGAGAAGCTTACTGCCCTTGTCGCCTGAGATGGATTTGGTTGTTGAGTGTGTCTGTCAGCGGAAACGTTACAATCCATCCCTGCAAGTCCTTGAGTGTTGAAAGGAAAATGGGATCGAGTGCATTTCAGTTGGGTTTCCGTATATGGAGTGTTCACATTGTTTCCTCGTTCTTTAACCACAAGGTTATCTAACAGTATAATGTAGGCCTAGACTGAGAAAAAACATAATTTTGCATAGTATGTACTATTATTGAAGGACTTGAGTTGTCTGTATGAAAAGATTTGATGAACAAGCTCTATGTTGATGCTTTTTATGCATTCCGTTCGCATTATCTTTTGTGTGAAGTCATTCTGAATCATTGAACTAAATTCAAGTTCTTTGCACACAAAACGCATATTTTTCATGCGATTAATCCCCATGTTAATATTATTTGCGGAGCCTGTTTCCAGTAAATGCAAGCTTTCACATCAGTGACGGAATTTCACTGAGGGTTATTGTGGCTTTTATTTATTTGTACGTCAATTTTTCATTTCCGTCATGTTGACATTGGACAATCAAAATGTATGTTCTAAATAAGTACAATATGTATATATATAATGTTCTGGCATTGCTGCCTCAGAGCACACAGAAAAGCCAATAAACAACACATGGGAATTTATTCAACACTAAGCAAAGTGTCTGGTTGGATCGTATGTTAACTCAGCCCCCAAGAGAACAGATCAGACACTGAATGAGTTCTGAACATGCAACTCCTGTCGGAAAAAAACAAACGAATGAATAACACAGACTTTCCTTCAATTGAATGTAAAAAAACAAACTGATGTGAAAGCCGTTGCTAAGGTACAATCAGTCTGTGGCCCAGTTTCAGCTCCTGAACCAGTGATCTCTATTGAAATCGTGGATGTACCCACTTATTTTGCTGTATTTTTACCCTTTGTATGAAGCAAAAAGAGCAGCAGGTTATCATTACTTAATGTTGAATCCATTGTTTATGTCCTGCGGTGCAAGTTTTCTTTAGAACAGTAATAATTTATTTGTAAAATGTCAAAATTCGTAATGTCATGCAGTTTATTCTGATAGTGTTGGTGTATAAAGGCCTGTAAGGCAAATATAAATCTAGTATAAGGTTATATTTGCTGAACATTTGATCATTTGTCTCCTAAGGTTTCATTTTTATTTCATCCATTGTATAGTTTAGATGTATTTGTCATGATGTCCAGAATGCAGATGATTAGCCATTAGCTTATTAAAATATTTAAAGGGTATTGTTTCAGATGCACTTCTTGTCTCTCTTTTCTGTCCACTGTGACTAAAATTAAACTAGTTTCCACTGATAGTAAAACATTATGCAACACTGTGAGGATTGTAAAGTAACATTAAACAGCAGCTGCAAACATCATGAGGAGGAATGTAGCCTGCTTCATGTTAAACATTAGACTATAGACTCACTTCCTGTAGCTGACCATCAGACCTCCACACACAGTCGGTTGACAGACCTGACCTTGCTTTGACTTTGTCTGTTCTGTGTGTGTTCTGAAAAATGTTTCATGAATTTCTGTTGTTGCCAATACAAAACCATATGAAAGTAGGTGGAATAACCCTCACATCGACAGACTTCACACAAAGATTAAAAATTAAAGCCGACTGTTTGCAGCAAAGGTTCATGGTGTGGCTGAAGGCCGCTGCTCGATGGCTGTCAGTTAGTTGGACTGATGGACTCAAGGGCAGCATGATTGAACATTTCCTTCCTCAGTGCCGAGGGAGAAGAAGCAGAGGGCTGTGCTGCTGTCAAGGACAGACTCAATAGAGATCAATTAAGCTTCATGTACAAAACTTGCTCAGTGAAAAACCACATGTGAACCAATAATGGAAGACAAATCAATTTCATTTAAAATGCCCAACATCACAATTTAACTGTCACAAATTTGCCTCTAGGGGGCTTTACAATATACAACCCCCTCTGGCCTTGGAAAAACCAAAGGAATTAGCTAGAGATGTACCGGGCTGATCAAAACGATTATATGATACAGATCTTATCATATTCTAATAGATTGTGTCGGCTAAAATAAAGCTGTTCAGCTCCTTTCTTTACCATATACGCTATTTTGTATTGTCCACATCGTAAGTAATATCAGCTGATATCAGGCCAAAATTGAACTGTTGTGCACTTGAAGTGCTCTCGGAAGTTAGTGTCTGAACTCGACCAAAGAGCATTTGTGAGAGAAGAGGCTCCGCCTGGCGGCAACCTGGGTGGGGAGGTGTCCGGCTCCAGGACCCCACGCTCTGGAAAGATGATGTCAGCACACTAACGCTACAATGTAAAGTGAACGTCAACCACGCTCCTCTGATCAGTGAGTTGGTGTTTTTTTTTTTGCCTAAACCTAACTTCCTGTGAAGACGGAGGATTAAAGGTCTATATGATCTGCGATGCCAGGGCACAAGTGTTATTTGTCATGTTTGGTGAGACTGTGTTGTGTTTACATTCCAAATAGCAACAACCATCCATCTATCCATCCATTGTCTACCGCTTATCCTGTATTCAGGGTCACCGGGGGGCTGGAGCTGATCCCAGCTGTCATTGGGCGAAGGCAGGGTACACCCTGGACAGGTAACCAGTCTATCACAGGGCGGACTTGTAGAGACGAACAACCATTCACACTCACATTCACACCTACGGGTAATTTAGAGTCATCAATGCTCTCCACACGGACCATTTAGCTGCATTCAACCAAGGCCTGCTAGAACATGATTGGTCAATAGTAGGCTACTGGGCCTACAAACGGGAACCAGAACTTCCACTTTCAAAGAAAAAACCAACAGATTCTGCAAGTGAATGCAAAATCTGTTTCGAGAGATTTCAGGAAGAGGATTAATATAATTAACTGACAGCCAGCCTCAACATGATCATTAACTTTGCTTTAACTCTGAGTGCCTGCTTCTCATCAGAGCAAAGACTCTCTGACATTCAGCTTTCTGGCAAATGTTAGAAACACATTGCAATAAAGTCGGTTGTGATTATGGGACGTTATAAGATTTTATCATAGACACAGGATAAAAAACATTCACAATAAGTGGGGCATTTTCTTTATCTGGATATTCATAGTTATTATCTGGATATCTGGATATTCATGAATATTATCTGGATATTCATAGATAGTGTCATGAGTGATTTAAAAAAAAGTTGGTTAGTTCACTATCCTGCAGAGTAGTTAAAAATAGAGCCTTATTTAAAAAAAATTATATATATATATATATATATATATATATATATATATATATACCACAGTCAACTGTCAGTGGGATTATAACAAAGTGGAAGCGATTGGGAACGACAGCAATTCAACAAGAAGTGGTAGACCACGTAAAATGATGGAGCGGGGTCAGCGGATGCTGAGGCACATAGTGCACAGAGGTCACCAACTTTCTGCAGAGTCGATCACTACAGACCTCCAAACTTCATGTGGCCTTCAGATTAGCTCAAGAACAGTGTAGAGAGCTTCATGGAATGGGTTTCCATGGCGATCAGCTGCATCCAAGCCATACATCAGCAAGTGCAATGCAAAGCGTCGGATGCAGTGGTGTAAAGCACGCCCCCACTAGACTCTAGAGCAGTGGAGACGTTCTCTGGAGAACCCAATCACGCTTCTCCATCTGGCAATCTGATGGAGTCTGGGATGGCGGTTGCCAGGACAACGGTACTTGTCTGACTGCATTGTGCCACGTGTAAAGTTTGGTGGAGGGGGATTATGGTGTGAGTTGTTCTTCAGGAGCTGGGCTTGGCCCCTTAGTTCCAGTGAAAGGAACTCTGAATGCTTCAGCATACCAAGAGATGCTGGACAATTCCATGCTCCCAACTTTGTGGAACAGTTTGGGGATGACCCTTCCTGTTCCAACATGACTATGCACCAGTCCTTGTTTCTTAACAAAAATGTAAGTTAACGTGATTCCAGTATGTTTCGATCATTTAGGATAAATGTGACATGATAGTTTCATATCGGCCCATGCCTCATCATGACTTTCAATTATGGGTAGTTTTTTTGGATTTAGGTATACGGCTAATTTAATTTTAATTCTCATAAAAATGAGATTTGGAATTTGATTACCAAGAGCTATAGGATTTTGTGATCTCAAATAGATTGTCGTTCAAGAAAATGACGATGGCCTAGAGAACTACACAAAACTGGGTTTTTTTTGTTTGTTTTTTCAATATCACCATTGCAAATTTGACCCAATTGCTTTTCCAGCATGTTTAATAACACATAAAAAAGTAATTGCATTATTTAATTGACTTCAACCTAATTAGCAGCTCTATTGCAGGTTTTTGCTGGCTCACCAAAATGAAATATTGGTATAGTAAATAACTTTAAATTATTTTGGAGAAATCAATGAACAAGACATGAAATGAACAACAACACAATTGTATGCCCCATCATACAACACAAAAGGCCTACTTCATTTCATGGTGGGGGGGGGGGGGCATATCTCCTCTAATTCAGTCCCAGACAGAAGAAGACAATAAACGCCTCTCTCCCCACGGTTGGGGAAAGTCGATGACAAGGATGGAGGAAAAGGGTACTTGATGGATAATGATTCTGCTTTCACGAAGCCTCTTAAATGCCAGAAAGGAGGGGCGTAATATTCTGTAATTAATAACAGGAGCACAATGTGTGTCTGGAAAACACCAATAGATGGGATAGGCCTACAGGCAAGAACCTTGAATGGGGTAAAGAGGAATTTAACAGGTACAAAAACCAGTCAGACTATTTGGTAGTTTTAATAACGTTGAATAACATTGCCGCAGGGGGAGAGGATTATAAACACATATCTTCTCACACGTGGGAGTTTTCAGAGCAACACCACTAGAGCAGCATGTGGTCACAGGTCAGTGCGCCTTGTTTTTTTTCCACAGCACTTGATGAGAAAGAAGAGAGCTCTAAGTGTACCGCAGGCTGCCATGACAAGTCTCTCACTGTTGGACCATGAGTCTCGACATGTGCAGGTGTTCAGGAGTCAGCCTTCGCTCTCCAATCCGTTGGACACAACAGAACGTATTATCTGTAATGATAGTTGGCTAATCCCTCCATGCTTAATGCTACACTGGTTACAAAACGATGAGCCAACCAGCAGGGTGGTGGTCGGGTCTAAGAATGTTCGTTCTACTCCTATTCAATCTATGGATACCACCTTATATAGGTCCCTTGGTGAGGTTCTCCTCATTTAGTTAAGTAGTATTCACTCATTACATATTATTCATGTAAAAATGAAGTAACTCTTAAATATTGTAATGTTTGAATTAAATATGTCCAGGCAATGAGATCAACAGACCACTTCAAGTGATCCTAGTGTGTACTTTTGACCAGTAAAGTAATAAAGTGGAAAATGAAGTGGAGACTAGTGAGCAAAACTGTGCTGATTGAACGGTATCTGACAAACAGGACAGGAACTATTTTGGGTTTCACACTGTAGATGGCAGAATGATCGACAAAGAGCCGATCTGCTAGACTGCTCGACTGCCACCTAAGTGGAGCAGCTAAGGTATCAGAAGCAAGTGTGACAACTGTACAACCTCATCTGTCTTCTTTTCGCCACGCTCATCCTCAGCCAACTTGCCAGAAGCTTATAAAAAGGTCATCACTATAAGACAGCAAGATTCTTGATATTTCAGTTTATAGCCTCTCACACAATTGACACTTTTCACACACTCCCACACGACACATCTATTTTCTGACCCAATGAAAAGCAAATTGTAAAACCCACTCCTGCAGACTTTCTCTAAATATGTTGGTGTATCTGAAATGACTGTCAGAGAGGAAATGAGCTGGATCATTTGTTATGGTGCTGCCACTGCCATCTGAAGGCCTGGTACGTGGCTGATAGGCCTGGCAGCATGAAAGCCAGACACACGATAATTGTTCCTCCCTGACAGCTAAGACACACCACCACCATCGACAGCCAAATGCACCACAGTATCCCATTGTGGAGAATTGGAAATGTGCCATCAGCCATCACCGGAAAAAGGTAAGTCAACACAACAACACGGCGAAGGTGCCAGCTGCAGGTGGGAGGAGGAGCCAGATATTTAAACATGACACCTCCATGCCCTACAGCTGTCTTCATCCCCTAACGATCCTCACAATCAATGGAGAACGAGTGATTGACGTAAATTGCACCCTGATTTTCAGCAGCGAGTACGAGAGATGCATAAAAAAATGTTTGCCTTCCATCAAGTGACCCTGAAATGCTTCAATTAATCCTGTATGTAGCTGACCGTCGTTTAATTATAACATCTCACCAATTTAAACACAGGCACATTCAAGTATGACACATGGTCTGTGTTTCAATGAGGTCAGATGAGAGATTCATTCATTACATCAAATACAACACAAGAGTGTTTTATGCTATGACGCATTGGGAGTTATTATTGGGAGACAAATGACACGTACAAATCTAAAACCTCTGACTCTTCTCTGTGAAATTGTTCCATAATGATGTTTACTTGTTGTTCAACTGCAGACAACCAACAACTCACAGCAGCACAATGTACAGGTACCTTCTTAACTGATATCATATAGACTAATCAGCTGTTTGTTGTGCCCCGACTAATTCAAAACATATCAAGCTGAGAAATGTTAATGCTGCTTGCAAACCGAACGTGCCAAGTCGTATTTGGTAGCAATTTAAAAATGATTTGCATGCACAAACAATTAACTGCTGGGAATGTGTTCCTTGCTGCTTTGACACGATTGGGAACCCAACCCAAATCATGAAATTGACCTTGACTTCTCCCCACTTAAAGAGGTATAATCATGCACATGTATTCCTACTGTAGGTTCCTACTAGAACATCTAATGTTAGTCTGTCTCTACATGTCTCCCTGTGATAGACAGGTTACCTGTCTGTCTCTACATGTCTACCTGTGATAGACTGGTTACCTGTCTGTCTCTACATGTCTACCTGTGATAGACTGGTTACCTGTCTGTCTCTACATGTCAGCCCTGTGATAGACTGGTTACCTGTCTGTCTCTACATGTCTCCCTGTGATAGACTGGTTACCTGTCTGTCTCTACATGTCAGCCCTGTGATAGACTGGTTACCTGTCTGTCTCTACGTGTCAGCCCTGTGATAGACTGGTTACCTGTCTGTCTCTACATGTCAGCCCTGTGATAGACTGGTTACCTGTCTGTCTCTACATGACAGCCCTGTGATAGACTGGTTACCTGTCTGTCTCTACATGTCTACCTGTGATAGACTGGTTACCTGTCTGTCTCTACAGTTCAGCCCTGTGATAGACTGGTTACCTGTCTGTCTCTACATGTCTCCCTGTGATAGACTGGTTACCTGTCTGTCTCTACATGACAGCCCTGTGATAGACTGGTTACCTGTCTGTCTCTACATGACAGCCCTGTGATAGACTGGTTACCTGTCTGTCTCTACATGTCTCCCTGTGATAGACTGGTTACCTGTCTGTCTCTACATGTCAGCCCTGTGATAGACTGGTTACCTGTCTGTCTCTACATGTCGGCCCTGTGATAGACTGGTTACCTGTCTGTCTCTACATGTCGGCCCTGTGATAGACTGGTTACCTGTCTGTCTCTACATGTTGGCCCTGTGATAGACTGGTTACCTGTCTGTCTCTACATGTCTCCCTGTGATAGACTGGTTACCTGTCTGTCTCTACATGTCTCCCTGTGATAGACTGGTTACCTGTCTGTCTCTACATGACAGCCCTGTGATAGACTGGTTACCTGTCTGTCTCTACATGACAGCCCTGTGATAGACTGGTTACCTGTCTGTCTCTACATGTCTCCCTGTGATAGACTGGTTACCTGTCTGTCTCTACATGACAGCCCTGTGATAGACTGGTTACCTGTCTGTCTCTACATGACAGCCCTGTGATAGACTGGTTACCTGTCTGTCTCTACATGTCTCCCTGTGATAGACTGGTTACCTGTCTGTCTCTACATGTCAGCCCTGTGATAGACTGGTTACCTGTCTGTCTCTACATGTCGGCCCTGTGATAGACTGGTTACCTGTCTGTCTCTACATGTTGGCCCTGTGATAGACTGGTTACCTGTCTGTCTCTACATGTCTCCCTGTGATAGACTGGTTACCTGTCTGTCTCTACATGTCTCCCTGTGATAGACTGGTTACCTGTCTGTCTCTACATGACAGCCCTGTGATAGACTGGTTACCTGTCTGTCTCTACATGACAGCCCTGTGGTAGACTGGTTACCTGTCTGTCTCTACATGTCTCCCTGTGATAGACTGGTTACCTGTCTGTCTCTACATGTCAGCCCTGTGATAGACTGGTTACCTGTCTGTCTCTACATGTCGGCCCTGTGATAGACTGGTTACCTGTCTGTCTCTACATGTCGGCCCTGTGATAGACTGGTTACCTGTCTGTCTCTACATGTCTCCCTGTGATAGACTGGTTACCTGTCTGTCTCTACATGTCTCCCTGTGATAGACTGGTTACCTGTCTGTCTCTACATGACAGCCCTGTGATAGACTGGTTACCTGTCTGTCTCTACATGACAGCCCTGTGATAGACTGGTTACCTGTCTGTCTCTACATGTCTCCCTGTGATAGACTGGTTACCTGTCTGTCTCTACATGTCAGCCCTGTGATAGACTGGTTACCTGTCTGTCTCTACATGTCGGCCCTGTGATAGACTGGTTACCTGTCTGTCTCTACATGTCGGCCCTGTGATAGACTGGTTACCTGTCTGTCTCTACATGTCTCCCTGTGATAGACTGGTTACCTGTCTGTCTCTACATGTCTCCCTGTGATAGACTGGTTTCCTGTCTGTATAGACTGGAGCATAGACATAGATAGTGTAGAACATCTTTATGTTATAATGCTCAAAAAACGCTTAATTTGTACATCCTGGCAGTGCTGCAGCAGCTCTTCTCAACCTCTCTTTGAAATGCTTGGTTTGAACTACTGCCCCTCCCTCCCAAAAAGCCCAGTCTGCTCTGATTGCCAGCTGGCCCACACAGTTGTGACTGGTCAACCCCTCAGTGTGTTTGCCAGAAATGTCACGCCCCTTATAAGTGGAAAGCAAGAGTTGTGCTGCTGAGGAATACAGATAAAAATGACTTTCAGCCACTTCTTCTTCAACTCCTCTTCATTCCCAGGTCCATACAAAGGAACTTTCCATTTGCACAGCAGAAAACATGCTCAGCTCCGCTGTTACTAGCTTTGTTTGAGGGCGTGCCAAACTAGCGCAGGTCGGATATTATGTAAATGGTGGAAAACGGAAGAAAAGGCAACTTTCAAGCAATTCAGTGTTTCTGTGGGGGAGTATCTCCCTTTCGGCTTTGCAACACTGGAGACCTTTTTCACACACACACACACACACACACACACACACACACACACACACACACAAACACACACACACACAAACACACACACACACACACACACATTACACATTACATTTTAGGAAAAAATCATATTCATGTTTAGTTGAAATCTCTTTCTTTTGTTCTCATTATTGTTTGCCTTGCTGAGACTCAGATAGGCCGATTGATACCACTCTCATATCTGTCCACTGGAGTCAGGAGGCAGTTAGCCTCGCTGAGAATAAAAACTTGAAACAGTAGGATTCAGAATCCACCTTTAAACCTTTAGAATTATCATCACATGGTTTGTTGGAGGGCCAGACAGTAGATGTGCTCCAGCAAGGTCCTCCATCTGCTCCATTAAAGAGAAAGGATTCTGAGTCCAAGTCTACCTTTTCATAGTTTATATATACAAGACTGTGTATCTTAATTTAAATCACATTTCAGGATTTGCATTTTGCACAAAAAGGTGGGCATATTTTTCTTTCCGTTATCATCTTCTTGGAAACGGTCTACAGTACAAATGCAGGTGCATGAAAATGCATTTCATGTTTTTTAATCCAAGGCACCACAAACATCGTCATGTTTTACCTTGAGGAAACCAAGCATGGATACAAGCATACAGCTCAAGCTTTTTTCATTCATATTTCCCTGACATAATGATATCGGAATCTTGCTTCCCTGATTATTGTCATTTAATTAATTTCCATTTCTCTCTCTCAAATCTGCTATTGTGCTGTTGCTTGCCTTTTCTCGTGGCTTTCTCTTCCCACAATCCGTGCTGCTGGTAAAATGATAATGTCTGCTCTGTTCCCTACAGGGGTAAAAGATTAGCACACAACAACCATTATGGGAGAGAGCATGCTGGGAGACTCTGACACGCGGCTGTGTTGGACCCAAAAACAGTCCAGAAAAACTCACAGCAAAAGTCTCTGGGTCAAAACCACCACAGGAGCAGCAATCCAGAAACTCATGGTGACAGAGACCAGGAGGGATGGTCAGTGTGAAGCAGAGTCAAAACTGGGAGATCAATCCAAGGGTAAACACTGGAAGGCCTGGCATCGAGGCAAAGAACAATCTGGCAACTAGAGATGGCAAGTTCTGAAAAACTTGCGGTTGTGAATGCTCCCTGTTGACAAGCTGAAGCCAAATACGGATTGCTGCCTTTGAAAACTTGTCCAGAATATATAAAAACTTTTTTTAGTTTGCCTCATGTTTTCCACCTGCTACACTCTAACGATGATGTCACACACTGGCTCTGAAGGTTCTGTGCAATACACACTAATTGTAAACTCAAAACAGGACTGAAAAAATCATAAAACTTAGACTGGGATTTTTCCAAAACTATAAAAGATAACAAAAAGATAACGATAACTTTTATAGATCAAAGTCCTGGGAATCTTTCAGTTTAAATGGAGTTTCTATCTGGAAGTGTGAATGATTAGATGCTTGAAAATACTTGAAAAAGTGTGAATATTGAGGATTTCTCAAAGATTCCGTAATCTGCTTGAATGGGAAAAAATTGCTGAAAAACTTTAAATATCTCTGAAATTATGAATGATATCAATCAATTAGAAAAATACACGCAGCCGATTCCCAATTGAGATGAATATTCTGTGTTTGAATGGAGTTGAAAAATGTTGAAGGGGTTAAGGGCCAAACTTTCTGACCCGGAAGACATAATAAGTAGAAAAATAAAGAATTCCGTGTGCAGAAGTCACCGTGGACTGTTACAATAAAGTGAAAGCAGCCTGTGTAAACATTCAGTATACCTTCAGTAGCATGAAAGTGCTAACGCTAGTTAAAGATGTCCTCTGCATATGTTAGCTCCACAGATTTTTACATAGGAACAAGTTTTCTCCTTCCAACCTGTCCTGCTCAAACTGCTACACAATGTTTGACCATGAAATGCACAAAATAATGAAGAAAATTGGAAATCATTGCACGCGAGTCTATCAAGCTCAGCCGCGTAGTTGTCAGAGTGACCCTGGTAGGAGTTACGCTATGATTGGCCGGTCTGCGCTCGATGCACTCAGCAACGGGTCAATTGGATTCATGTGCGTCTTATTCCTCAGGGACAAATGGTGTGCTGGAAGATGAATGGTGTAAAGGTCCTGAGCAGGCTTGTTGCAGCTTCCTGTGGTGAGAGGCTGCACACAGACCTGTTGTAATGCTCCCTTTCTCTCTGCAACATTACGTCCAGACAGAGCTCCTGTTCATCTCCCTCCTTCCCCCTCTGATGTACAAAATTGTGGGCGCTTCTTCACTGGCCTTTCCTGCACAATTATAGAAGTGCGATGGCCATTTATTCATCTTGCTGAGTTGCCTGGGAACTAAAATGCCCCTCTGTTACATGCTGCTTTGAGTCTGCTTTAACTTAGCATTTTTTCATAACTCTTTTTCGGATTCACCAGAAGTAAATGCAACAAAAGCCACGATTCTCTTAACAACAAAGCAGCTGCACATTTCCGAAGCACGAGTCAGAATGAAGGTGCTTATCATATGTAGCATGTGTGACAAATGATGTCATTAATCCCAAGCTGCACAGGACCAATTTGAAGAGCTTTACGGTGCACACAGAAGCGTCATTGATTCTAACTGCATGCCTGTCATTAAAATCGAACAGGATTTTCTGTCTGATCAGCCTCGGGCGAGTCCATAAAGCAGAATCCTGGGTTCGACAGTAAATAAGCTCACGTCAGACTTGCTCATCACAGTTTTTTTTACCTCTAATCAGTAGATCGAGAAATCAAATCAATGGTTGGACTGCTGCCACCTGCTTTTTCCGGATATGAGCCATCAGTATTCATGGAATCACTCTTGGGTTATTCAGATGTTGATGATGGAGCTCTTTGGTGTCATTACAGAGTGTGCACGATTTACCTTCAAATTCCCCGTGGGTATGCAGCGAAACATTTCAAAGGATGTTATGAATTTCCTAGGAGTCATTTAATTTTTAAGGCTGCCTCCCAAGTAAACGCTGCAAAATATATACATAAAAATATTGTGCCACACTAACAACACAATTAGCAACTCTAAGATGACTTTCACACTTAGCTGTAAAGTTAACGTGAATTATGAAGCTAACTTTCTAAACAGCTTCACACCAGAATCCAGATGGATCCAGATCCAGTAAGGTTGCTGTTCAAGGTGTCGCTCTGCCGCTTGTGTTCATCAGATCCACTTGTGCTCCTTGAAATATGGTCTATTCCGTTTATTGGTTGCAAAAATTCCAAGAAGACAACGGCCAAAATCCAAGATGGTGTTGGTCAAAATGCCAAACTCCAGGCTTCAAAACCGGAGTCTACAAACCAATGTTTGCCCACGTCAAAACATTTTAAATCCAACATTTCCACCTTTACTGGTCAAAATCAGTCTGTTTATTGCATACTTTAATATTTTTGATACAAAGTTGTACCTTTAGATGTGCTAGAGGGTGTAATACCACACATTTAAGGATGTTCAATACAACTACCTGAAGGCTTAATAAAATGATGATGTATTCTGCATTTCCACGTGACTTTTATTCTAACCAAATCTGCAGCATGTTTAAACAAACAGTCATTACTCGGGTCTTTGACCCCTACTACTTCAGTCTGCCCTTGTTTTAACAACCCTTTGAGCCCATTCTCAATCACAGCAGATCCCTGCTTTTTGTAATTTCATTAGACCGGTACAGTAAATCTCCTTCGACGACTTGGACTAAAGCCTGGCGCCGCAGCCAAGCAGATGTAAGTTTGCAACACAATCTAGTAAAGGCCCTCAGTGGCCTGCATATTGTTTGAGTGTGCTAATGTTAAGTGCCCCATTAACCCTGAACCAACAAGATCATTGTGCTTGTGTTTATTGTTAAAAATAGCTTCAATCAAGAAATGCTCAGTCTTGACAACTACGCCGTAAAGAAAATTAAGATGACAGAGAAGCAGAGAGGGCAGAGAAAGATGAGTCATTTAATAATTCTCATCATGTCCCATCAATGACCTGACAGGGAAAATCAATCACATTGCCATCGCTGTTTAAAACAAGCAGAGGCTTCCGTTGAAGAGATAAATGCTTTTCTTCCATTTGGCATGCTGACATGAATGTGTATGTCTGTTCTTACGTGTTCATGTGGTTTAAATATAGGGCCTGCATATACATCACACACACACACATACACACACACCCCCACTTTTAATGGCATGACTATATATCACACTGAAGTGCTTCTCCTTTAAGACATTAGAGGTTTCACAGCACACACACACACGCACACACACACACACACACACACACACACAGAGGGTTTGCCTATGTCATAGTTAAAACCACAACCGAGACCAAATTCTACGACAGTCTTTCAACAGGAGATTAAGAGTGTATGAATTTATAGGAAACTAGAAATGCATTGGCTTCTGTCTCTGAATATGCAGTTTAACTAACACTAGTGTCAGAGGATGAATTATGTTGGTTCACCGTCATACGCATACATAATTCCAGGCACCAGAGCGTCCAAAACAGATGTCCAGTCAAAGGGCTTACATGAATCTCTTTATTAAGTCATATCATAATAAGCAAAGGCAAGTACACTGTGAAAACAGGTGACTTAACCTGAAGATTGAAAGATTCAAGACTCTGTCTTGGGAGCAATTGGCTTTATGTAAATGACTTTACAGTTCTATGACCTCAGAAAAAGTTGCATAACAAAAAGGATTATATACTGGCTGAGACACCGGGAGCAAGATGTTCTCTTTGAGATCCAAGGCGCTTACTGGGGAAAAGAAATTCTGATATTTACATTTTTGCAAGCATAGGGTAAAATGATGATTGTTTTTACAGCCTGGATCCTCCTGGTCTCTGTTTTGGTTGAAACTGTCTCAGAGACAGCAATAAGCCAGACATCCTGTGGGCTAAAGCAAATATATAGTTGGAGTCAGGAAGGGGACACTTCAGAGTTTTTTCTGGAAAATTACATTTTAATTAGCAAATAGAGGAAACAGACCCAACTGCCGCTCCAGTGCCGTAGTGTGTAAGTTGCCATGGAGCCTTATTTTTTACTGCCACCTAGTGAGCAGCTATGTTTCTTCTATGTTCAACATATATTCCAGTTTCCTGGAAGATATATTTGAGATAAAATGAATTATTGTTAGAAACATATAACAGAGTAAATAGGATCAGGACATCTTTTCCACTTGCATAACAATTATTGCCAATTTCCATGGTCTTGAAAGAGACGTCATCGTAATACTCAATTGTGAGAATCTGCAGATTTCCACTCTCCACTTTAATTGCTGAAAAATAGACGAACAAGTAAACCCCCGAAAGTCACCCACTGGCTAGGTGTAAATTAACATAAAAACATTGAAAAAAATGAAATCCGACTTGTCTCGGAGGCGATTTGGATTTTGATTAAACAAAGGGGAATTATACATATGGGAATAATGCTGATATTAGTTTTGTTTTGTCTCACCCGAGTACCCTCCAGCCCGCCATCCTATCCTGTCTGATCTGACAGGATTATGAGGAACACTGTTTCAGCAACGTTTCCACATTGCCTCCAATTACTGCCTGAATAATTGTGCTGGTGAGAGAACAGACCACCCAGACAATCACAGGACTCATCAAATTATCTGTGATCATGACCTGTTCATCAAAAGAATTAACTGCTTAAAAGAATGGGGGAAATGTGCAGGGCAGGCAGATTATGTCATTGTGTCATGGCAATACAATGTTATTACTATCAAGTGTTAAATGAGCCCTATAAACAACTTTTTTTTATCTATTATGCAAGTAGCAAAAAACACACATTCTGAAGAAACACATATTTATTTGGTTGCAACAGTCACACAAAATGATTGGTCTTGGTGATAAAACAAAAAAGTATTTAATTAAATAAATATGCATATAACAATAATAATTATAAAATAACAGCAACAAACAATAATAATAATAAAACCAAAAAAGGGATGCATAACATAAACACAAACGTCGCTATAAATCAACGTGGCATTAAACTGTATTAGTTTAGTAAAGCTTTGTTTTTCCATACTCGTGAGTCACTCCAAAATAACCCAGAGTGGGCGTGGCCTAACGTCATCACGTACGTTGTATTACGTAAACCGTTCGGCGCAAAAATTCAAACGCTGTACAGGAAGAAAAACTACAGCGTCCTCTGTTCTCTGGTTGCTGTATGACAAATAATATCGAGGCGCAAGATTTTACACAATTTGAGCTACACTGAGTGGACTAGGTAAGTTTTGTGGTGACGACTGTGTGTCTCAGTAAGCCAGTCAGCTAACAATGGTAGAGAAAACACTTTCATATTAGCTCATGCTAGCCAAAGCTAGCGGTGGTGCGTGTAAAGTTAGCATGGGTGACGTTATCAGCTAACATGTATAGAGACGATCACCGTTTGTGTTTTGGTTGATTTGTTCGGCTTCAACGAGTTATTAGAACGTTTAGCTTTCTTGTGATGTGTTAAAATAACATTTTGCTTTCTCGGAAAACACATTAGCTCCAACTTAAATCACGTTAGAGCTAAGTTAAAGTTAAGGAGCCGCTGTGGTCCTTTTGTTTATGTGCGTTCTGTCGTTCTGGCTAAAGTTAAGATTACGTTATAGCTTACTTTACAGCTAGCCTTAACTTACATCAGAAAGGACGGGGTCTAGATACATAGGTGGACCAACAAAGCAGCACGCTCTAAAGAAAAGTATATTGGAAATGAATCGCATTATGTGACTGAAATGTATCCAAACCTTGGCATTAAAGGCATATTTACTAAAGTGGGCATCTTTCCAGCAAACATGGTAACATGTAATTGAAGGTTATAATGTCAAGATTTAGATCTAATTAGGACAATCGCTTCGTTCAACAGCTTCTCTTGCATTTTTCACTAGAAATCTACTGTTTATATCTTCAACTTATGTATGTCTGGAGTGAAGTGTGCAGAACTTGACTTTTAAACTTGTGATTATTTATATATATACATACACACACATGATCTCAGGTATTTTTCTTTAGGGTGAAGACTTTGAAGTGTATCAACATGTAGCCCCTGTGATTGTGTCTCCAGCTAAGATGAGTGCAGCCTCCACACCAGTCTCCCGGATACGTCAAGGATGGACAGCCTCCTCCTTGAAGAATAAGGGTCTGTCCCCTGCAGCCTGCAGCACCCCGCTGCTGGCAGCCTTCCCCGGCAATGATGATGAGCAGGAACGACGTCAGCGCCGAAGGTCAAGGGTCATTGACCTTCAAACTGCCACTGACTCCTCCTTTAATGACTCTGCATCTCATAGGTAAGCTGTGAAGAGTAATGCTTTTGACTGTGTTACAAGCACGACTTTGGTGAAAGTCCGTCATGTGGTGTTTGAAGGACTTTTCGAAGATAATCTCATTTATGTATGCAGTGTCACAGGGACTCCTGCTGCCGTGCCCAAGCTGTCAAATGCACAGATCTCAGAGCATTACTCCACCTGCATAAAACTCTCCACGGAGAATGTGAGTATATGTGCACTGCACTGTGTGTATGTGTATATTTATTTATTTATTGTATCAGTATCTGGATCACAGGTAAAGCCTTAAGAAGTCATTGAAGTATCTCGGTAATTACACTAGAAGTGTAAATGGTGTGTTTTTCTCTCCCTGTGCTTGATGATTGTGCTTGTTTATATTTTACTTTTGAAATTGAGTCTAATGGCCTGGAAGGGAAAATGTCATCAATAATAAAATGTTTTTCCCCCGCTTTTGGCAGAAAATCACCACCAAAAATGCATTTGGTCTGCATCTGATTGATTACATGGCTGATATTCTCAAACAGAAGGATTCTGAGCTCACAAACTTCAAGGTTTGTATGAAAAAATGTGTGATATTAGGCTAAATACTGTAAATAAAATTGACTTGACCTGACTATTCTGTGTGTGTCATCCTTAAGGTGGCAGCTGGCACTTTGGATGCCAGTACAAAGATCTATGCTGTGAGGGTGGATGCTGTTCATGCTGATGCCTACAGAGTGCTGGGTGGCCTGGGGGCTGAGACCAAGCCAGGAGAAGGTGAGAGCCTCGTCAATGTGATTTTCTTTTACTTTCATACATTGTTGGATTTCTTTTGAATAGATAATTACACTGCAGCTAGGATGCAGAGTGTAAACTGCGCTCTACCCACATTGTTCCAATATTTAAACATTATCTAAAGTTTTCTGATTTTATTTTTTGTCTCTCTCTCTCTGTTTGTGCGTGTGCAGACCATGGCCCGCAGGAGGAGGACGGAGATGGTGATGGGGAAGTGACTGCCAAGCAGCCAAAGAAAAAGAGACCTCCTAAGAAGACAGTAGAGCAGAACCTCAGCAACATCAATAGTGCCGAGTCTGAGAGGAAGTGTGGGGTAAGGTGTTATCTTTATAGAACGATGTTAGTTCAAACGACACCCGGGGTGACACGATGCTGAACGTGCAGTCACTTTTCATGTCAACACACACAAGAAATAGATGAATGATTTCCCCTCCATATTAACCTTGGACATACAATTTCTCATTGCAGTTTTAAGTATACCGCTTTATTCTCAAGGCGCTTTACACTACATTCAGTCTATTTAACTCATTTACACACATTAATTTACTGATGGCAGAGGAGCCACCTGCACATCAGGAGCTACTCTCAATCATGCCGATGGCACAGCCAGTTCAAAGGTTAATTGAGTGTAGGCCAATTAAAGTAATCACCTCATATCCACTAAATGTTTGACTGAGGACCGATAAGTTCTTGTTTGATGATGAAGATAATGATTAGACATGAGTCTCTAAGCTTTCATTGGAAATTGAGATGTTTGTCTGAAGGTGCCTGCCTCACCTTTACATACCCGTCTGATCCTTGTGCTCAGATAACCAAAAGACATTTCACTCTGAAGTCAGTGCATTATATATTGTAAGTTTGGTACTGTTATAGTATGACTGTCAACTGGATCGACTGTTCTACCTATCCACCCAGGTGGACCCCATGTTTCAGCGGATGGCCTCGTCGTTTGATGAGAGCAGCACGGCCGGCGTCTTCCTGTCTGTTCTCTTCAGTGAGAACAGTCGCTGCGAGTTGCTGTTTCCCTCCTACATGACCCTCCTGCAGTCCTGCCCCTCATACTCTCCTCCACCTCCACAGGGAGTCCCCGCATCCCCATTCAAGGGTAAAAATGATTTACCAGGCACACAGAAAATGGTTTCTTTCATTTCCTGTACATACATTGTGAGGTGCTAAACCTGAGTGCCACCTAGCTATGTGTCATCTTTGGTGGGGTTGCCACGCGTCTGATTTTTCAGTCATTAAAAACATGGAAAATGAGAAGAAAAAAAAGTCAAATGTGGAGGAAGAGCTTGTGTTAAACTGGAAAATGATATCAGCATTCTCCTTTTGTTCTAACTACAGGCTATCAGAATATAACATAACACTGCCATCTGAAATGGCCAAGTTATCAGCAGGATTGTATTAATATTAATGTTCAAATGGTAGTGGAAATGCTTTGAACACACCAAGTAAAGTTGCTTTCGTCCCAAATTGTTTTAAATGTTTAAATAATGTTAAATTAGTTTGTTTGGTTCAGTTGCCTAATATCATTTACATTTAGGGCATTTAGCAGACGCTTTTGTCCAAAGCAACTTACAATAAGTACATTTGTCGAAAATACTTTGTGATTCATCTCTGGCTGAGAGGAACGTTTCAAACGTGTGATGGGCATTGTGGAGAGAGTTGGATTAAAAAAAGAACAGGAAGCTGGGGTCCAAACAGTCTTTTAACATGTTTCTGTGTTTTTTTTGTTTGTTTTTTTTTTCTACCAGCCGGACTGCAACGTTCACAGGAGAAAAGCTCCATCTGTCCCTCGCTGCAGGATTTCTCTTTCACTAGCTGGAACCCTGAGCAGGTCAGAGAAATCATTTATCCACCTAACCTAATGTTATAAATTGTTTGTAAAATGATGATATTCCTCTGATAAGTTTTCCATCTGGCGGAAAAGAACAGACAGAAACGTTTGATCCTGTTGTTTAGCGTGTACTCCTGACATTACCAGATTTAATATTTCTTTAATAGTGTAACTGACCTGAGGTTATAATATGGAGTAGCAGACACAGAGAATCTGTCACATAGGCCTTTCGGCATGTTCAGCACTGAGCCATTTCCTCCTGAGCCAGTCTTAAAAAGCATTACGGTTAGTTTCCTCAAAACATGTAATTTAATGTGATGCTGCCTCTAAAATATTTGTGAATGCGACTGGGAGACGTTATACACCTTTTGACTAAAGTCTGATAGATGTGACAGTGGATTGTGCTGCAGGATGTGTTTATTCATCTTTCTGTGGAATTACTGTCGGCATCATCAGAACAATAGCAAATACTGTCACCGCTGTCAATATATATATATACATACATACACATACACAAACACACTTCCACTGGTTTTCTATCGTCTTTCATACTTTGGCCTGTATGGTCGTGATATTTAAAACCATTCTTCTATAATTCTATGAAATTCTTAAAACAAACCTTGTTGGTAGAAACCTGCAGCTGAAAATGTTATCCGTTTTTTTAACTGTGGTATTGGCATTTCATTGAACTATAGCTACAACTTGTGCATCTTGGCGCTGACCTCTTTCTTATAGGTGTCACTTTTTTCACTTTTGAATGTGAAGAAAACTTAAACTTTAATTTACAGTCTTTAAGTTCAACCTGCTGTATGTAGTTTGCCTTTTGGTCCAGCAGAGGGTGCTTTTAAAATCAGCTTGTTGCATGCCCTTTTGATCTATCAGTATAGGAATATATGAAATGGAGGATGACACCTGCTAGAAAATCTGTGCAAAGTGTGGACGTATTTTGTTTTTCCAGGGGCATCACGCTATATGTTTCATTAATTTGAACCAATTATGTTTGTGACTTGTTGCTAACCTGACATCCCTAAAAAAAATCCTGCAGGTAAATTTCCTTGGAAAAATGAACAGATTTTACTTGTACTTCCTCCAGACCATGAATCAGCTCTTGGAGAAGATGAAGCAAGGCGAACACGTGTTTGATGTGAACGCTGAGCCTGAGCCAGAAGAAGACGACTGTCCTGACTTTGACGGCGACTATGAGGATGGAGGGGGTGACTATGAGGAGAGATGCAAAGAGTTCAAGGAGGGTTGTGAGGCATCTGGCTCCGGCAAAGGAAGGTACGATGGAGGGCATTTGAACATTGATTGTGTCTTCTACTGAGAAGTAGATAAACTCACTCTTTGACCACAGATGTTCTGATTCATTGATTTTTCTGTTTAATACTTTTTACAATCTCAGGTTCAAGTTACGAGAGATGGCTCTTTTCTTTGTATCATTTCTGCACAATTTTCTATCCTACTGCTCTTTTAATGCTGTTTGTACCTTGTGTTAGTTAAGTTATACAGCCTGTTCTTCTTAATCTGTCCTTCAGCTTACACGTCTGAAATGCATTATGTAATAAAGGGTGTAAAGTAATTGCATTGCCGATTATCACAGGTAGGTATGTAAGACCACACTGAATGGGTCAAAATTCAACTCCTACACCTTCAATTTGCGGAAGGCTGATTTGTGTCTGCTTGCTGGTTTGAATGGTTTCTCACGCTGGTGTGATGTTGGCACAGGGACGTGATTCCCATCGGAGAGGGAGACATCACCACTATGTGTCTGCAGCTGTCCTCCCAGCCCAGGGAGTATTCCTACTTCAGCCCCAGGACAATGGCCACGTGGGCTGGACCCGGCTACTGGCAGTTCAAGCCAAAGCACAAGTGTGAGTCAAAAGTAACATCGTTTAACACATAATTGGAGACAATGGAGGTTTCGGAGTAAAGAAGAACAAGAAATGTTACTTCTTATTATATGTTAATGTACTTGATGCATCTAGGCAGACTAGTGCTATACTGGTGTATATATATCTGTGATATTTATGTGGAGCTTGTCAGGGTGTTTGTGGTTTCAGTCGCCTGCCCATTACATTTAATTTCCTAAATGTAGCAGCAGTGGATGCTGTGTTATGCTGCAGCATAATGTATAGACATTATGTTATTATGTGTTTTAGCATTTCATTTTTTAGCAAAAGAGAAAAACGTTTCTCTTTTCTTTAATTTTCTCTGGTGACTGAGATGATTTTCTTCTCTGCTGAATGTGTGCAGCAAACATTTATCTGTTTTCATGTACTTAAACTCTTTTGTGTTGTTTAAGTGGACCATATGCCAGATAAGGAGACGCGTAAAAGGAAGCCCAAGAAGACCTTTGAAATTGACTTCAACGATGATGTCAACTTTGACACCTACTTCCGCACCACAAGAGTAAGAACACTCGCTGTTTGTCATTCCAAGGTCGACATCTTCCTGTGTGTCACTGGGAAGCGGAAGAACAGGTTTTGCAGCTGTGCCACAGAGAACATCAGTAACAACTACTGGAAATGTTTCCCTTTAAATGAAAATATTTATACCACTCCGATTAGTACGGTTAATATATAGTGAGAGAGGGCAGTCGGCTTAGCTTGGCATAAAGCCTGGAAATGGGGAAACAGCCAATCTCACTAATTAATACATTTTTGTGTGAAATGAATGGTATACAACATGTTAATTAGTGAGATTAAGTTGGAAGGCAGCTATTCTGTCCTTTGGGCAGATGTTTTTTCCACTTCTTGGTGTAGTAGCCATAGCAACACAGCATTCAACACTTATGTATATTTGATATAGCTGGTGTCCCATTTTCCAGCTCTGGCAGTCTTTTATGTTTGATCCGGGCATTCAGGACACTTAAGCTGACTTATTTCTACACAACTCCACAGTTCTGGGGATAATTGCAGTTATTGTTATGTATCTGCGTTTATTAACAAAGATGTTCATATTTTGACTATAAAAAATGTCTTGTATAGCTTGTTGACCAGAAATATACAAAGGGGCAGTGTGGGCATTTATTACATTTACATTTAGGGCATTTAGCAAATTTACTTACAATAAGTAAATTTGTCAAAAGAAAGAAACCACAACATATCATTGCTGATAAAGTAAGAGTAAAAAAAATAGTGTTAGATCCTCGTCTGAGTAAAGTAGTAGCTGTTCAGCAAACATACCTTCAGAACAACAGTGCTACGATCAAAGTGAACCCTGACTCTTTTGTGGAAGATGGCAAGTGACTCTGCTGTCCTGTATATGTATTTATAGCTATTAACCAGATGTGACCTGGACCTGACAACATTTTAGAATTTACTCTGGTAATCTTAAATCATCTGTCATGGACATAACATCTACATCTGCTGGTCTGAGATCTTGGGTGATGCTTTGGCACAATTATCCACAATACATATGATACAAGTAGAGATAAAACTGTCTCTAGTAATTACATTCAGTTAAATTAGAAACATAGTCTGCAAATAAAATATTCAGCTAAAAAGTGACATCACTGTCTGTAGGGATTTGAGACGCTGAACAACATCTCTAAATGCAATCAAATTAAGGGCCATGTGTAGAAAACCCAACAACTGAACCAAACCTGACATTGTTAGCTTTCTCTTCGCAGGCTGCCACCACCAACAGCAAGTCGGCCCTCAGTGCAAGCAATAAGAAAACAACTCTGCCACCAGACTTCAAGTTCCCCCCAGAGACGCTCTCCCAGCTCAGCCTCAAACCCTCCAGCTCGGTGAGTCTTCATTTTTCAGCTGACGCTGCCGGTGGTCAAAGGTAGACATGGACAAACAGAATCGTCTTCGGTGCTGATATGAGTTAGATGCTGGCTGAAGCATGACATCATTATCACCAGTCCACCACCCAAACAGCAGAAAATGTACCACGATCACATAATGCTTGTGGTCGTCGGCTTTATATGAAATTTGACTTTTCACAAACTTGAGACATGCTACAGTTAATATTTGTGCCAAATCCATAACTAAATATATCAATGTAAATTGTTTGTGTTGTGTTAAGAAGGATGTGTTTGGTTTTGTTTGCTTTAGTTGAGTCAAGAAGGCCAGAAAAGGCTCTCTGGAGAGCTCGGAGAAGGCATTGGAGACTACGACTACAACAACGCCAACGACACAGCCAACTTCTGTCCCGGTCTTCAGGTCTGAACTTTTGAATATGCCATTTGATTGAATTAGCTTTTATCTTTTTGATTTGAATGTATTTGAACAGACTTGCTTTGTCTACTGAGCAGCGGTGGGATGATATTGCTTTATCAGTAGATCAGGCCGGATTTATACAGCATGTCCCTGTGTTCGGTCTGGTTGTGATGGCATCACAAGAGGAGAGCAGTCAAAGAGGCAGATCTGTGGCCCGGTCCCTTCATCAAAACAACTCTCTTCCAGCTGATCAATATTGAACATAACACTGAGAGTGTGTGAGCAGAATCTCAAATGCATATGACAGCTTACAGTAATCAAACTTTTATCGGCCCCTGCCCCACACTCATTAGGGATTCTTTAGGCTGAAAAACGACTTCTGAACCAAACACTGTACTGTAGAATCTGATAAATGTGACGCACCAAAGAGACGATTGTCATCAACAATTAAAACTGACGAAAAAACACATTTCAAATTGTTTTTCCTTCTGCTTTTCTCTTCAGGGGGGCGACAGTGATGATGATGTCGAGGGGTTTGCCGGTTCAGATGATACACAGCCTTCAGGCGACAGTATACCTCCGCCGTCGCAAGATGAAGAGGGCGTCTCAACCTACGGAGAGGAGGATCTGGTACCTGAACCACACAGGGTGAGGAACACATGGTGTTGTTGTACAGGTGGCTTTTTAGAGGTAGCATCCATCGAAAGCTTCTGGAATAATAGTTTATCAACTTGGCACAATAGTATATTCAAAATGTCGTCCTTACAGTACAGGTGCAGTGATATACAAATGGTATGGGAAGACATGAAACTTTGAAGTCACTATTATCCTGGCCAAAATAATAAATTAAATTGAATAATAATATTTGAAAAACTAAATATACTTTAAATGCTTAAAATGGCACTAAAACACACTAGAATCACTTTACCTCACATTTTGATAAGAAACAAATACTTCACCAAAAATTCACCGGCATTAACTTACTGTGTGTTTTTTATCCCGATGCGTGGTCAAATCTTACATTGTTCCGTCCGTAGACACGATTATTATACTCAACAACTTTGAATGTAACAAACACAGAATCCAATAGCCTGTGGGCACATTTTACACATTATTCTACTCAACACAAATTGGACTGATTTAACCTAAAGTTTTCACAAGCAGTTTAACATACCTATACTCACATCATTGCTTGTTTTTGCAGGTCAACAAAATAGAGATCAATTATGCTAAGACGGCAAAGAAAATGGACATGAAGAGACTCAAGAACAGCATGTGGACTCTTCTGACTGAAAGCCCAGAGAAACCCACGGATGTAAGTTACACTGATAGACATGCAGCCAGTCAGAGGATCAGCTGTGTCTGTCTGTGAGCTTCTGTTTTACTAGTTATGTTTTATTGCTCCCTACAGGAGGCAGATACTGTGGAGAAACCAGAAGTGTGTGGGGACAAAGTCTTCAGTCAGACCACAAAGACACTGCTTCAAAGGTACGAGCAGACCTCCTACCATGCCTGCCATGGCACGGCACTAATGAGGCACAATAATGACCGAATATCACACGACAAAAGAGCATGGCATGCAAACATAGGTCCAGAGTTTCACTGTTGTTGGATCTGGGTTTCTACTTGGATATGGAAGATGGGATATAAACTGTCTCTTCTCCAATATGTCTATATATTTGTGAAGAATGATTTGCACATGTAGAGTTGCATCATTAAAGGGGATCACTAATCAAGCAATCTGATTAGTGCATAGCCGTTATGCAATAAAAACCGCAGAACTACGATGCAGAAATAGAAACTGTCCGATGACACAGGAGAGGTTATGATGAAGTAGCCACGGTGTGAATGCTCTCTCCAGAAAGTCGCAGCAACATCCGCCTCACCGAGCAACAAGCCTCCACCTAACAAATAAAGGCAAACCTAGAACAAGCAGTTGTCAAAGTCATCCTGCGGACACTGGACAGGTTTTTTTTAGTGGTTGCTCAATAAATGCACTCAAAAAAACACTCAAATAATTAGTCAGATAATGAAATCAATATAACGCAATATAATCAATATATTAGCTTCTAGCCTCTTTCTATAGCAACTGCCTCGGTATACAATGATACATTGATGACGCATGTTTGTTGGCCAACCTGGAATTTAGGATTGCAAAGCTTCCCATGACTCCCTTAGATTTTGGAATATTCCAGAAATGAACCTCAGCCCCATTTCCAAGAAGCATAAAGGCTTCAGAATTTAGTGAGACGCGTATTTACTTACATCTTGTGTCTGGCAGATCATTATTTGAACCCAACTGTGAACCAGCTAGCAGCAGAACTAAAAACTACAACTTGGTTAAAGGCATTAGTTTTGAATACCATGACTGATAAAATGTACATTTAATTGTGTATCTCTGTCTTTCTCCTTCCTGTGTCTCTTCGTGGGGATCCAGATTGCCCAACACGATGGCTCAGAACCTGTCGGTGCCGCTGGCTTTTGTTGCTCTGCTTCATCTTGCCAATGAAAAGGTGCGTTTTGTTTCATGGCTGGGTATTTGTTAGGCATAAGGGGAAAATTGCATTGTTGTCCAACTAACTGTTTCCAACTGTTTTCAGTCTTTGTGCTTATCTAGCTACGTGGCTTCGTCTTTATGTTATATACACTCAGAGCTATCGCATATGAAAAGTATTGCACATGATCAAAACATCGCTGTAATGTATTCTGCTGCATAGTATTGTTCTTCACCTTTTTAATGAATAATCTTACTGTAGGCATAAAATGAAATGCCTAAAAGTAAGAATGTAGAAAGAGTATTTTGAAGGGGAAAATGTGTACATACCTTAAATGAATTATTCAGCCTGGAATTGACTGACATGGTCTTAATTCGACATGTGGCACAATTAATTTATAAATATTTGTGTCTATTTATTGTAGTGTATAATGTGAAATATGTTGTGTTCTTGTAGAATTTGGAGCTGGTGAAGGTCGATGACATGTCCGATATCGTCATCAGACAAGGCCACTGAGGGGAAATGAATGGATGGCTGGAGAATCGCTGCTCTTCTCTTCTTGTTGGTCTCTTTTACTCACTCTCCCTGTGACACTCACTTGTTAATGTGTTTTTTTTATCCGGTTTTAATAATGTTACAGTATGAAATCAGCATCTGCCTCTATTCCTTGAATGCCATTTTTTGTTTTTCATTTTTCTCTGTACTCCTGTTGCTTATTGTGTCTGTAGATAATTAAACTGCTCAGCCACCGCACAAAAAAGTGTATATTGTCAAAAAGAATAAAAGCCTTTTTCTAAAACATGCTGTGGAGGTTAATGTTATTGCTAATGCTTGTCAGGCCACTTGTTTTCTCAAATGGACATAATGACTTCTTGGCTTGGATTATTTTTAGTTGCTTGTGATTCACAGCAGCCTACACAAGTTGTTTGGCGGAGGCAAAACCGGTTGGTCAGGGCTGGCTCAGCAGGCTGGGTGGGACTCTGTATGACGTCAAGGAGCTGCAGGATGGGGAGGAGTCACTCAGTCAGCTGCTCGTCATTATCAGTTACCTCATGTGGATCGCAACCGAATGGGGTCTGTGACATGGAACATTGCAACTGATTGAGAATGTTGATGTGCTACAGAAATGACTGGATTGCTCACGCCAATAGAGCTGAGCTGTAAGATCGTGAACTTAGGGAACTCTTGCCAATTAGGAGTAAATAGAAGAAAAAAAAATCTTATGGAGTAATGGCAGTGTAGAGAATGATGTTGCAGAGCATCCCCACATTGTATTCATTATTGCATTAAGAGTGAATTGGTTTCACATTTTAACTATGTAGTATTTACACAGTTAATAGAATAAAAATGCTGCAATAAACTTGCTACTTTACATTCCCCTTCTAATTTCTGCTTTTTTGGATTATATTGTAAATGTATAATAATACTGTCCCAAAAGTTGCCAGTGTTCGAGGAAAAACAGAACCTTCTTCCTGTTACCAATTTATTAACTACTATAAACCGTGTTTTTATTTTTGTGGCTTGCCAATTTGTTCAGCCGCTGTACACAAGGAACTATTTTCTTGGTGAAAGAATATCATTGATTTGGGTGGATTTAAATTAAGTTTAACAATGATCATTTTGATTGTTATAACCATCCATAGCTCACACCTTAAAGCTCTTAGTTCAGCCATGAAGAATATAAAATGCTATTATCATTTTTAACCATGATTACGACATAATTGGTTGCTCTTAATGATTCAGTAATTAGGCACACAGCCAACATGGGCTGGGAACACCTTGACGCCACCCTGAAGATCAAACGGGGAGATTCACATCAAGTTGGTGGAAAGAACCTTCAAAATAAAACTACATAATTGTCATAGTACAACGAAGTGACAAATGCACACAATTATAGCAATAAAATAAAAACCTATTTATTTGCTGAATCAATGGCATTCTTTGGAGCCTTAATTATGTAGACTACAAACATTCAGGCCAATATATTGTCTTGGTGTTTACAGTCAATGTTGATATGGCGGCTAAATACGGCAAAACGTTCGATAACGTGTCCCTGAAAAGTATGTAATTATAACTGTCATCGTTTTGATAACCATTGCAACGTTTCTGAAAAGAAACTTCCGAAAAGTGTTTTATTTTGGTAAATATGGGCGGGAAATGCTGGTTGACGGGCGAAGCGGAGGAATTCAGTTTGAGGGAAAACACAAACAACCAGGAAGTTAAAGAGAGGAGGAAGCGTATTTGCTGTGGCGGAGCATCAAACTGTCGAGTATTTAAAAAGGTTTTAAATAACATTGCCAACCTTAAAGAAAGTTGATCCATCCGCGTTGCGGTCAAGGGGTATTGCTTCCAACAAGATGGACAACGATCCGGTAAGAGATAATAATGGTCGGAGCTGTTCTGTTGTTTAGAAAGCCTCTCCGCTCTCACCGCGTTAATGGCAGACACGACGTGCAACAGGTGTATTTCCTGATACTTTACATTATATTCCACTTTAAACCGTCTTACCTCGTCTGAAAGTTAGTTAGGTGAGTCAGAGCGTTAACTTCTCGTTGTTGGGAGAGGAAGTATGCTGACAAAATGGCCTAATTACGCTCAATGCCAAAAAGCACACAGTCCTAGATGGAAATTCTGTTCGTTGTTTTATCACGGAATTATGCTTTTGCTGGTTTCACTCAAGCTATGGCAGGCACTTTTGATCCGTTTTTACGTATGGTCAGGTTTTTAATTTCCGTAATTTAACGATAAAACGGTCTTTTTCCGCATGCATTTCAAATCCACGACTCTACCTTTACTGGTTGTCGGTTGAGTCTGGCTCATGTAGTCAAACTCCACTCAAATATATGTCAATTTAACGCTGTCCGACCGTACCAACTGTTAAACCAACAGTATGGCTCATGACATCTCCTCATCGCCACACTTTGTCTCTACACGTTTTTAAAGTAAAATGTCAACTTGTACATCTTGAGCTCCCTGCTTGCTAACTTAGATTAGCTACTTAGATAGCCCCGGTCATGTAATAGCATAGCTTTCGCATGTATGTTATTCTTAAATATATTTGAAGCTCCATAATAAAGAAAGCTTTAACTCCATGTCCAGGTAGTTTAAAATAGCTAACTTTGTTTAATTTAACTATAGGAAGTCCCAGGATCTTCAAGCAGTACATTTAAGGATTTTTGTTTTAGTTATTAATACTCATGAGGACTTGCGAAACTGTGTCTTTTCACCCTGTTGTAAACAGCTGATAGCCATCCTAACACAGGCCTTGTCCACTGAGGGACTGTGGGGTCTGACTGTTGGAGGCTGTTGACATATAAATGTTGCTTTCTCTGCTAAATAGTCACTTCTGAGCTTTTGAAACATTGCCTTCCCTCTCTTTGGAAGTCCTGGCAAAGATTTGAACTCAACCTGACTCAGCTGTTCAGAGCTAAACCAACAGGATTTGTTTGGGTGCTTTGATAAAAGGCAAATCCGTCCAGTGTCTGCCCTACAGATAAGGGTTGTTCCACATGAGATGAGGAAGAGAGCGGTGAGGATTTACTGTGGCCTACCACCACAAACAATATTTGCATTTACAGCCACAGTCAAATATTTTAACAGGAAATATTTAATTTAACTCATTCACATTTTAGATATCACTTTCTTATGTATCATCCCTTTTCTGTGTGTATCAGACAAGTATTTATTACAGAATCGTTAGGCTTTTGTTTGAGTTGTCAAATTTTACTGGGAGAGTGCACAGCAGAGGAACACATGTATGTTTTCTTCTACAAGGCTTACAACAGTCCAAATATTTGAATAGGTAGCTTCATGCAGTCACTGCATGAACGTCTTGTGCTGGCTATTGGGCACGTTTCTGTCTCCCTCTTTCTGTGAATGTTGATACTTGATAGCTGTCGGCCATTCAGTGAGCCTCACTGAACTACTAGCACTGGTACAGGGAAAGGAGAGAGGGTCCTTTGTGGCAGCTCAGTAAAAACAGAGGTAACCAGGACACACAGCAAGGCATATAATTAGAATGCCGAAATAGATCAATTGCATCCATAAAAAAAAAAGAAAAATCTGACTTAACAACACAAATTGTGGATGATAAACAGCAGCTACATAGAAGCAATTCAGTAAAAGTGATTATTTGAGACGTGAATTAGATGCTGCTGCAAAAAAAAACACGAGTCCAAAAGAAAATGAAGAGTGGAGGAAATAAATGATTAATAGAACAAAGAAGTGAATGGTTAAATCAAAGAAATAATGGACCAAAAACAATAAAATAGCAGGAAAGGGCAGTAAAATATGAAGAAAGGGATAGTTGATGGAAAGATGAAAGGAATAGAGAGATGAGGAGGTGAGAGCAGCAAGAAAACCTGCTGTTTCCTGGAGACGGTTTTGTTTCCAGTCAGGTGGTGGCTTAGGGGACGTGGAAGTCACATCACACACACACACACACACACACACACACACACACACACACGTTTGCTTTTTGAAATCAGACCTGCAACTGTGTAAGATCCCAGCTTATCTTCTTGGTGATTTCAGACATGCTGTTCCACATCACATACTTTTTTACTTTTCCAACATACTGCAGCTTGCTTACGATGACGTTACTGTGGCATTCATGTGCATTCAGTCGAGACGGACTACTTTGTCACAATGCTGCAGCTTGAACTTTGACCCTCTTGCTCATATATGCACTGTGCAGTGGACTGTGGGTCAGAATAGCCAGAAAGGCATGCTGGGCTTTCATACTGCAAAATGTGACCAGATGCCATAGGACGTCGTGGTATGTTTGACATACTATGTATATGTATTGGGACATACTAACTCTTTCTCTGGTATACTAGGTAGTATGGGTGTTGGAATGCACAGATGGTTTGATGGTCAGCAGGCTGTGCTGACATGTGCAGCAGCCCAAGAGACTGAAAGGACTCTCAAAGCCACCACCAGTTGTCGTCATGTATATTATTGCCTGTAAATACAAGACTGGTTGTAGTTCATTTGAGTTGTATTCTTTCACAGTCTAATGCTTGATTGACTTCTACTGGTGTCAGAGAGATGAACCCAGTCACTAGGGGATAGGAGCAAATGCATAAATTACAATTAAAGACCTTATGGTAAATATGTGTCTGGAGAACAGATTTAAAAGGACAATCACTTTGATTTCATTATTGTGAGACATTCATATTTTATAATTGTGTGACCTAGAGGCAGTACACTATATTTTCAACAGTATTCACTTCCCCATCCAAATAATATAAATCAGGTGTTCCAATCACTTCCATGGCCACAGGTGTGTAAAAGCAGCACCTAGGCATGCAGACTGTGTGAAAGAATGGGTCACTCTCAGTGAGTTCCAGCATGGTACTGTGATCGGATGCCACCTGTGCAACAAGTCCAGTCGTGAAATGTCCTCCCTCCTAAATATTCCACAGTCAACTGTCAGTGGGATTAGAACAAAGTGGAAGAGATTGGGAACGACAGTAACTCAGCCAAGAAGTGGTAGACCACGTAGCGGGGTCAGCGGATGCTGAGTGCACAGAGGTCACCAACTTTCTGCAGAGTCAATCGCTACAGACCTCCAAACTTCATGTGGCCTTCAGATTAGCTCAAGAACAGTGTAGAGAGCTTCATGGAATGGGTTTCCATGGCGATCAGCTGCATCCAAGCCATACATCAGCAAGTGCAATGCAAAGCATTGGATGCAGTGGTGTAAAGCACGCCGCCACTGAACTCTAGAGCAGTGGAGACGTTCTCTGGAGTGACCAATCACGCTTCTCCATCTGGCAATCTGATAGACGGGTCTGGGTTTGTCGGTTGCCTACGTCATATTAAACCCTATGGATTAAGAATCAATGTCACTTAAATTCATATGCGAGTCAAGGCAGGTGAGCGAATACTTTTGGCAATTTAGTGTATATGAAAAAGGAATTGATCGAAGGGTTAAACCTTGAAGTTCTGGCGCGCAGGTGGCCAGGTACACACATACGCATACGCAGCCGACCCTGGTTCGAATCCCGGCCAGAGGTCCTTTGCTGCATGTCACACCCCTCCTCTCTCTCCTGTCTTTCCTATCTGTCCACTGCTAATAAAAAGGTGGCTATGCCTGAAAAAAAACAAAAAACTTCAAGTTCTCCACATTAAGGATGGGGCGAAATAAGATTGTATCACAGATCAGAATACATAAAACACTCAGTGAGTTGATCGTGGTGAATTTTCATTATTGGGATAATTGTGAAAATGGTCATGAGTCACTTGGAAAAGCTGCCTAGTTTATCATAGTAGAGAAGTGGGGAAGAAAAATACAGTATACAAAAATAATTTCAATAAATGAATTAAGGTTCAAAAGGTTTGTGCGTGTCTTCTCTATGGCACAATGCACTTATTTGTTTCTTAACAATATATGTAAAGTAATACCAGTATACTTTTAAGAGTTTTAAGCATATTTTGATGACTATGGGGATATCGTGAATCACAACTATTATGACCAGGATAATAGTGATATTTACATATTGTCCCATGCCTACTCCACATGTTGTCAAGAAGCAGACGAGCTAAGATGTTAGTTGCTTATCCACTGCCTCAACCTGTCTCTGACGACAGTAGTCTCCCCTACACACAGTATCAAGAACTGTTGACAACAAGATGTCATACAAGAGCCATGTCAGTGCTGAGCTGCAGAGACAAACTAGTAAAGTGAATCTGTC
This sequence comes from Eutrigla gurnardus, assembly GCF_963514095.1. Lineage (NCBI taxonomy): Eukaryota > Metazoa > Chordata > Actinopteri > Perciformes > Triglidae > Eutrigla > Eutrigla gurnardus. Next base: position 23,696,839 of record NC_139936.1, on the reverse strand, counting down.
TGTCATTATCCAGAAATGAAATAGAAGTGACAAATGCCTCTTCATGTCAAGTTTTTGCATCTAATGTCACTTTGTCTTTTTTTGCACTGATTAAAAATGACCTTCTCCTGTCCCATCCCAGGAACGAGGCGGAATAGTGGCGGAGCCGCAGGACAAGGTGCAGACCTTGAAGGATCAGGTAGATGGAGTGAAAGACATCATGACCCAGAATGTGGACCGGATCCTGGCTCGAGGAGAGAGACTGGATGACCTCATGGGCAAGTCAGAGGACCTGCAAGCAGGGGTGAGTCTTACCACAGGAGTTCATGCTTTGCCTTTGATTTGTGTGAAAGTGGGTTGAGATGTGGACTATATGCCCACATGATGGTGTACAGTGAAGTGGTAAATAAAGAGGTTGGTAAGCAATAACTTTAGTGATAATCATCAAGTTAACCAGTATAACGGGTCAGTCAGTCACATTCAAGACATTACAGAACTTAAATGAATCTGACAAAGTGTGGCCTTTGTCTTTCTCTAAAGTCAATTTTGCATTGAGCACTTTTTCATAAGGCATTGTTCCAGCTGGACCTCATTAAGTCTATTAACCCAACAGGGTTGAGATCTAAAGGTCTCTCTGCAAAGGCTGTTTAGAGCTTCATGGCAGACATTTTGATTTTGTCATAACAAGAAAAGAACAGGTTGAACCAACCACTTCCCAGCTGATAAAGCGTCACACAATAAAACAAGATAATATGACATTTGTGTATGGAACATAACTAAGTTTCCTAGCCAGCTAGGTATGCTAAAGCTAATGCTGGTAAGTACATTGTGCGGTACAAGTGATGTAGTGCACTGAGTGGTTTCTCCCTCAGGGAGAGACTGATTGTTTAGATCCAGGCAGAACTCTCCAATTCTGAAAAGTGAAGCCAAAGTACCTTAAACTTGCATTCTCTCTACTGGCCATCAGGTGGCGACTTCTGGTTTCAAAAATAAGTCTGATTGCTTGGAAGTCTATGAGAAAATGAGCCAACTACTCATTTGATTTATTTAGTTATTATTTATTGTGTCACTCTGCTGCTTGGGTTTGTCGGATCCACCCGTCGCTTCTCCACAGTCCAAATATGGTCACTTCCTCCCCTGGTTGCAAAAGTTCCAAAATGGCAACTGTAACAATGCCGAACTCGAGGCTTCAAAACCAGAAAAAAAAATCAACTGGGCACTCGCACATAGTGCAGACAACTGGACCAATTTGTCAAAAATGCATGTGGCTTCAGTGTCTTGTCTGGTCTCCTCCCTGCTCAGGCTCAGCACTTCAAGCAGACGTCTCAGAAAGTGGCTCGTACCTACTGGTGGAAAAACGTCAAGCTGGTCGTGGTCATCGTGATTGTCGTCGTCATCATCATCCTCATCATCGTCCTGCTGGCCACCGGAGTCATCCCTGTCGGTGCCCCTGTGCCTCCTTTAGTCAATCCTACCACAAAACCAAAACCATAAACACACATCATGGATCATAAACAGACACATTCCTATTGCACAGTATACAAAGTAATATATAGACTCGAGCAAATAGCTACCCTCTGGTGAAACCTTGATTACTCCTGAGATAGTTTCTATTGGTAATTTCCTTATATAGGAATTCAAGGACGGAACCTGAATGGCACATGTTTTTGAAATTCCGCAGTAGCTTTTTTTTTTATTTGGGAGAAATGTAACAAAAGTGTCAGGAATGTCTGAGGTGTTCACTTGCCAGCAGCAGCACATCCCCTGTTCACCACCATTAACGGTTAATTCATCCTGGCAAAGAGAGCGTCCCTTTAAAGTGTGTGGATGGAAATTCTGAATGTGGATTTCTTACTAGCATTGTTCATGTCTGTTCACTTAACTCGGTATCACTTTCATGCACAAAGGGCAGTTTGTATAGTTTTAAACAATGAAATGCAGTTTCTAAAAGAAATCCGGTGACATGTTTTTGCTGACACTGACAAACAAATTTTAAGGTGACACTTTACTTGATGAATGGCTGAATTCTGTATTGGATATGTATGTTACCATGTGTGGGCTTAATTCCTTTCAAAGTGCTTCCACTTTCTTTGCAGTCAGACAATCTAGAACAACTAATCACCCATAGAAATAATCTGTCAGTAGTTATCAGTATATATATATAGTTTATTGAATGTATACACTTGGCACTGCTTTAGTTATTTGGAAATATTATAATTGGCTCCCTATTGCCATTGAGAGCTCATGTTTGAGATGTTTGTTATTGTGCACAGCTTATAAAACAATTCTGCATAAATGTAACTGTTGAACTGTACTGAGTGAAAACAGTGAGCTGGGCCTGCATGGCTCCAACATCTTCAAGTGTACATGGGACTTTGATGTGACTGCAGTTTGAGATGGAGCGTTTGCAATTATGTGATTTGTTTTGTTTGTTTCTACTGTTTGTTTCTGTCCTTAGGAAGGGAACATGACACACCATTGTAGATGTGTACTCTGCAGAAGGATCTGTTTCCCCTCACCGTGTTTTAACTCTAGAAATGTTGCAGTTTAAAAGCATGGAGTTTGGTCAGTTAAAGGTTTACAGCCTATCCATGGCTCCCTCTGCTGGTTCTTGTCAGCAAATACAGCTTCCCACTAGGAAAACCTAGAATGCAACCTTGGAGCAAAGAGTCAGTGTGTTGCCTGCTGTTACGGTACCAGTTTAGCTTCAAAGAGGTCAAAATAACCCACTATAAAGTGTAAATAGTCAACATCGTCTCACCTTCATGTATATTAGCAACAGCCTTTGACCAACGCGTTAAGTGTTCTTTTAGAAGCTATTTATTGAATGCTGTATGTCATTCATGTTCTATTTTTTAATCAAAAATGAACCTTTGATTATCTGTATTAACAGTTCATCCAGTCTGGTTGATCATGAAACGGTACAGTTCAGTGACTGCTGTCACTCTGAACTTTTGTCTCGTTGAATTCACTTTGTCAACAGTGGAGCGTCCTGCTCAGCTGACCTGTGATGTACCTGAATGTTTGTTGCGTAGATGTCTCAAGGGCCTTATTCTGATGACTGGTGGTATTTAATGGTTTTTAATGGTCTGATATGAAATAAATTGTATTTACCTCTGCTCTGCTGTGATGGTGTCCCCCTCCTTTTGCTGTTTGTTAAAGGGCCACAAGATGGAGATAGAGAGTCCAGCCAATATGAAACTAGAGGAAGTAACGTTAGGTCAGAGGTGATGCTTTATTGTAACCATCATTAATTAATAAATTTAGAATACATTCTACTTTAATCATCATCACAGAAAAGCATTTTGGGGCCTCCCCTTAGTTACTGTTGCTACGCATGTGAAGCGGTGGCATACGAAGACATTTCTTTATCATTTTTGAAGCAACAGGTCCTTGAATTCAGACAGAAGTAGAAAAACCAGCTTGTCATGGCTATGATGAAACGATGACTGTCACTGAAAGATAAGGGGGTTAAAAAACGCCATCTCTGGATGACTTTTCACATTTTCCAGCTGACTTGTATTAAAACAAAAGGATCTCAATATACGCTTAAATTATTTCATGTTTATCATGCAAAGCGTGAACTGTTGCTCCCCAAATCTAACAAAGAGCATGACACTAACTTTAGCCTAAACTCTTCTAAGGTTCCAGGACCGGCTTCTTTCTCCTCCGTCCTCTCACAGAGCCCCAGATGGTCTGGGAATAATTACACAACACTGCATAACATGTTTTTTCCCACAAACAGAAAGAGCATCGGCTAGTGTTTAAGTCCCTGATATTAAAAACAACAATGCGATCAGAGGCCAGTTTTCTGTGAACAGTATTGAACTGATCATATCCTCATATCAGTCTCAGGAGAACTACATATGGACCTGGTAGTTTTCATGCTGAAGATGGAAACACGTTGGGAATACTTGGCAAGTTTTTCACATTTTTTGCAAAGATCTGAACCTCTGCCGATGAAGCAGTACTCCTCCAACATAGTTGGATTGTGATGGACCGTCTAAAACAAAGTATTAAGGTTGTTGCAGCAGAACCAGAGGTATTTTTTTGCCGTTGTCAAAGCCTGGTGCCGACGTTACCCACAAGGCAACTTGACTGTTGACAGTTGGCAAAAGTTCTGACTGATTGTGATCAACACTTCATTAGACTGCCACAGTCCGACATGCAATGAGCTTGTAAAACTATTTTTATTTTGCAATCTGTAGCGACTTTAAGAAACTTTTTATAATTTAAAGTGTTTTGAAATCCCTGATGTAACTTTCCATCCACATCTGTGTGGAGCGGTGAGCAGACTGTAACGTAACGTGTGCAACGCAATATTTCCGTCACATTTTCGACATCCTTTTCCTCTGTTTTCGGTATTTTAGTGATATCACCTCGTTGTCCCTCTTCTGTGATGCTTTAATGTCACCCAACCAGATAATTCCCACTGTTGTGTTTATCTCAACCACAGGAGACGATGTAAACCTGCCTCACTTCTCTTTTTTATTTAGCCAATTGCTAAACTTGTAAACTTTCTTTCTACTCCTGCACTTTCGGATTTTGCTGTATGGCAGTTGCTCCTTAAATCTTTGGTGTACATCGACCATAAACAACAACACGACAACAATCCAAATATGTGTTTCTATTTAAGTCTGACTTTGTTAACAGCTTCACACCAGAATCCAGATGGATCCAGATCCAGGAAGGTTGCTGCTCGGGTGCCGCTCTGCTGCTTGTGTTCGTCGGATCCACCCGTCACTCCTCTGTAGTCCAAATATGGTCACTTCCTTCACTGGTTGCAAAAGTGTCAAGATGTTGACCGCCAAAAATGCCAACTCGAGGCTTCAAAACCGTATTCCACAAACCAACAGGTGACATCATGATGACTACCTCCACTTCTCATATACAGTTCATGGTTTGAAACCAATGGGAAAACGGAGAGAAGACGAGAAAACCAAATTCCTACATCTGAAGCTGTCTTCTGAAGTACATTTTTTCCTTTAATATTCTTTAGATGGTATTACATCCTTGTTGTGATTCTGGTTCATTTCATTGGTTGTTTGTTTCACCTGCTACTAAGATGATGCCTCCAACCTGTCTTTCAGGAAGCTCTGCAACCATGTCATATGATCATGTGACAGGCTTAACACGATCGCAGCAAGAGACGAGACAGACATGGTGAGTTCAGGCTCATGTTTATAGGGGACAGGGGAACGTTTGTCTTTGTAGAATGCTTTTTAAAAACGTGCTCTGACCCGTCTTAATCTGTGCTGCCATGGGCCAGTGGGGGCGGGGACAAATTATTATTCAGAAATAGATATTGTCGGTAAATGTACGTCAACTTCTGACTTCCTCTCATGAGTCGGAGGGCAAAGGTGAAGGCGAAAGCTCTTATATAATACAAACTGCTCTGAGATCAGACTACTCTCTGAATGCCATTCATCGGGGCTCAATCTGCTGTTACCCAGCTTGTTCATCTTTCCTTGATGAACACCTTTCAGCCGTTACAGCAGAGCACACATTGCTGCTCCCAGCTTCACTTTTCTTTTAGTTTCTTCTGATTGTGACGTTTTCTTGCGTGCTCATGCTCCCCAGGATGAAGAAATAGCTTGCAGCCTGAGATAGTTTGTAAACAATCACGCCATAAATAACAGGGCGGTGTCTAATTGTTACGGTATGTCACGGAACCAGAATGATACAGACTCAGTAAGGGAGGCCTGGAAGAAGGACAAGATACGGGAGGCTTGTATTGAAACTATGAATGACATCATTTGATTCAACTTGACGAGCTACGAGACTATCTCTCTCTCAATATTGTTAGCTAGAAAGCTACTGCTGTGATCCTGGAATCCTGGTCTTTCATTTGAAATATCATTTTGTCAACTTCTCTCATCCCAGGAGAAGGAAGGAGCGACAGAACCAGCACCTCAGGACCAGATTGAGGCCTTGAAGGATCAAGTAGATGGAGTCAAAAAGCAGATGCAGGAGAACGTGGAACGAATCATTGAACGAGGAGAAAAGGGGGCCGACCTCCTCGCCAAATCAGAGGAAATGGAATTAGGGGTCAGTCCACAGAAAGAGGGTTATTTTTTGGAGTATTTTTAATCAAGTGCCTTAAACTTGCATTCTCTCTACTGGCCATCAGGGGGCGACTCCTCCAGTTGTAAAAAGAAGTCTGGCATGGAATTCTTGGAGAAAATGACCAAATTTCTGACTTGATTTATTGTCTCAGTAAACATGTTAGTCTCTAGTTTCAAGTCTTCTTCAATACAGCATGATGTCCATTTAGTACATTATGGTCCATTTAGACTCAAAAAGACAATAAAGCAGTCAGGGTGTCACACCAGAAGCCAGATGGAGCCAGACAGTCCTTATATGGTCACTTCCTTTCTCTGGTTGCAAAAATCCAAGATGACAATGGCCAAAATGGCGTACTCGAGACTTCAGAATCGTAGTCCTGAAACCAATGGGTGACGTCGCCATGACTACATCCACTTCTTACTGTATATGCGGTCTACGGAAGACACCATCCCATATTCAAGACCATGGAGAGCTGTGTAACCCTTTTAACATTCTGTTGTTTGCTCTTTTAAACTAAAACTCTGGCCAGATCTTACACATTGCACATTTAACATATGCTTAAGTTTGGAGGTCTGTTTTCTGGAAGGGAAAGTGGAGCGGTGTGCAGGAATAATGTTGCTTTAATGTCCCGTCTCCCTCCCTGCACAGGCTCAGCGCTTGAAACACACGTCTCGGAAAGTGTGTCGCACCTACCGGTGGAAGAACATGAAGCTGACCGTGGTCATCGTGGTTATAGTTCTCATCATCCTCCTCATCATCATCCTGCTGGCCACCGGAGTCATCCCTGTCAGTGCCCCTGTGCTTCCAGTCACTCCCACCACCAAGCCATAAACACATGCTACTGTTGTTGTTTTTTGAATATGTTTTAAAATAAATATTTTTGTATACTGTCATTTGTGGGCTATAATCTAAAGCATGATCAAAGGTAACTTTAAGGCTATGATTTATGGCAGGAATATGCAAGATGGATACATAAAACACATTTTGGCTCGTGGCAATGAGTTTAACATTTAGCGGAGTTGTCTGTAGATTAGTCTGAAATCCACACATGATTTGATCATCTTTTTGTAAAATATAAAAGTAATTGGGATGTAAGGAATATATCCCATTTCTTTTCTTTCTCAGTGATCTGTGATGTCCCTTGTAGTTTACATCAGGTCAATCTCTTCCTGAAAATAGTACATTATAAGAAAACAGTTGAACATGAGAAGAAGCCCCACAGTCCGCTGCAAAAGATATGTGTTGACATGTAAAAGGTTTCCAATGAACATAATATGAACTACGAGGTCTTAGTGAGGATGCTTTAAGTCCTGGTTGGAATGATGTTAGTTTAAAGTAGTGAAACAGAAGCTCAGAAGATCAGCTATAAACAGACAGATATGCATAGAACCAATGATGTGTATCATACAATCCTAAATAAATCTAAAGACGTCTCTAAAAGGTTCATCGGTTGCGATAGCTGAGACGTTGGAGGATTGTGGGGCATCGTTGTGTGTCTTTAGCAGAGATCCTGCCGGGTTTGACTCGGCTGTCTGCTGTGGAGCAGCAGAGGTCACTGAAGCAGAGTAGACGGAGGGCAGTGAGAGAAAACAAGCAGCAGAGCTCCACACGTTCCCAGATGGCTTCGAAACGTTGATTCAATAAACACCGGGGTCAGATGTTTGAGGCCCATGTGTTCTAGTGATGGAGGATCAGCCTGAGAGAGATCACTTACAGCCCCTCTGTGGCTCTCCCCGCTGGCTCCGTGACAGCCAATAGGCCCTCAGAAATCACATATTAATGACATTATATAACACATTTTCACAATGCAGGACTGGAGCACCAACTCTGCTGTTACAGCTTACCAGTGGTCAAAGTTGGTCCCCATTATGAAGTGTTAATAGCCAAATAATCTCATCTTTATGTATATTATGCAAAAATGTGTTGTATCTGTTCTTTTAGAAGCTAGTATTTTATGTTTCATTTGTGTACAAAGTGAAAGCTGTATTTGCTTCCTGTATGCTTCTGGAGTTGAACTGGTTTTTCCACACCCCGATACTCATCTCATCCTTGTGTGGATCATTTTCAGTTCTGCTGCTCTAGCTGTAGCAGCTCTCCCATCACGAGTGTTATTTAATGATTTCAATGCTCTGATCTGTCATTAAAAGCATTTACGTTTCCGTCTTTGCGGTGTGTTGAGCTGCCACGAGATGGAGACAGAGAGTCCGACTGATCCGAGGGGGATTCCCTGCAGCTTCTCGCCTCTTGGTGAAAGTATGAAGGGCAGCTCTCTCACACTTTCTCATTTCTCTTCACGTTGTTCACAGGCTTTAGTGGTACAAATACAACAACGCGAAGCAACCAAATATTTGTGGGGTATTTGAAGTACCGTAATCCAGTGGTGTAGTGGTCGTTAATGAGGTGGGTGTACTGTTAGGTAGATAGGTTACAGAGGAGGAAGTGGGTATACTCTCCTATATATTCCAGTGGCTTTCTGGCTGATAGGCGGGTATACTGTAAACCACCAGTAAAAGGTGCGTATACTCTCCACCACACCAATGTTACACTTTTCAAATGTTAAAACAAAAGTGGGTCATATAATCTTGAGGACTGTGAAGAATGCAGCAAGAAAAAAGGGTGGTATACTAACAAACCAGGCCCAGCTGCTGAGGCTGCTGGCCAGGAGGCCTTCACTGTGCACACATCTGTTTTCATATAAAGAGAGATTTTTATTTTAAAAAAGGGCTATTTACTGATATATGTTGTTCGTCAAATATCTCTATGTTTGATTTGCCCACCAGACAAATCAAACAGTCCAACATGCATTCAAAGCAAACCGTCAGTAGAACAATTAAACCCAAACTAAGCCAGGCTGAACGTGCTGAACGTGTTGGAACAGGCTTTCCTCTCCAGTTGAGTCAACCACAGTGGACTCCTGAATGTGTTGTTTAGTCAGCAAGTGGTGACTAGAATATTAAGGTGTTATGTCCATGACAAAAGGCCTGATCTGGTTTTGGAACAACAGCCTCTTAGACCAACACAAACAAAAAGATCCAGTGAAAGGCCGTTTGTCACTGATGGGAACTCAGCCTGGACTCAGACTGTTGTAGTCATGCGGATGTGAGTCTGCCGTCCATGGACAAGGATTAGACCGTGATGTGAAGGGAGGCTGGTCAGCATGCTGAATATGGCCTTTGTATTTGTGTAGCTTTTTCCCTGAAGAAGCCTTTTGTTGGCCGGGTCTCTGACCCCAGCAGCTCTGACCTGACGGAGCCTCACGTGCTGCCTCACGTAGCCAAACGCTAAATACTATATCCCAGATGTGATTATACGTTCACTTGATGATGCAATAGAGACTAAACATGACTTGGAGGTATATAAGAACCTGATGCAAGCAAACAAGGTGAATGTTCACACATTCGGGTTGAAATTGCTGATTAATCGTCTGAATATAGCAAATTATTTTAATATACTATTGGTACTGGCGTCCTGTCCAGAGTGTACCCTGCCTTCGCCCAATGTCATCTCTCTTCTTCCTCACTCTTTTTATTCTGATTTTAATTCTGATTCTGATTCATGAATTGTATGTATGTGTACTATTATATGATATAGTAGGGTAAAGTCCTACATTACTCTTCACTGTACTATACTATGATATACAATCGTATACAACTGTATGGTATAGTATGCTATAATATTGTATAGTATACTACAACAATTACTGCACTACATAACTATACTATTATATACTATAATGTACAATACTATGCTATCTATAATACCATATACTACTACTACACTATATTACACTATACTATACTCCAGCAGACTATACTACACTATATTATACTATATTGTTCTATACTGCAGCAGACTATATTACAGCTGACTAGACTATATTATACTATATTATACTACAGCTGACTAAACTACACTATATTATACTATAATATACTATACTGCAGCAGACTACAGCAGAATACACATTACAACAAATGTTTATACCAGTATATACTATGATATTAAGGTATTAAGATATATTACTACCCCATAATACTGCTATATCATACTATACGATAACAAACTCTTAGCCAGCTCTAACATTATAAAATATATTATATGATGCACTAAACTATTGCACTGTACCAATAATACCGTAGTAGAAGTACTAGTAGTACAGTATTATTAGTAGTACTAGTCGTATGGGTGGTAGAAGTAGAGTCACACAGAGTAGTGTAATATTGTGTAGACTACATGTTGCCATGATAACATTTGTTTCCTGCTTCCCTCTGATTACGTGATGTGTGGGCGATGCAGAGTGCTTTGTTCACTGGGTCACATTCCCTTAGTGTTCACTATGAAAGAGCCGTAGTATTACGTACTTCTGAGAATAACAACCACCAACATGATAACTCATCTCTGCGAACACCTCAGTGATGGATCTTTTAGATATACATTTAGGCTTTTGTCTTTATTATTGGTCTCAATTAAAACTCCAACCAAATACCTCAATGGAAAATCCATTAGACATGACAATCACACACACAGATTCCCACAGCACTTTGGTGTCCTCCCTTCAAGTTCTGTATCTAGTTTCATATCCCTCATTGCTCTGAGCCCATTTGCTGCTCAGCATCCCTCCATCGTCTACCGCTTATCCTGTATTCAGGGTCACGGGGGGGCTGGAGCCGATCCAGGCTGTCATTGGGCGAAGGCAGGGTTCACCCTGGACAGGTCGCCAGTCTATCACAGGGCCGACATGTAGAGACAGACAGGTAACCAGTCTATCACAGGGCCGACATGTAGAGACAGACAGGTAACCAGTCTATCACAGGGCCGACATGTAGAGACAGACAGGTAACCAGTCTATCACAGGGCCGACATGTAGAGACAGACAACCATTGACACTCACATTCACACCTACGGGCAATTTAGAGTAATCAATGAACCTATCCCCATCCTGCATGTCTTTGGACTGTGGGAGGAAGCCGGAGAACCCGGAGAGAACCCACTCACACAGGGAGAACATGCAAACTCCACACAGAAGGAACCCAGGCCGACCCGGGAATCGAACCCAGGATCCTCTCACTGTGAGGCAACAGTGCTACCCACTACACCACCGTGCAGCCCAGTTCAACCTTTAAACGATATTGAACAGAATCATCTGTAAAATAGTATGGGTACAAAGATTTAAGAAAATCTTTCTGAGTGAGATTTCATTTACTTCATGGACATCAGCTCAAGCCTTTGAGAGTTTAATAAACAGACAACATTTGCATTTGCAGGGCTTCAGCAATTCACAATATTATCCCAATAATCAACAAAACTAACTTTTACTTTAGGTTAAGAAATAAATGATCGCGGATATCACAGATAAGATGGACATCCTTTTTTGGGAACATTGTGTTTACTGGAAAAGAAATAGAATGAAATATATTTGAATACAATGATCAGAAATCACAAGGTCTCCCTGCATACATAAAGGATAAATACACCAGTTAAAATGTTGTATTTTTGTATACTTGTATTTTTTAAAGGCTTTTTTTCCCACTTGTGATATACTAAACCAATGTTTTCGTTTAACAAACTCAACGAAACACTACTTCCTGTTTCTTATATTCCTTTACTATCAAACACTCTGTCTATTTTCAGCTTTAGATCCTCTATTTGTTTACTTCCTTTTTCCGTGGCCTTTGATACAAGTTTACAAGAATGTAGCCCAGAAGTGTGGCAATTCGTTATGATTTAATCCTGCAGCAACTTGTTACAATCTGACTATGTTTTGACCTCTCCTGGGTTTGGACTTTTCCATAATCAGAGGTGTGAAGGGATCTGCTGGTAAAGAATGAATCAGAAGAAGTTCAAACTACAATGGAGTTGTGTTGTCTGCCTGTCAGCTTCTTATCACAGCACACACACACACACACACACACACACACACACACACACACACACACACACACACACACACACACACTCAGCAGTCATGATTAAGAGCCTTTGTAGTCTTCACCTCTACTGAGCTGTCCTGCTCCAGGAAGTCCACGGAGACGTTGGGTGTCTGGTCTTGACGTGACCCAGCACATCTCAGACTGTAGCTGCACTGTATCGTGTTTTTAAGCCACAAACAACATGTAGTGCACCATTGTTTTCTGTCCGATGGGGGGAAAAAACTCAAGTTAAAGCGTTCTATACAGATACCAAAATGATAGGTCAAAACTATGAGACAGAAGTCTATAGGAGGGAATGAATTACCATAAAGTGCAATAAGGTCATATAAACTTCTTAGTGCCTCGCCACACTGTAAGTCCCTGTGGGGATATTGTATGAGTATTACACATATACATCACAAGGGTGGACCAGCAGTCGCCTTCTTCAAATCCTGCACAGCCCATAAGAAGGCAACACCCTTCAGTGACCAAGCACACAATGTTCTGCAGTAAGTGGGCCTGCTAGAATATAGTCTAAGGTCCACGCCATGACAAAGATGTGAAGAGAGGAGGTGTGTCAGACACGGACAGGGGACAGGGTGAAGGCATATCAGTGGGCTTAAGACTTGCCCCAACTCCGACCACTTTTAAAACTAGACTGAAAAAGTTTATGTTCACCATAGCTTTAAATCTTTTAATGTCTTTTAATACTGTTCTTTTTATTATCCATTGTAATGCAAATGTATTTTTATTCTCCTTGTCTTTCTGTAATGCATTTTAATTTTGCCTTTATTTTCTTTTAATTCTTCTATTTTTTCACTTTATTGTATGACATGTTATGATGTGAAGCACTTTGAGTCTGCCTTGTGTATGAAAGGTCCTACAAATAAAGTTGCCTTGCCTTGTGATGCTTCTGCTCTACTCTTATTATTAGTTTTCCTGCTGGATGAGGAGATAAGGGAAGTGCTGCTGCATTCAGGTGCCCCTGGTTTATTGCAAGACCACCTGACATGAAGAGACAGACAGGTAACCAGTCTATCACAGGGAGACATGTAGAGACAGACAGGTAACCAGTCTATCACAGGGATGACATGTAGAGACAGACAGGTAACCAGTCTATCACAGGGAGACATGTAGAGACGGACAGGTAACCAGTCTATCACAGGGCTGACATGTAGAGACAGACAGGTAACCAGTCTATCACAGGGATGACATGTAGAGACAGACAGGTAACCAGTCTATCACAGGGCTGACATGTAGAGACAGACAGGTAACCAGTCTATCACAGGTAGACATGTAGAGACAGACAGGTAACCAGTCTATCACAGGTAGACATGTAGAGACAGACAGGTAACCAGTCTATCACAGGGAGACATGTAGAGACAGACAGGTAACCAGTCTATCACAGGGCTGACATGTAGAGACAGACAGGTAACCAGTCTATCACAGGTAGACATGTAGAGACAGACAGGTAACCAGTCTATCACAGGGCTGACATGTAGAGACAGACAGGTAACCAGTCTATCACAGGGCTGACATGTAGAGACAGACAGGTAACCAGTCTATCACAGGTAGACATGTAGAGACAGACAGGTAACCAGTCTATCACAGGGCTAACATGTAGAGACAGACAGGTAACCAGTCTATCACAGGGATGACATGTAGAGACAGACAGGTAACCAGTCTATCACAGGGCTGACATGTAGAGACAGACAGGTAACAAGTCTATCACAGGGCTGACATGTAGAGACAGACAGGTAACCAGTCTATCACAGGTAGACATGTAGAGACAGACAGGTAACCAGTCTATCACAGGGCTGACATGTAGAGACAGACAGGTAACAAGTCTATCACAGGGCTGACATGTAGAGACAGACAGGTAACCAGTCTATCACAGGGACGACATGTAGAGACAGACAGGTAACCAGTCTATCACAGGGAGACATGTAGAGACAGACAGGTAACCAGTCTATCACAGGGCTGACATGTAGAGACAGACAGGTAACCAGTCTATCACAGGTAGACATGTAGAGACAGACAGGTAACCAGTCTATCACAGGGCTGATATGAAGAGACAGACAGGTAACCAGTCTATCACAGGGCTGACATGTAGAGACAGACAGGTAACCAGTCTATCACAGGTAGACATGTAGAGACAGACAGGTAACCAGTCCATCACAGGGAGACATGTAGAGACAGACAGGTAACCAGTCTATCACAGGGCTGACATGTAGGAGACAGACAGGTAACCAGTCTATCTTGTCTGTAGAGACAGACAGGTAACCAGTCTATCTTGTCTGTAGAGACAGACAGGTAACCAGTCTATCACAGGGCTGACATGTAGGAGACAGACAGGTAACCAGTCTATCTTGTCTGTAGAGACAGACAGGTAACCAGTCTATCTTGTCTGTAGAGACAGACAACCATGCACGCTCACATGCACACCTACGGGACATTAGAGTCATCAATGAACTGATCCCCATCCTGCATGTCTTGGATCATAAACAATGTATGTTTATTTAATTTCTGTGAAATCTCAACCTCCAATTAGAAGTCGTGGAAGACAGGGAGTGGTTGGAGTTGATTTTAAGATATTATTGACATGGGATAAAACAGAAAGCGATTCACCAAATTGCCAAACGCGGACTTTACAGAGTTCGCAGTAGGGTCACGTGACCGCCTTTCGTAATTGCAAACTTTCCGGGAAGACCGTGAACGCATCATAATTAGATGGCAGCAAGACGAAGTTCCGCCACCGCTACTCGACAGAAGTGAAAGGACAGGGACGAGTTCAGTGCGGGGCGAGAGGACGGAGAGCTGCGCAGACAGAAGCGAGCTGACGACGTCGCTGTGGTTGGAAGGAAGAACATTCACACACGTTTCCACCGCAGCGCTGTTATGCTGCGCTTCCTTTCTCTAAAGTTGACTCAAGTCGCACTTTAGTGCACCGGATCCGGTGACAGGCTCGACACAAATACAGCAAGACACGCAGACATGGTAAGTCAGTAAAGTCCATATGAGTGATTTATATTTATAAATATATATATATATATATATATATATACACGCGCATATGGGCTGAATAGCGTTGTTATAAAGGCTTAGAGGTCGATTAGAGGGGGAGGTCTGGTGGAATGCTTTAAAAGTGTTGACCCTTCATGATCTGCGGGCAAAGTCCCATGAGAGACTGGAGGCTGAACTCTCAGCTGTCCCTCCGAGATGACGAACATCTACCCGGAAAATCACACTAATATAATGCAACTGCTTTAAAAACAATGTTTTTGGAAACACGTGAGTTCGGTGTCAGGTTGAGGGGAATCTTAAATAATAATACACTTAGATAAATGTGTGTGTTTTTTATATACATAGGCCTATACATATATATGCATATAAAGTTAAAGAATGAAATAATAATTAATAAATAAAACATTTTTGCAGTTACCAACAACAGCATGTGATACATCCCAATAACCCTCATATTTCTCCTTAAAAAAGACACAGCCTTATTATTATTATTGATATTATTGTTGTTGTTATTATCATTATAATAAGCTAACGAGACAGGCTAGAGGACCTTACTACACTATCATGAACATGCTTTAACCTGTGGTGGGTGTGGTTTCCCTGGATAATGCCAGGTACATTAATGCAGGCTAGAGGGAGTGAGTGAGGGAAGGAAGGAAGGAAGCAAGGAGGGGAACTGGAATGGGCAGCAGTTCCTGTGTTAAGACGGCAGAATTTTAAACACAGACTATTGTTTAACTGCTATTTGCTGGGCCAGAAATGTGATGACTGGTCCTTCAGGATATCCATCAATCATTCCAATCAGTCACCGCTGTGACGTTTGCTGTTCTCAGCCTGCAGCCAACTCATGTGCATACAGTAGGTTTTAACAGGAAGTGATGGTGAATTATGAAACAAATCAAGACACAGAGAGCGCACTTTTGTTTTGCTGTATCTGTCGGTTTCCTGTTGCTGTCAACTTGTGAGATACTGGTTTCCTCTCGTGGCTCAGAGGACAAAGGTGAAGGAGAAACCTGTCAGGATACAAACTGCTTTGAGGTCAAACTACTCTCTAAATATCCTGCTCCAGGCTGATTATCGCTCAGCCGTTGCCCAGTTGTTGATGTTTTGCCCTCTGGTTGGGCTGCATTTTCCATCCGAGCAGATGTAGTGGAGGATAATGTCACAAAACCTGCTCTACTTCACTTTAAAGTTACTTCTAAGCATAATTGTTTTCCAAAATAAGCTTGAACATTGATGATTTCAGCTGTCATTTTCTGTACTCTTGCTTGCTTCACTCTACTTGTCACAGCAGGATCAGGTCAAATGCTCTGCAGGGCTGCTGCCGTGTTTATTAAACAGCAAACCAGTCTGATCTGCATCAGGCACACAGGGTTGATCTGTTATTCTGCTGGAAGCCTGTCTGGACAACAAGTTGTTTCATTGTGCTCACAACAACATAAGGAATTACAGAATACATATTCTAATGAAAGATAAAACAAAAAGATGCACAAATTAGAAAAAATAAAATACAACAAACAATACTTTAACCTTCAGCACTGCTATTGAACGGCTGATCTCTGGGAAAGTACAGAAGAACTCATGAGAGAAAAAAACAAACAAAAGTCAAAGTCAAAGCAACAGGTATCCTGACTTTTGGTCCCGAATATGAAGAAAGCTCTGGATCCTACATTTCACATAATGAAACCAATAACATATTTTTTTGATTAAACTCTCCGTGCCGGGTGAATGCCCACGCCTGATGACATCATCAGGGCTTATTTCCTTGTGTCAAAACTCCCTCCAGATCTACAGAG
Source organism: Eutrigla gurnardus (assembly GCF_963514095.1). Lineage (NCBI taxonomy): Eukaryota > Metazoa > Chordata > Actinopteri > Perciformes > Triglidae > Eutrigla > Eutrigla gurnardus. Next base: position 23,680,065 of record NC_139936.1, on the reverse strand, counting down.
GACACGGAACAACTATTTGACTGGTGGAGTGGTACACCCTATGACCAGCAGACTGACCTTCATGTGAACGGTTGTAGTGGCATCATGCAGAGAAAAAAAACGTTCTAACGGACTAACATGTACATTAAATGTAATTCCATCATTTCCAAAATCGCTGATTTGTTATCAACCTTCTTTTCGCTACTGGAAAGTTCAAAGAATACAAGCACATAAATCCTGAAAAAAAATGTAATTGGATCCACATGATGCCTCACCTAGGGATGGGATGTAGGACGCCACCTCAAAACACACACAATAAGCTGATCGTGGTTATTCTCCGTAGTAGTCGTAAATATGATCACGAGTGTCTAGCTCACCATTTAAAGAGTTTTAAGAATATTTTGGGATTATTTTTATGACCGTGTTGTGTGTGTGTGTTGATTGGCCAGGAGAATGGGAAGAACCGCCTGCAGCAGGCCCACGAGGACGTGGAGGAGGTGAAGGGCATCATGCTGGACAACCTGAACAAGGCTGATGAGAGATCTGGAAAACTGGGCGAGCTGGAGGATCGGGCCGATCAGTTGCTGGCAAAGGTAAGCAGCGTGATCAGTGTTAACGAGTCTCTGGGTTGCAGGATGGCTCCACAGACTCCTTTTCCAAAGGCGTCCAGGGATTAAAGGTAGGAAATGTCATATTGGTGTCTATAAATACCTTTTAGGTGGAGCTGGAGAGGAAAACAAATGTACAATTTACATCCTGATTGTGTTTTATGGTGCTATTTTTAGAAAGGTATTTCCTATTGTTTCCTAAGATGAATGAAGCGAGCTGGTCTCGCTGGGTACGGCAGAGTGAGTCCAGGACATGCCACGAGGCCAATGTCCGTCCGGGGGTCGACGAGCGGGTCACATCGTTCCCACATTGCCCGTCGGCCATTGTTCAATCAGAGAACTAAAAAAGCAAACAGGCAGACAACCGACATTTCAATACAAGAACCAGTCGGATGGACTTTGGGATCGCAGGGTTTTATGCCCAACTAGGAAAGCAGCTCTCTCATTGAAGTTCTTAAGGATCAAACTTAAACTTAAGTCAATATTTTGCCATTGTTGTTGAAACGGTTAATGTAACTCAACCTTGTGAAAATCTCTGTTGTTTATTTGATCTAAAATTACTCTACAACTCTAATAAAAGCCATTCAAATATGCGCATTGATATCAAATCACATGTGCGTCCGAAGCTAGAAGCAGGTTCTGGGTGCACTTGTTGTTCGTGTGCGGCTGCTTCTAGTTTCGGTAAGTGTCCCGTGTCCCGGGTGGAGCTAGTCTGTTCAAGTTCAAGAGAGTCTCATTTCGGCGTACGCCGACCTCATTCGCTCTGTTTTGCTCTCCAACATCTCCTGCCTGAAATATGCGGCTGAGCACGACACAAGTCACCAGAGAGAGAGAGAGACTGGACCTCAAGAGTCAAATGTGGGCTATGATGCAAACCAATGAGCTGAAGGAAGCTGAAGAGATCTGCAGAGTCGGGGGATGGGGTATGCGTTTCCGAGCAACACCTTTCACATTGCATGGAGTCAATGTATTGGTGCAGCTTTATGTTTCACAGTCTACAGCTGATTTCCTGGTTTGTTCTGAATCCACGTTATCACAAAGTGTATCCAAAGACCTCGTCGAGCTTCAATTGTAGTCGCCTGCCTGTTTGCTCTTATAGTTCTCTGGGAAAAATGCTCAACAATGTGATGTGACACGGGCCAGTGGGGCAATGTGATAACTCTTTATAGCTGCCCCTTTCATATAACATGTAGTCATTTGATCCGTTGTTGGTGTAAAAATGCAGCTTTAAATGTTTGTCGTAACTTCTATGAGTGCTGAACTTCAGCTTGAGAGCTGCTTTCCTAGTTTGTTTGCTCACTATTCATGTTATCACAAAGAGAATCCTTTCGTTGTGCTAACATCTCAGTTTACTCTCGTAGTTCTGTGATAAGTGCTGAACAGTGTGATGTAACACTGGCCATGCTGCTTGTTGACCCCCAGACAGACCGTAGGCCCATTGGTAATACAAACACTGAATTAAAAAAACACTTGACGAATTATTTACAAAATAGCTTTTCCGTTTTTTTAATAGGTTTTGGAAGTTTTATAGAAGTTGTGTTCCATGTGTCCATGAAGTAGTAAAGTAATGTGACATCTTCTGTCTGTGTGTGTGTGTTTTCTCCCCAGAGTAAACATTTTGAAAAGACTGCCAACCAGGTGAAGCAGAAGAAGAGATGGGAGAACAAGAAGATGAAACTGGTGTTTATCGGCATCGGGGTGATAGTGGTACTCGTCGTTGTCGGAGTTATTATCTATAGCGTTATTGGATAGCACGCAAGCACAGTTGCTGCTTTGCTGGTGAAAGGAATATAGGATATCAGGACTGAGGACAAAGTGGACAAAGTTCCTCATGTCTTCAAAAGAGGAACTGTGGGACAGCATCTCGCCTGAACTACTCAGTCTGTGATATTTCTGTGTTTAATGATATTTATGAGAGGTTCCACCCTTCACTAGTGTAAGTCTTCACTTGATATGGTACCATTGATTACTCGGCTGCTTCGCTGCTTTTTTACATAACAATTCAAAGGTCATGTCTCTTTCTGGCCCACATTGGAAGAACACACAAATCTTAGATCTTAGAATTAGATCGAATGAGGACACCATCCCATGAATGACTCATATTTTTAACCAAACGTTATCAGGCTGCTAATTTTCTGTATGTTTGTGTATGTTTGTACATTGGTGGTTCACGTTCAAGAGTACTCGGAGAACTGCCATCAGCGACGCACCAGCACTGACCTGAAGGAGAATCCATTTTTACTGATGATTCAATCAATTATTCGAGTCAAGTGTGAGTTTAAAAGACTGAGGAGAAAACAAAACAGATGTTAAACTTGGGGAATGTATGCAGCTTCAGATAGCTTCACTTTGGAAAGAATGAACTGATGTATTGCCACATGAAATTTCATCAAAAATGAAAGGTCTTCTGTATCATTAAAATATGTTTAAACCTGCAAAAGACTCACTTTTCTCTGGTGCTGTCATATTTGTTGCCTGAAATTAAGATTTATTTAAACTGTTTATCTATACGTCAGCCCTGTGATAGACTGGCGACCTGTCCAGGGTGTACCCTGCCTTCCCCAATGACAGCTGGGATCGGCTCCAGCCCCCCCGCGACCCTGAATACAGGATAAGCGGTAGAAAATGGATGGATGGATGGATGGATGGATCTATACGTCACTACTGTGCTTTTTTTTGTTTTGTTAAATGACCAGTCTAAAGTCAAACTTAACGCACAAACTGATGCAAATCAATAGCCAAATCACTATCAAAGGTGTTTCGTTTTACCTAAATCCACAAGATATAGTTTTAGTGATATCAATGGGAACAGTGACCCCTGCTGGCCAATGATTTTTGCTTCAGGTAAATATGCAGAATTTAGGAAAAAAATCGAGTAGAAAAATCTGTCAGCTATATTGTGTAATGACTAATGAGTTTAAACAGTTGACTTATATGTAACCCTTTAACAGGTGGGTTATAAGATTTATATAATATTATTTATAAATATTTTTAAATATATTATTAAATATTCAAAAAATATTTTAAATCCCTTAAAGGTAACTCATTTCATTATCTGCACATTTGAAAATATCCATATTTACTGATGAGATATATTTGTAGAGCATGTCGACTACATAATGGCCTTTTCATGTTTTTTGCAACATGGCGATGAACTTTTTGACTTTATATTCCATGGCTTTTATACCAATTTGATTTCATCATTCTATACATTTACTTATTTCGACAAACCATACTATGGATTTTTTTTAATAACTTCCTTCGATACACTATAGTATGACTTTTCTTTAAATAATATATTTAAATAACCATTTTTCAAATTGTATGTAAGAATATAAAAAGATACGCTTGCCATTAAAGGAAATACAACATTTACGTAGTACTTGTGACCCGGAAGTGACACCAGAAAGTCCTTCCTGCATCGAGACCGGCAAGATGGCAGCGGACACGCAGGTTTGTGTGGCTGGCTTTTAATAGTATCCGCTGATGGAAAGGTATTTAATTATGGTAGAGACGAAATTCTGTGTTGACTAGCGGTTTATAAACACGCTGCCGATTTTTTGGCATCCAACGTGAAATTCGGGCAAAACCGGACAACAGCTAGCGAGCAGGCTGTTAGCTCGGTGCTACGTAGCCGTTAGTGTGAACAGGAGCTGCTAACGGTCACCGTACAGACGCAGGACCGGTTTCCGAGGCTTTGTTCGTGTGGTACCGTCCTGTAGTCCAACGTGTCGGGGGTCTAAACATACTGTCATTAACTACAATTGGTCTGAATTCCTTCAATTAGGCAGACGCGCATCACATCATTGAGCATTGAGTTATGTGATGATTACTTAAGCCACGCCCTCCATAAGTAATAAAATGTAATCAGTTAACTCATCGACAATCATCTTTGTAGAGAAGCTCCACAAAAAACATTTCCTCCCTTTCTTTTAATTTCTCAGAAATAATCTCACTCTGTTCAAACTAACACACTGGCCACTTCGTCAAGTACAATTGTTGCAAGCTTCTATAATCCTAAACAACTGTTCTGTCATAAACTATGATGCCTGTAATTCATTTCATTTTCATAGAAGTGTTAAATCAAAGTATATGTTTTGCATTGAGGTCATAATTAGTGCTGTTAGTGTTGTACTGGACTCCTTTGTATTGAGATGTTTCTAATATTCCTCCCCTCACGTATTTAAACACTTGTCAATATGATGTAGTTCAGTACACCACCACTGGAAACCCCAACCTCAGTGTTACACATATTTAAACATCCCAGACAATATCAACCAAATAATTATAATTATAAACTTAGTCAAGGTAGAATTGCATTTACGTGTACCTAATATTGTGGTCACTGAGTGTATTTAATCCATCTTTAAAGGACTGCAGTCCCAATCTTAACACCAATGTCCTAAATATGAATTGACAAACAGACAATTGGTTGATTTTTGTCGATCAACTGCTAATGATGGGCTACTTTTCTGCTAAGCAGCCCAATTCCTCAGTAGCAAAGTATTCCTTAGACCCAGACTTTAACATGTCAGAATAAGCCACCTTTCCTGGCCTGTGTGATCATGGAGTGATTATATGGCCCTGGATTAAAGTCACTGCTGCCATTTACTGCATAGAGGTCACATGTCTTCATAATAATGTTGCTATTACTTTAGGTTTCAGACACACTGAAGAAATTTGCTGCAAAAGTGACTACAGCCAGTGTGAAAGAGCGCAAGGAGATATTTGGGGAGCTGAGACGGTGTATCAAGGGCAAAGGTAAGGCATTTCATGTTATTTTATTTTCTACACTGTTTAACATAGGTGCTATAATCATTACTAATGCATCTTAAAAATTCCTCTTCTTTCCCCCCCCCCCCTATTTAGAGTTACCAGAGCCTGCCGTCAAAGGATTATGCAAGCTCTTCTGTCTGACTCCTCACAGATATCGGTTGGTTACTGTGCCATGACTTTCAGCCATGAGAAAACCCAGATTAACACAATGGAAATATTCAAACCTTCATGATTGTAGGATTTATTTGAAAGGAGTGAGTGTCCTTTGTGTTTACGCGGATGGATGTTTGTGCTTCTCAGGGATGCTGCATCACGCAGAGAGCTCCTCTCTGTCATTTCCCAGCTGGCTGACAGTCAGCCTAACATCCTCTTAACCAGCCTCCTCCACGGCCTGCTTAACAGTGGAGTCATCAGCAAAAATGGAGAGCCCAGGTACTTCTCTGAACTGTATCATGCAGCCTTAAATCAATAAAGATTGTAGTTGCACCACTCATAAGGGTTTACACTTACAGATGAGAAAAGAACAACTGCATCATCATCATCATCGCCCTGTCAGCGTTAGACATCTTTAATTTTTCACTTTTAGAGGCAGGGTAATGAAAGGAATTCTGTAATGTTCTATATATGATTATATTGATGTTAGTGCAGTTAGGAGAAACACTAACAATATGGCCAATCTTTGTTTTGGGTGAAATTTTGTCAAAATACTTTTTTTTTTAAATGACGTATAGTTGAACTGCAGAGATGTCCTGGCCTACATTTACATTTACATTTAGGTCATTTAGCAGACACTTTTGTCCAAAGCGACTTACAATAAGTACACACAGTGTTCTAAGGAAAACATCTTTGTTTGCAACAAATCCCCACAAAAAAATCACACCATGATCTTTTTCATGCTTTTCAATGGAAATCACAATAATAATGTGGAAATTCTACATTTCCTCTAATATCACATAACGCAATTGCAGTCACCATATTCACAATATATTTTTTCACATGTGTTCAGCCTGGTTTTCACAGCGTTGTATAATAATTCATTAATCAAATCAGCAGAAACAGACGGGTGTGTCTCGATAGCAATCTTTGGTTGAATATTATCCCGGTTGTACCTATCTCCCTCTTATGTTTGCCGTATTATGTTTCCAGCAAATGCACAGGCTCTGCTGCCTTCATCGGCTTGTCTTGGACCTGCCTTTTAGTGCCCAGTGTGTTTTCTGCCCCAGAGAAAAGAGAAGGACCTATCTGGAAGAAAATGGTCAGTAATATGTGAATGGAATGAATTATATGAACGTTCTCTGTGATTCAGACACAACTACTTTCACCCCGTCATACAGTTTTTCTTGCGGTGTTAAATGTTGCTGTCATAGTTGGTTATCTGCTGAAGTGTGTTCCACTTGAGTTGACAATCCTCCCACAGAATTCTCCCACATTTGACGAGTGTCAATGATCTCTTTTGGATGTTGCTGGTATCAACTTCTGTTGTACTTTCATTCAGGTGGAGGTTCAGAGCCTTCTTGTCGCTGAGGTGGTGGGTGGAGCCAAGACCACGGCTCAGAAAACAAGCCTCAAGAATCTCAGTAACCTCTGGAAGAAAGTGAGCATGAATCACAGTGGCATAATCAGACACATACTGATCTAACCGGGCGTTCAGACTGAATTGTTCACGTCAGTCATGAGAACACAGAAATGCTGGGTCAGTGTGACATTGTGTTGTCTTTTACAGAACCCTGGACTGGTGGATGACTACATCAGCACACTGTTGAGTCTGGACCAGAGCCCCACTACTCTGGCCATGCTGGGGGTGTGTCTAGACTTCTGCACTGCTCAGAAAGACAAAGCTACAATAGAGAAGCACAAGGTGAGATTTCTTTAGTTATCAGTTTAGAAACTACAGTTCTAACATAATTAACCAATTTTGCTCTGCATTCAGATTGTTTCAAGGAGTACATGGAATCTCAGATAAATATAATAATACATAATTATATTTGGCTGCTGGAACATATAACCTTGTGTCTCCTTTTTTTCAGACTGCCCTGCTGGACTTGTACATAAAATCAGTCCTTATGAGCAAAACAAAACCACAAAGGCACATTTTGGACAAAAGTGTCTCCTTTCTGCGTCACGTGTCCCACTCTGAGTTCAAGGAGCTGCTACTCCCGACTCTGCAGAAGACCATGCTCCGCAGTCCAGAGAACGCCATGCAGAGTGAGATACTTTGAGTTTCTGATGATTCATTCAAATGGTTTTAGTGTGTAGCATCATTTTCCAACATAGCAACATGTATTATGGATTGCCATGCTTCTTTTCCATATGAACAAACATAATGTCAGAAGATGCAACATCAACACTGTTACAAATAAATTAATAATAAAAAGAAAGTAACTAAACAACATTGTTTTTTATGTATAAGAAAAACAATAACACAATGAAATATTGACATGCAATAATGACAGTAATCAATCATGTTAGTAAGGCCTTTATACAGGATTCTTTTGTGCAATTAATTTCTACATCTTTTCAAACACAGAGAACACTTGTATGTAATATAAATAATACAGGCATCAACGGACAGATCGGACATATTCCAAATAGGATCCAGTAGTTGGTGACTGTGCAGATCTATTTAAACAGTTTATTAGACCAATGTTGCAACTGTTACATTTGTTGGCAATGCTGCCAAGTTTTGATCCAAACTATTCGCGGGTGAGTGTCACATTATTTGTGTTATTTGTCATGCCTTATGTGTGTAAAGGCCTTTCACTGTCTAACTTCACCTTCACAATGTTCTTGAATATCTGATGATGGTGCTTAATAGTACCTGCTTGTTTCTCAGGAATCTCTCATATAGTAGATTAAAGCATTGTCTGGTCTCTTTCCAGCCGTTTCCTGCCTGCTGTCAGCTGTGACTCTCGACCTCAGTCAGTATGCCATGGATATTGGAAAGGCCATTGCTAGTAAGTTAATTTTATTAAGTGTGCATTAGGCTTGGGCCGGTTGAAACATTTTCAAACAGGTCTGATACTCAGTCCTGTACACCGAACTGAATCGGTGAAAAGAGAGAGAGGAAATAGAAAGAAAAGTTTGCATCTTGTGGAACATATTTTAAAGCATCCACACAGTTGTCATTAGGGTATGATTTCTCACAGAAGAATCACTCAATCCAGCGTAGTTTTGTGTGTTAAATGACTAGTGTGGTCCGTGTTTCAGGCCAGCTGAAAGTGAATAATGCCCAGCTGATGGAGGAGGCGGTCCAGGCCATGCAGAACCTGGCCAAGCAGTGCAGCGACCCCACTGCTGTGCAGGACACCGTCACTCACCTTTTCAAGATTCTCGGAGGTAAACTAGTAATTGACCTATTAGACTGAAATATTGTCGGAATCGTGTTTGGTTTTGCTCACCTTCATAATTGTTGTGGTTGCAGGGTCTGAAGGAAAGCTCACAGTTGTTGCCCAAAAGATGAATGTGTTGTCCGGTAAGAGGCCTTGCTAACACTTATCATTTCAGCTATCCACAACATACAATTGCGAACAGTTTTTGTGAACCTGAAAATGTTGTTCCAGGGATTGCCAGCTGCAGTCATCATGCTGTGTCAGGAACCTCCAACCAGACTCTCAGCTCTGCAGTTGCTCTGATGTTTATCCCGTATTTACAACAAGAAGGTATCATTCTTTTTTCTCTCTGTTCTGCCAGAAATTTGACGACAGATTTATGTTTAAGTGTATCACTAACTTTTCTTTGTTTCACTTAGTTCACGAGGCTACCTTGGTGCATGCAGTGTCTGTACTCTCCCAGTGGAGCGGTCGTCTTACAGTGGAAGTTCCTACCGCTCTGCTGGACTGGTTTAAGAAAGCTTTCACCCTCAAGACCTCCACCTCTCTGGTCCGACACGCCTACCTTCAGGCCATGCTGGGGGCCTTCAAAGGTCGGTCACACTGGGGACGTCACGCTATGTGTCGAATATACACATCCTTAAATTGAACCCCATCCTTATTCCTGTGCTATCACATTTCCCCTGGTTTTTAGGTGACACTCTGGCCCAAGCCTCAGACCTTGTGCCCTTGCTCCTCCAAACAGTGGAGAAAGCTGCGGCTCAGAGCTCCCAGCTTGCTCTGCTTGCAGAAGGTGTGGCAGCATCTGGTCTTTTGAGTCGTCTGGCACTGCTAGAGACACAGACAGGTGAGGCTGGCATCTCAAAAATGTGTTATTTTTTCTCACTTAAGGAGAATGTTGGAGCAAACAAGGGTGGGAAGTGATAAAGTTTTTTTTTGTCTCTGTAGAGGCGAAGTTCTCCAGCTTTTGGAACTTGATCTTAGATGAGAAGAAGCCACTTTTCACCACAGAGAAGTTCCTCTCCCAGGCCAATGATGAAAGTAAGGCAACATATCTCCCTCATGCCTCCGAGGTTAAAGGCTCATGAGTGTTCTGAAATTCTCAGACATGGAATGATGGCCTGTGTCTGTTTTTCCACTCTGTCTTTAGCTCTACTCACCGTGCTGCTGCTCTGTGAAAGGCTCTTCCTGGACCATGCACACAGGCTGAACACCAGCAAGTCACTGTGAGTCCATCCCTCTGGTAACATACAGACAACCTTTGACCTTGAAACTGTTTTGCTGCAGGTAGACGCTTCAAAGCTCCGTTCAAAACATTGAGATTTAAATTCTAAATTTGAATGCCCACAGCTTTTTTTTCTTTTTGCATGTCTATACATTTTTGTTAAAAGCTGGTATTTCTGTCATCAGATGATGATCATGCTGCATTAATAATAATAATATACTAGGTCTAGAATTAGATTCCAGTGGCAGCTACAGTTGGGTTTTTTTCAACTTGTGATCCAAGCATTTCCAGTAAATCCAGGATGTTGCAAAAGTCAAATATTGAAAATGTATTGAAAAAATGTGGTTGTAATAATTTCCAAAATTCACAGCATGTTTTTATCAAGTGAACTATTCTGCATCAATTCATATTTGTTGGCATGGAGCCTTTAAAAGAACATTTTCACTGCCATTAAATAACCTTTGGTCTTGCCACACACAAAGGGAAGCACGCACCTGTATTCACATGGTGGCCTAACAGCAATCTTAACAGTACAACAACAAAAACTGATGACATCATAAAAAGTAACGACAACACTCATTTCGTTCAGCCCTAAAAATGTCTGGGAGCACTTATATACTCGTTAAACACAAACACCAGCCAAACATGTGCCTGCATATTTTTTGTTGACCAAAGGATCATGAAGTATATCCACCAGGGTGAGATCAAAGGGCCAAATTATCTGGAATATGAGCCTTGAACTACCGATTTTGCAAAACATAATTAAACATACTGATAAAGATTAAACACATTTCCTGTATTTTGTTTTTCAAAGGTTTTCCACAAAGAATGATTGAATCCACTTAATGTGGAGGAAAATTCATAACACAAATTAATTACAGATTTGTGTCATTCACCTAAATCCCGTTGTGCCTTAAGCACTAGTTAATGTTTTCCTGCATGTAACTCTTCTGTAGGATGTATCATCACGCCACAGTTGCCGTCCTGCTGTCTCGAAGCTGGCGTGTGAGGAAGCGGGCTCAACAGACGGTCAGGAAGCTCCTCTCCTCTCTGGGTGGAGCCAGTCTTGCCCATGGCCTTCTGGGAGAACTCCGCGTGGTCATCAACAAACACAAAGTACAGACTTTTTCCTTTTATTCACCATAGATGTCCGAAACATAGAGTTACATCTTTAAAAATTGGTTGTGGATCATGGAATCGAACAACCGCTACAGCTCGACTGTTCCAGCCTGATTGTTACTGTCTGTGTGTAAATTGGCAGGTTTTGCCCCAGGACGTCCTGGTATCAGATTCGGGAGAGCTGACGGAGCTTGGTCGCAGCTACATTCCCCCGCGTGTCCTGCTGGACGCGCTGTGTGTCGTTTGCTCCTCTGCCAGCCAATGGGGCGATCCCACAGAAGCAGAGAGTTTGGCCATGGAGATCCTCATAGTCACTCATCATCCATCCATAGGTATGAGAATGAGTCGCTCTCCAGAAATGTGCTGCCCACTTGGTAACCAGTCAGGTTAAACTTTTAACCATGTTTTTAAACCAGGTTTTTCTGGTTTTCAACACTATTCTCCCATGTGTTTTGTGTCTAAGTGAATGGGGGCAACAATTTCTTAAATGGGTCTACTATTGAGGGAGAATGCTGGAGCCGGCAGCAGTGAAACGAGCTATAATCATACCGGGCAATTATGCACCATCAATGTGTGTCCACTTAAAGTACTTTTTTTGTGCCACTAATAGACTCATATTGTAATGAAATATATCTGACAACAATATGTAAATGGCCCAACAGAGAACTACCTTTTGCTTGAACTTGTCTGTTTGTTTTTCTAAACAAGTCCTTCTCAAGTCTTCTCGGTTCTCAAGTCTCTTGTCCCTTTGACACAAAAACATGGAAAATGGGGTCCAGTTACCCTTTAATAAGACCAGAGTTAGTTATGGGGGTTTATTGACACTCTGCCTTATACATTTCCAAGTCATTCACTCTGCCTGTCTCTCTTTCAGTTGAAGCTCGCCGCGGCCTCTGGCCTCTCCTGCTCCTCTCCATGAACATAAAAGTGGACGAGTTTATAGAAAATAATCTGGAGGCTATTCTCCCACGTCTACTGGAGGTCAACGCTGACAACCAGGTCTGAAAATAACACACGCCTCGTTATGCTGCACATACATAAGATTTATACACACAGTGTACTTACCTCATTCCTGTGAAGAAACCAAGATTGATTGATGGATCGATAGTTTTGTATTCTGTGCAGAATACGTAGTATTACATTATTAATATATATATATATATATATATATATATATATATAATATATATATATAATATATATATATATATATATATATATATATATATATATATATATATAATATAACGTTACCAGGACGTTAAGTGGTCACTTTTTAATCCTCAGGCAGTGAAGAATGCAGTCGGTGCCCTCTCCAGCCTCTCCCCCAAAAAGCTGTTACCGCAGGTCATGGTTCATGTCAGCGAGGGGCTTTCCCGACCCGCTCTACTTCATGTCACCAGGGAGGAGTATGCCATCATGCTGACCCCCGAGGGAGAGCTGTATGACAACAGCATTATCCAGAGGTAACACGCACCTTCAACAACCACTATGGACGTCTGAACTCAACAGCATTAGCCAGAACATTCTGTGTTCTATTTGTCATTTATCTACTTGTGTCCTCCTTGTTTATATGTTTCTATAGTGCCCAGAAAGAAAGCACCAAGAAGGTCAACATGAAGCGAGAGAACAAGGCATACTCCTACAAGGAGCAGATTATTGAACTGGAGTTACAGGAGGTAAGTGCACGTACCATCATCTGTGTTTTTTTGCTGGCGTTGATGTCTGCAGCACGTTTTGGTTTCTCTTTGATGTGGCAGGAGCTCAAGAAGAAAAAAGGCATCAAAGAGGAATTGCAACTCTCCAGCAAACAGAAGGAAATGATGCAAAGCCAGCTGGAAAGGGAGGCCGCTATTCGCAAGAGACTTGAAGGGGTATGAAACCACGTCATCAAAATGAATGATGTTTAATTTAATACTGAGTGCCTGCTGTGACATTCCTAATGTCTCCATGTTGATCTCTGGTGTGCTTTGTGTTGTCTCCAGCTGCATTTGGAGTTGCAGAGCGTTGTGGGTCTGCTGGAAGCCACTCTGATAGAGAGACCACCTCAGATCACCAGGGAGCTCCCTGCTGTCTTCCAGATGCTGATACCCCTGCTACAGTCCCCTCTGGCTTCTCCATGCATCCAGCAAATCTTCTTGGACATCGGCGTGTGCCTCATGCCCACACACTTTCACCAACTGGGTATGTACCCATGTGGCCTGTCTTAGTAGTGTTTTGTATTGATAGACACTGCCTTGTTATCTTGACTCAGTGTCCATTTTTCTCCTTCTAGCCGTGCTTATAGGACATGTGACTTTACGGTTGCTGAAGCCAGAGTTCGATCTGGACGAGGCCTGGGAACAGGAAGACCTGGACACAGCAGCCTACCGCACCATACTACTGCTGCACAACCACACTGTCCCACAGAGAGATGCCAAGACTGGTGAGCACAGTCATGGACACTAGTGAAAGTTTCAGCTACAAACACCACATCGAGACACACATGCACACTTCAGAAAATCGCCTTAAATGGATAGTTTGGATGTTTTGAAGCAGTGTTGTATGAGGTACTTATCCATCGTCAGTGTATTACCTACAGTAGAGGATGGCTTGCACGCCCAGTTTGGTAAAACCGCTCTGGAGCAAAGTAATGTATTGCTTTAGAGGGGTGCAAAATCCTGTTTTTACCTGCCACAGCCAACATTTACCCCGTGTTTGGCAGGTGACAGTTAAAATATGTTCTTAAATATGTTCTAATTGAATCCCCTCACTGTTGCACAACATCCAGCCAATATTTTATTGGATTTATAAGTGGAAGTGGAAAGAGTTTTTGTGGTGCAGAAGATGCACACCATTATAGGTGCAAACATTTTTCATAAAAATATAACCCCAGTAACAAGTTAGAGTGGTAGCAAGCAACTAAGATATGAAATGGGACTTCTGGGACACTGAGTGCTCTCTGGTTTCTTCATGTTGTTTGGTTTGTTCCTTAGATGTGGCTCCACTGTCTGCTCCGGCTTTCTCCGTCTGCTTCCCCCTCATCAACGCCATGCTCAGGGAGTGTTCAGACAGCACCGAGGAGACGGAGAACATGATGACCAAAGCCCTGCAAGTCATCATCCAACACTCCCAGCTTCGGGCTGCCAAAGACAGTGATGACTTTGCTATAGATGAGGTAGAGAAATGCATTTTAATTGCATTTTCTTTTGTTTGACCTGCAAATGAAGAAGGTTGGAAAATACATAATTTATTTGAAAATAAATTAAAAGCTGGCAGAAACCAGATATGACTGAGTAACAGACGACAAATTGTTGTCATGCACCCCCATTGCAGATTGTATATACTCAGCAGGCTTCTAAATAGCAGTCTGTTGGGTTTGCAGATGTATAACCATTAAGCAGAGTCATTGACTGCACTGTCATTTGTAGATTAATGTACTGACTGTTGTGTTTCCTGGTCTCAGAACGGCCCTGAACTGCTTCCACGTGTCAGCATGCTGCTGCTCCTGACGAGAATAATCTCCACAGCCACCCCGAGACTCCAGGTAAACTAATTTTACATTTCATTTTTGTTGTTGTTGTTGTTGCCCGAGTTCTATGTAGTATATAGACACAGACACTCACTGATTTAGCTTTTGAAAGCTCTTTTTTCTCTCCCCTGATCTGGAGCTGGTCTAGATGGCCTATGAATAATATCTCAATATTTTTTCGGCTAAGTTGCCATATATACAATATTTTTCTTGATGTTTCATTTCACAAGCCGAAAAACATTGTATATTTGATACATCATACAATCACCCACCGCTACGCTGTTCCATCCTTTTTTAGCCACGTGGATTCAAACTTTGATGTGCGACTTTCCACACTGTGTTTCAGGTGTTGGCATCTCAGAGCTTGACAGCGCTGTGTGCCAGTGCTGGAGGAGGAGAGGGGTGCACTGTGGCAGAGCAGGCAGAGATAGACGTCCTGCTCAACGCCCTCCTTTCCCCCTGCTTCTCTGTCCGGGATGCTGCCCTCAGGGTGAGCTGTGAACCGGCCCTTAACCCTTTATTTCAGTCAGGAAGAGTCACCACATGTGATGGTTTTCAGCAGTTTTTGCCAGAGATTAAGTTTATGTGCTTTAAAAACAAATGTGTTCATCAAAATAAATGTATAACGTTTCTATTTAGTTTTAATCGATATGAAAACAGTGCTATTAACATATCTAGTGGTAACCTTGGTTAAGTGACAATGATATGGTCTGTGTATGGCTATTCGACTTGCTATTAACACCCGGTCGTTGTGCTCAGGGATTATTGGAAATGGAGTTTGCCCTGCCCACAGACAGCACAGAGGCCAGCGGGCTGAGTTTGCTGCGCAGGCTCTGGGTTGCCAAGTTTGATGTTGAGGAGGAGGGCCGAGCCTTGGCCGAAACGTATGTATTATGGTCTTTCTTGTTTCTTTCTTCTACTAGCTGAGTGCCCATTCTAAAACTCACAAAACATCACATTGTCTTTTCCTACAGCAGTCTCCATGTTCTCCAAATCACATTCATGTTCCATCATACCAAATATTAACTTTGCAGTTCTTTACATTTAATTAAAAAGCAGCTGCAACATTTGACCATGTTGTTAATTCACCAGCTGAACTAATTCCTTGGTTTGTCTTTCCTCCTCAGACTCTTGGAATCTCTGGGTATTGAGTTGGTCCCTGAGATCTGCTCCCTGCTGATCGAAGACGTCACCCACCACGAGGAGGCTGTCCGCTCTGCTGCAGCCGAAGCTCTGTCGAGCTCCGTGTCCCAGTACAGAGACCAGTCTGCTACAGTGTTGGGCCAGCTCACTGAGCTCTACCACAAGAAACTCTACGTGAGACCCTGCACCATGGAAAACCAAATGATTACTCTTGTTGCTCTGACTACTTATAGTGGATGAAGTTGTGCTCAGAAATAAATACTATTATATTTTTCTATTAAAGAGACCACCTCCTGTGCTGGATGCCCTGGGCAGAGTCATCTCTGAAGCACCGCCTGACCAATGGGAGGCCAGGTAAACCTCAGTGTTTGTTTGCAAAGATGAGATATCCCAGAGTCACTTAATATCTACATTAGCCTATTGTGAAGGAGGGCAGAGCAGAAATATTTGGATTGGTTCCAACAAGGAGATTACATGCCACAAAATAATAATGACTACACAAAAAGGAAGGATGGCGCTCGCTACTCTTTCCTTTTGTAATTTGAGACAGATTATATCCTAACCCCCACGTGTTTGTTTATGAATGGCTTGCTTAGATATCAGCTACTATCAGATAAGTGAATGCCGTTATAACAGAGTAGTAGAAACCATAACCATTTTGTGAATCCCATTCTTTGTCAGGGGTGGTATTGCTCTAGCGCTGAACAAGCTGTCCCAGTACCTGGATGAATCTCAGGTCACCCCTCT
Source organism: Eutrigla gurnardus (assembly GCF_963514095.1). Lineage (NCBI taxonomy): Eukaryota > Metazoa > Chordata > Actinopteri > Perciformes > Triglidae > Eutrigla > Eutrigla gurnardus. The sequence goes on along the minus strand of NC_139936.1, from coordinate 23,663,628 downwards.
CTTCCTCTTCTTTGTTCCTGATTCCCTGAACGACCGTCACACTGAGGTGAGGCGCTGCATGCTGGATGCTGCCCTCGCTGCACTCAACACTCACGGAAAGGTACGTCTACCATCTGTTTTTCAGCCAACTACTGTTAATTTCACTGTATAAACACACAGATATGTTCTATCATGTATTAATAACCATTTATGCCTGACACTGTACCTGCCTTATGTAACAGGACAACGTGAGCTCCCTGCTGCCAGTGTTTGAGGAGTTTCTAAAGGACGCCCCCCAGGACGCCAGCTACGACTCTGTCCGTCAGAGTGTGGTTATTCTCATGGGCTCCCTGGCAAAACATCTGGATAAAAATGACCCCAAGGTCAAACCCATCGTGGCCAAGCTCATCACTGCACTCTCTACACCTTCACAGCAGGTAAACAACTCACCCTGCTTCCCTACTAAGCTTTGATTTTTGAGAGTGTTAGCACCCAAGCGTTTGAGTTTGTCACTTTGATGATCCATTACACGTCATAGCATTATTCCACGTCGCTTGTCATCTCTCATCAGGTCCAGGAGTCTGTGGCAAGCTGTTTACCTCCTTTAGTCCCTGCCATCAAGGAGGACGCTGCAGGGATTGTTAGGAACCTGCTGCAGCTGCTGCTAGAAAGTGACAAGTACGCAGAGAGGAAGGGGGCAGCGTACGGCCTGGCAGGCCTGGTCAAAGGTCTCGGGATCCTGGCGCTCAAACAGCAGGAAATCATGAGCACTCTGACTGATGCCATCCAGGACAAGAAGAACTTCCGACGGAGGGAAGGTGAGTAACATTTATCCAACCACTGAACTGTCTGGTTTTGCTAGATTTTACACGCATTGATGCAGATATTATGTATATCAGACGTCATCTACTGGAGCTCAAGACTACTTCTTTTTCCCAAACATAAACGACCACTAATCAGCTGATTGTCTCTATCCAGGGTCACTGTTTGCCTTTGAGATGCTGTGTAACATGCTGGGGAAGCTGTTTGAGCCGTATGTGGTCCATGTGCTGCCACACCTCTTGCTCTGCTTTGGAGACGGAAACCAGTATGTCAGAGAGGTGAGCGTGCAGATCATATCCAAGAGCCTCCTTCTACATTAATAGATACATTTCTGCTTTAATTTGTCTCTTATTTTAGACATGTCTTGCTTTTAAGAGGTCTTTCTTCAATATCCAGTGTTTCTGTATATCCACATTAAAACATAGTAAGGCTGATGCAAAACGGGATCCAAGAAACCGGCAGCCCTTTAGGAAAACTTAGTAATTCCTGTCATAGAGTTTGTGTGCAAACATGTGCAGCATCCCTTTCCAAAGTTTGAACCCCTGCCTCCTCAGGCTGCAGACGACTGTGCCAAGGCTGTGATGAAGAACCTGAGTGCTCATGGAGTCAAGCTCGTCCTTCCCTCCCTGCTGGTGGCGCTAGAGGAGGAGTCCTGGAGAACTAAAGCAGGTTAGGATCCATTTATGCACAGGATTCCTAGGAAATTACTGGACTATCTTGGGATGTTATCATTAGGGTTTTAGCCATACTTATGCTCTTATCAATACTCCTCATCTGTTGTTTTATCAGTACTTTTTAGCTTCTAGTGAGTCACATCCCTCTTTCCTCCAGGCTCGGTGGAGTTGCTCGGTGCCATGGCTTTTTGTGCACCCAAACAGCTGTCATCCTGCCTGCCCAGCATCGTGCCAAAGCTGACTGAGGTGCTGACTGACTCCCACGTGAAGGTGCAGAAGGCCGGCCAGCAGGCTCTCCGCCTGATCGGCTCTGTAATCCGAAACCCTGAGATCCTTGGTAAGTGAGTCAGAGTCATGCGGCAGAGGTGCCATGACAGAAAATCCATCCAAAGGACATATTCAAACTTCCTTTTTTTCTTCACATAGAAACAGTTTTTGGAAGGTCTGCTGATAAGTTGTCAGGGCCACTGACATAGTACATAATAATGCAAAAATATTTCACAAAAGAATATGTTTGTGCAGAGTTAAAAGCTTTTCTGACCTCTGTTGCCTGCTACCCATCTCTGCTTGAGGCTGGAGGCTACATTAGTTGCTATTCCCTTAACGCACCCAAATCTCTGATGCAACTCAGTGGCCCATTTGCACTGTGGGTAATGTGACCTGGTTTGTCAAGGGAAAAGAATGAAGCCATTGAAAATTTGCAATACTATTTGTTATTAACGCTGTATCAAATAGGTGTCTAAAATACAACAAAGTCCAATAGAACAACACAACATAATTTAGGGTTATAATGTAAATCATTTCAATTGGAAGAAAAGTATTAGTTCAGGCAATGCCAGGTGTGAATACTCATTCTAATACAACGTAAAAGAAATGGCGTTACAAGTTCAACTTTTAGAATTACTTTTTGTGTACAACTGATGTTTGGTAAACGTGTTCCTCTCAGCCATTACGCCCATCCTGCTGGACGCGCTCACTGATCCGTCCAGGAGAACCCAGACATGCCTGCAGACGCTGCTGGACACCAAGTTTGTGCACTTCATTGACGCCCCCTCCCTGGCCCTCATCATGCCCATCGTCCAGAGAGCCTTCCAGGATCGCTCCACTGACACCCGCAAGATGGCCGCTCAGATCATTGGTAACATGTACTCCCTGACCGACCAGAAGGTACACAAACTAAAAACAAAACTTAGTTCAAACTAGTGTATTCTGAAGACTTGTATTTGGTTCATGGTGTGATGTTTCCCGTGTTTGTAGGATCTGTCCCCCTACCTGCCTAGTGTTATTCCTGGACTGAAAGCCTCTCTGTTGGACCCGGTGCCTGAGGTGTGTTCAGTGAATTAAACAGTAACTACAGTGAAATATGCACTGTTTGGGAAGTTGAAGCTGTAACTGCTTTTCTTCTCCTCTCCAGGTACGTACAGTCTCAGCCAAAGCCCTGGGTGCCATGGTGAAAGGGATGGGTGAATCCTGCTTTGATGACCTGCTGCCGTGGCTCATGGAGACTCTGGCCTCCGAGCAGAGCTCTGTAGATCGTTCTGGAGCTGCACAAGGTCTGCTCTTCTCACTCCGTCCCTGTTTTGTCCTTGATCGTATAAAATGTAGTCACATTGTCGGTTCCTGTTGGTATACACAGCATTAAAACATTCTAGGGATGGACCGATACCAGTATGGGGGTATCTGGTTCATACTGTGCTCATGTACTCCTACTCACAAAACTAAAAGGCAACGTGGCGTAAACCTCATCAGTTGAGCCTCAGTGATTGCGTGTGATTGATAGGGATTATTATTATTTTATTTTTTTTAGGAGTTTGTTGCATATAATACCTTTCAATGACCCTTTGAATGATTTGTTTCTGGGTGTCTTCAGGTCTGGCTGAGGTGATGGCTGGACTGGGAGTGGAGAAGCTGGACAAGCTTATGCCAGACGTGGTGCAAACAGCCAGCAAGATAGACATTGCCTCCCATGTCAGAGATGGTTACATCATGATGTTCATCTACCTGCCCCTCACCTTTGGTGACAAGTTTACTCCCTACGTTGGGCCCATCATCCCCTGCATTCTCAAGGTAATGCAATGCCCAAAAATGTTTGTTTTTTTATTCATTTGTTTTTGTGCTGTGATTCAAATGTCACTGCTTTAACTGAATATTTCCTTGTGGTTTTAAAATGACTACTTCAGTTCATTCATTTGATCTAAAATGATGTGCATTTTGTCACACAGCTGAGCCGAGCCGCAATATCATAATTTCAATTCATAGCATTGTACCTTTGCTCTACCTGCGTTGTCCACCAGGCTCTGGCTGATGAAAATGAATATGTGAGAGACACGGCACTGCGAGCCGGCCAGCGGATCATCAGCATGTATGCTGAGACAGCCATCGCTCTGCTGCTTCCTGAGCTGGAACAGGGTCTGTTTGATGACCTGTGGAGAATCAGGTCAGACTTGAATACACTGTAACACTTCAGTGTTTGAACGAAAGTCACTCCGGTATTGACTAGTGTGTTGTGTCTCATCGTTGGTTTGCAGGTTCAGCTCTGTGCAGCTGCTTGGTGATCTGCTGTTCCATATCTCTGGAGTGACAGGGAAGATGACCACAGAGACCGCTTGTGAGGATGACAACTTTGGAACAGCTGCATCCAATAAAGTATGAATATTTACAAAATGAACAAAGAATTGCTCTACAGATTTCATAAAAGAGTTCATAAAAGGAAGTTCTCTTTACTGTTGGTCTGTTTTTATACATTGATGTGAGATTTGCTGACATTTTCTCTCCCAGGCTATCATTGGAGCTCTTGGTGGGGAGCGGCGTAATCGTGTCCTCTCTGGCCTCTATATGGGCCGCTCAGACACTCAGCTGGTGGTTCGACAGGCGTCCCTCCATGTGTGGAAGATTGTGGTCTCCAACACCCCCAGAACTCTTCGAGAGATCCTCCCGACCCTCTTCACTCTCCTGCTGGGCTTCTTGGCTTCCACCTGGTCTGACAAGAGAACGGTATGACTCCTTTTGAGCTTTTATTTCCTGGGTGGCGACTGTCAGCCGTGTTTTTACTGACTCTGTGTGTGGGTGTTGTTTTAGATCGCTGCTCGAACGCTGGGTGACCTAGTGAGGAAACTGGGAGAGAAGATTCTCCCTGAGATTATTCCCATCCTGGAGGAGGGTCTGCGCTCTGACAAGAGTGACGAGAGGCAGGGAGTCTGCATCGGCCTAAGCGAGATCATGAAGTCCACTAGCAAAGATGCGGTGAGTCACACAGACGCTGCATTGCACAATGAATAGAAGGAAAGTTATCTGTGAGTTGATCTAAGTATTCAAAGCATCACACATAATAACATGTAGTTTTTGAAGGTTTTTATAGACTTCTTTTAAATGAGCACATTAGTAACTTTGATTTTCACAAGGATTCAAATATTTCAATATTCAAAACACAACCCAATACATTTTTTCATATAAAAAATGTCATATACTGTATATTACAAAGTCTTAAATTTAAGCAAAGCATAAGGCTAGTTTGTTGATACTATCATATAGAGGTGTAAATGTTAGTATGCTTGTCTTTAACTTTTGCATTTTAATAGTCAGAAATGAGCAGTCTGGGAATCCTGTTTCTCTGAGTCTCTACCGTCACTTTCCAAGAAAATCTCCAAAAAATAATCTTTTGTGAATTGCCTTTCACTTTTTCTTTCTTTTTTTTATTAAATATCAAAGTAATACAACTTGTGAGATTTAAGGGTGTGTGCCCTTCTGACAACCATGTTTAGTTCTTTATTTGTTTGGACATTTTGCTTCGGCCAGGACTCTGAGAATTAGGTTTATTTTGTGCTGTAGGTGCTCGTCTTCTCTGAATCACTGGTCCCCACAGTGAGGAAGGCTCTCTGTGACCCTCTGGAGGAAGTCCGAGAGGCTGCAGCCAAAACATTTGAACAGCTTCATGCAACCATCGGTCACCAGGCACTGGATGACATCCTGCCTACCCTGCTCAAGCAGCTGGTGAGGGAGCGAGGAGGACACAAGCGCAATACAGATATTGTTCAAAAGTTTTCACTATGGCTTTTAATCCACTAAATGTCTTTATTCAGGATGACGAGGAGACGGCTGAGTTTGCTTTGGATGGTCTGAAGCAAGTCATGGCGGTGAAGAGTCGCTCGGTGCTGCCTTACTTGGTTCCAAAGGTAACGTTTCACACCCATGGTTACCTTTATAAGGCCATGATATTGTGTCTTCCTGTATCTAAAGAAGTTGTCCCCTCTGCAGCTGACTGCGCCTCCTGTAAACACCCGTGTGCTGGCCTTCCTGTCAGCTGTGGCTGGAGATGCTCTCACACGCCACCTTGGGGTCATCCTGCCCGCCCTCCTCTCCTCTCTCAAAGAAAAGCTGGGAACAGAAGATGAAGCGCAGGTAATAAACCAGCTATGATATCTACAGCAGCTGTCGTATTTGACCCTTCTGTTCATTGCTCTTAAACCTGTTATCTTTGCTTCAGGAGTTGTGCAGCTGTCAAACAGTGATCCTGTCTGTGGAGGATGAAGTGGGCCAGCGGATCATCATAGACGACCTGCTGGAGGCCACGCGATGCGCTGATCCGGGCCTCAGACAGGCTGCCGTCACCATCCTCAACGCCTACTTTGCTCGTACCCGCCTGGACTACAGTGCCCATACTCGCAACCTGCTGTCAGGCCTCATCCGCCTTCTCAACGACACCAACCCAGAGGTCCTCTCTCAGAGCTGGGACACCATCAACTCCATTACCAAGGTGTGTTGATGGCGTGAAGTCAAAGTGGGCAATATGTTGTACATAGTCTTGGCATTGCTGTGAAGCCAATTTGACACCAGTGTTGTTTTTCTTGCATAGAAACTGGATGCAAGCAGCCAGCTGGCTATGATTGATGATCTGCATCGAGACATTAAATCAGTAACTGCAGACCTTAGGGGTCAGCACCTGCCTGGTTTCTGCCTGCCCAAGAAGGTAAGAAGGCTCCCACTGGGACAAAGTCACAGCACAATGTTTTGGTTCTAGCACTTTTTTATTTAGCTTTTCACCTTATAGCACTGGTCCAAACAAGCGCAAAAGAACAACGCAAACTTTACCAAAGTGTTTCAATTTGTCGTTGTGTTGTGTTTAATACAGTTGCCTCTATTTAGGAGGTCAAACATCTTTATCAAAGATGTCTGCATGTCCCAGATTGGGAAATCATAATGGGCCTTTTTCACAATGTTCTGACATGATAAGCACTTAAGCAATTACACAGTTAATCACAAAACAATTGTAATCAGTAATACAAATAATTGATTTCCTGTCTTTGTTTCTTTAGGGAGTGACCTGCATCCTGCCTGTCCTGAGAGAAGGGGTCCTCACTGGTAGCCCTGAGCAGAAAGAAGAGGCAGCAAAAGCATTAGGAGGGGTCATCAAACTGACCTCCCCTGAGGCACTGCGGCCCTCTGTTATCAACATCACCGGCCCGCTCATTCGTATCTTGGGAGACCGCTTTGCCTGGACGGTGAAGACCGCTCTGCTGGAGACTCTCACCCTACTGTTGGCAAAGGTCTGTATCTGCATCTCCCATCTTGATGTGAATAGTCAGTCGTGTCAAAATTAGCCTGCAACTTATTTGTAATTTCGTAACGTTGATTTGCGTTGCTGTTGGTGTATAAAGGCCTCTAGTCAGGAGGAAATATCCCCGTGTTTGGCTCTAACCTCTGGACTGTATTCCTCCTCCAGGTGGGCATTGCCCTGAAGCCCTTCCTGCCTCAGCTGCAGACCACTTTCTTGAAGGCACTGCAGGACTCAAGCCGTGCAGTGAGACTGAGGGCCGCTGAGGCTCTGGGCCAACTGGTTTCCATCCATGCCAAGGTGGACCCACTCTTCACGGAGCAGCTCTCTGCCATCCGCAATGCTGAGGACTCAGGAGTCAGGTGAGCACTCACAGCAGACACTAAAGGTTTGTTCACGCTAAGCGTGAAGCCAGTTTTCACCCCATGTCACTCCCTGTCTGAACGCAGGCTTATTTGAGTTTAGCTGCGGGCTTGTTTGTGTTTATTGGCGTCACTCGTTTAGACGTGCCGGAGAGGAGATGGGTTTACCTTGATGTAAATAGCAACAACTTTTCATCAATCATGGCTGAAACACGTTGTGAAGTCTCAGCCATCCTGACTGGGTTCATAACATCACCTAGAGGTGCTCAGTGAATTTCCCCAAGCTGTATTCACTGTATCTAGCAAGACACGCATCGGCTGGTTTACTAGAGCCGTATGAGCTAACGGCTAAACAACCGCTCCCTTCAAAGCCTCAAGACTCCAGTGACAAAAAGGCAGTGCACTGTTTCAGATGATAGTATTGGAAACCTTTACCACTGAATATATTTCAGATGAAGCCATCTTAAAAGGAAAACACTCTATTGTTAAATTCACAACTCATGCAGCCGTAATCTGTGATGAGGGATTGCAACCACAACTATTCTGGTCTCAAGCCAAAACCAGTGGTCTGAAGGGTCTGTGTCCACTTACCTGGAGGGACAAAGAGTGGAAGATCACTGATAATATGTCGGAAATGGCCACAAACAGCCTATAAATTATTTTTGTAATTTGACAATTGTCCCAGAATGTCAATGCCATTATTGGGTGATATTAAATCATCAGAAATGCCAAATATATAGTAATAAATATTTTGTCCACTAGAGAGCACTGACATGTTTATTTATACTTTAAATAGTCCCACTAGGTACATATCATCTTTATTAATCACATTGAATGGATCAAAATGTTTTGTTTTAAAAAAACAAAGAAATCATTGCTATCAATATTTAGATGTTTGTTATTAACTCTTGAATGTGTATATTGGTATCTGCTTCAAAAGTAAAAAAAAAAAAAACAACTTCTGATGCTTGCGTTGTTTTTCACCCCTCTCTCAGGGAGACGATGCTCCAAGCCTTGAGGTTCGTCATCCAGGGGGCCGGTTCAAAGGTGGACCCAACCATCCGCAAGAACATCACCACCACTTTACTAGGCATGCTGGGACATGATGAGGTATGACGAGAGGAGCAGATGTTTTGGTTTTTAAATCTGTGGTAAAGCCTGCGGCCTGTAATGGATGTTGTATTACATTAAATAGTTGCATATGAAAAAAATAATTAAATAATAACATGTAAGCTCCTGACAAGGATTTGACAGAGTCGTTCTCTGGTGTACTTTCTTCTGTGATCACAGTAGACAAACGGAAATCAGGCAGAGAGGATGTGGTTTTCTAAAATTGTGGTTTTGAGCCTCTCTGTTTGAGACACTTGTAGAGACACTCAACCTGTGTGTGTGTGTGTGTGCGTGTTTGTGTGTGTGTGTGTACGGTGTGTGTGTACGTTTGTGTGTGTGTGTCTACGCACATAGGATGCAACGCGTATGGCGTCAGCCGGCTGTGTTGGTGAGCTGTGTGCCTTCCTGTCAGAGGAGGAGCTGAAGAGTGTGTTACAACAGCACATCTTGGGTCGGTATTTCTAACGTTAACGTCGCATCACATATCTCATGTGTATCATGTTTTGTGTTGCCATTTTAATGTGCACCTAATTGCTGTTTATTACAAGAATAGACTCTGTGTACAGACTGAAATAATAACAGTGACTTAGTAAATGTTTGTTTTTCTTAGTATTTTTCTTGTCCCTTTTTATAAATCCGTTATGGTTACTCTTCTTGTGTTGCGTTTGTTGGATAACCAGAACAGTATGAGTTAATAGATGTTTTCCCTCCCTTCAGCCGATGTGTCTGGTGTTGATTGGATGGTGCGTCATGGTCGGAGCTTGGCCATGGCCATAGCCGTCAAGTCGGCTCCTGAGAAGATGTGTGGGAAGGAATACTGTGATACTGTGACAGAGGCAATTTTGTCCAACGCCACTGCTGACAGGGTGAGAAAGAAGTTTGTGTGACGATCTGTTCTTTGACAATATATTTATCATATCCCTCATGATACTGATGCACATGGCTGCAATGAATAGTCTGTGTAAGTCACCTCTAAGAAGAGTTAGAAGAGGATTATTTGCAAGCTGTTGTTTTATTTGAATGAAGTGCGTGCTACCGTTAAGTTGCCAGGCAACCAGTTGACTCCAGGAAGTCACTTCCTCTGACCAAAACATTTGTCCAGCAGCCCATAACTCACCTTAAAACCACTACTTATATTTTTTACACAGATTAAACCAACTAGAGACGCATCTATTATGTTGTAAGTTATTAACATGCATGCAGTTTAGAGGTGTAGAATTGAAGGAAATTTGTTTTAAATAAAAATATTTTTTCAGTATCCCTCATATTTGGTCCCCCATTTAAACACAGCCAGGCTCCCAGAGTGAGTAGCATAGATCTTGATATATTATTGTTTTGAAGAAAAATCTGTGTAGTATCTGGAATGTATGCCAGAAATGGTGTCCAATAAACACAAATTGGACAACAAAGCATCAATTCATGAGGCCAGAAAGAGGCCGAGGGGGTCAGGGGAAATGTCCGGCCCCCGGTCCCTGAGCTTTCTGAAAATGTGGCCCCCTGAACAATATAGTTGAATAACCCTGGCGTACGGTGGACAAGGTTATGAGGAAAGGTTACAGTCCTGTGTCCTCTACTGTTTTCTTACATTGTATATCCGTTCCTGTTTCCTTCATGTGCGTCAATATTGTGATTGTGCTCTTCTTCCAGATCCCGATTGCCACCAGTGGGATCAGAGCGACGGGATACCTGATGAGGCATCATCTCAGAACCGAGGGAGCCAGTAGTGTTTCCCAGCGCATCATCACACAGTTTGTCAAGGTAAAGCAGGAACTGTTTCACTCAACTGATTATTACAGGACGTTTACTTCCCTTTTCTGGATGTAAGCAAGGAAGTGAGTGCCAAAAAGTGACTATACAGTTAGTCACCCTCTCTGGCTTCATGCAGATTCCATTGTTTTGGAAACATATTTTAAATTATACTTTTTAATTTAATTAAGCACAATTAATTGGTGTTGGGTTGGACTGTAGAACTCACGCACAGGGAGTACTCTTAATATTTAGACATTCATTTTCTATAAAGGGTTATTGCTTATTTTGGAATGTTTTACCATCTTTCAGCTTATAGTTTTGATATTCTTGTTGAGACGTCTGTTTTTTGTGTGACCACACAGTGTCTTCAGAATCAGTCCAGTGACATCCGACTGGTGTCAGAGCGGGTGCTGTGGTGGGTTTTCAAAGAACCGGAGACCCCCTCCATGGAGGCCAATCTCGTCAAGCCCCTACTGAAGAGTCTGCTGGACAACACCAAGGACAAGAACACCAGTGTGAGAGCTCAGAGCGAGCACACCATCGTCAACCTGCTTCGACTCCGACAGGGAGAGGAAACTATGCAGGTCTGACTTGAGACTGTCCGCTATTTCTATTTACAGATATCTATATAACGTATATAGGAAGATCTAATTGTTACTTCTCTTTGTTCATTTCAGAGTATTACTGCCATTTTGGACTCTGCAAGTAACGACCTGCTGGCCGAGTGTCACCGCCGGTCCTTGAAGAAAATCGCCAGCCTGCCAGATTCCAAAGAAGAAATAGATGACACCATCCTAACGTGATGGAGCGGGACTGAGCTCTAAAGTGATCTCTGCTCTGTAGATCCTCACTGTCCAACCCCAGACACACTCACCACACATGCCCATGCTGCCTTTCATGGACCAAGGCTGAGATGGGTCGTGTTTTACCAACAAATTCCTTTTGTTCTCCTCTTTTCTCTTTGTGTCATTGTTTTAGCGGCCTTTAAGCTCAATTTATAACTTTTTTTTTATTATTATTTTATCTCACAATGTGCAGGTTATTCTCCTGTACTGAATTACCTTAGGAAAACACATCAATTTTGATGTTTCAGTGTTTTGCTACTTATTTTACCAAAATGAATCCAAGCATTTAAGACACTGCTGCAATGAAGCAACATCCCTATCTTTAACCTTTATTTGGACTTTGAGTGTGAGAGTTGTTTGTGGGGTTGGAAGCAACCAAGAATAAAGATCATTCTAATGTCCGTGAAACGGTTGTAAAAAGGTCAAACAAATAAAAGGATCTTGATTTCATGTATTGTGTAAAATATTGGGGGTTCTTGGGGGTCAAGGGTCACTCAGACTTTCATCATACCTTTTTCTATACTACCTACTGACATAATCCTCAGAACCATCATCGCAGAGTGAGCCAGATGTATATCTGAAACCAATGTATTTTGTGTTGCTTAGACAACAAAATGATAGTTTCAATGAGAGGGAGAATATGTTGAATTACCATGATATGTGGTTTAATTGTCAGTGTGTGTATATAGTGGGATTTGTGCTAGCTGGATAATTTTCAAAGCGATATAAAGCATCCTGCTGAAACCTGGACTCTGCTTGTAGATGTTAAATCAACGGGACGGTACTAGCTCATTGCTCTCATCGTAGCATGAGTTTAGTGTTCATCAATGGGATAGGACGTCTGTGATGTAGCCGGAGCCTGCGCAGTGTGGCCGGGTCAGAGTTGGGTGCAGCTCCACCAGAGAAGGAAGCGGAGTTTCCGGCTGTTTGCAGCGGAGGGAGAGGATTGCTGACGCCGCGAAACCCCGAGAAAAACGCCGCCGGCTCGGGGTGGCTAATAGTTTTTAGTATCTGTAGTGGTTGTTTTATTTCATATCGGGGGATCTGGGGACTGCTGATTTTTTTACGAGCCGAGGGGTCGGACAGCAAACAGTAAAGCGGCACAAGGCGGGGGTGAGCCACCAGCTACCGGCATGGCCAGGGACTACGATTACCTCTTCAAGCTGCTCATCATCGGTGACAGCGGTAAGCCGACGCCGGGGATGCGGGACGGGAAGTGGGCCTTGTGTTGTTTTTTTTGAAGGGGAGAAGAATACATTCAGCTGTAGGCCCATGATATACTTCTATGATACGTTTGGGACTGATTTTTTATTTTCTGCATTGAAACGACATGTGAAATTACACATCCGCCATATTTCTGTGGCGGTGACAGGGCGGAGGTTGTGTGTCCGGGCTCGGCATGTCAGGCGATCAGGCCGGATATCGCCTCCAGATCTTTAGGGTTTCTCTCTCGAAGATAGTGTAGTTCTCTTTTACATCTGCAAATGCATTTATTTTTGCTGTAAAGCAAAACATGCACTGCAACGCAGTATCTGTCCCGGTGTCCCTATGCTTCTCAAATCTGGCCTATAGTTTGTACCTCCTATTAGCAGTGTTAGCCGGTTGTAAGTTATGCTAACATTACACTTCCAGGCTTGGCTATGTAGCTAAACGTTAGCTGGCGCGAGGAGCGAGTAGTGAAAGAAGTCGTGGTCCTAGATAAAGATGGCCTCTTCTATTTGCTGCACGGCGTCAAGTTAACTTAGTGAGGCTGTTATTGAAAGGCAGTTCTGTTATTTAGCTAGCTAGCATGCTAGCTGCTCAGTAGTGGAGGAATGCTGCACTGCAGTCTCTTGTTTGCATCCAGTCAGTATGGTGAAGTGAGAGCAAAAGGTGGTTAGTGTCAATTACAAGTGACACTTCAGCCAAGCTGCTGAGGTACAAAGAACACAGACTGTGATTACCTCATCTGTGTTGAGCTTCTTTATTATGCTAAAATTCATATCAAGCATTGTCAGTTAGTTGCATGATTGAGCTGAACTGGGATTGCTCTTCCTGTGTCTCCCCAATAAAGTGAAAACATGCCTTTTTAATGAGGTTGCACCCTCAGTGGGAGTGTAGCCTCAGCCTGCAGGACTTCTTTGTGAGCCATGATGTTTGCATTCATTGACAACCCCGATCCTGGCACTACCCCGTCAGCTGGCTGTTCACAGTAGAGGGAAAGGCACCACATCAATCCCTTCACACACAGAGGCCAGTGTCCCCTCAGCTGCAGCATGGACGTGTCTGTAGTGCTGCACAAAGATGATTTAGGAAAGATGCTCAGATATCAGCCACTCCTCAGCTGCATATAGACTGATCTGCTGCTGAGAATCAGATATTCCCCACATTGGGTCTGCAGTCTGCACTAAGGCTGAGTTTTATCACTTCACTGGACTTGTTTAGCCTCTGGCTGCTGCCACAGTGGCACATGCACATGATGTATCTGATCATGGAGAGTGATGCATGACTTGTTTAACATAAAAGTGTTGTTTCAGGTTGCAAACGTTGAAAAGATAAATGTCATGAATCAGTGACGCCCTCAGGAATTCGGAAGGACAGCAGGATGAAATATTAAAACTTCAAAAGTACAAAAAGATGACAATCTCTCATCTGCTTTGAAGCTTTGGTTATTGTTTGTTTGAATAAAACTCTGTAGCATGGAGACTGCAGCAACCTGAGAGCTTTTATGTTGGGAGCCATCAAACATGAGATGACAGTAACACAATAAGTAGGCTAAGTCACAGGGCTGCTCCAGTCCCACCTCAGGCTGTGCAGCAGAGTCACTTCCCAACTTCCAGCTTCCAACTTGATCTGTTGCGGACAGCACTGATCCCACTCATCTATCTTCCTCTTTCATCCCTCTGCTTCGTTATTTCATCCTAAAACCTATTTGTTATTATGCATGATAATTTTAGGAACCCAGAGAGATATATCCGTTCTGTTTGTTGTCTCATTTTTGGTTTGCAGCCATCACGTGGCGTTACATGTTTGCCCCGAGTCTGAAGTCAAATATAAAGAATGCACTCATTTCTTTTTCATTTTGCAAACCTGTTTTACACAAAACCTCATCCTGTGCTTGTGTTTCCTCCCCAGGAGTGGGGAAAAGCAGTCTCCTCTTGCGATTTGCAGACAACACATTTTCAGGTGCGTGGTTCTTCCTCAGTCATTTCCAGACTTTCTGCTTTGTTGTTGGAGGTCACTAACTAGATTTTCTGTTGGCATGTGTGTTTGCAGGTAGCTATATCACCACGATCGGTGTGGACTTTAAGATCCGGACGGTGGAGATCAACGGGGAGAAGGTGAAGCTACAGATCTGGGACACGGCGGGGCAGGAGCGCTTCCGTACCATCACCTCCACGTTAGTAGACCCACACACACACAAGCACGTTGCCGTGGGATTTTCAGATGAAGCTCAATCTTTTCATTACAGCGATCGAATCTGTAATGGAGAAAGGCTCTTCGCTGCTCTGGGATTAGGTTTTATATGAGGAAGCTGTTTGTAGACGACTAGAAGGAGTCGTTGATGCTCTATGATACTGGGTGGAATTCCCCACAGATGCTAATTACAGATGTGAGAGGGAGGCCCTCGGTCTCGCACTGTAGCTCGACACGACTGCAAGGGCTGGGCGTCGTTCCCCTCTCGGGCTTGTAGTGTGTGAGACTCTGCTGTCCGGTGTGATACAGCAGCATCTCAGTGCCTCTGGGTTCACACTGATGTGTGAAAGTAGTTTTGGTCTGTACAGGTTCATTGTGTAACCCACTTCATTATTAATATTATTATTATTGTTTATCGCTCAATACGAGGCCCGTGAGCTGAATCTGAATCCAACTAGAACCGACTATGAACAGTAATAATAATAATAATTAGAATTATTCAGCAGCAACATCTCTTTACAGACACATTGCTGGCAATGCTCTGGATAAATAGTGGGTCTACTCTTTGTACATGTTTTTGGAACTACTCTGAGAAAGAAAACTACAAGGTGTATGAGTTATCCACAGTAACATTGTTTCTGGAGAGACAACTATTATGTTGTTTTTCAATGCTGTGAAATCAATTTCATCTCTCAATACAATTGCGGGGAAATCTAAGAAACAGACAATTCTGAATGAAAATTAACTGCATGGTTTCTACCACAATAAGTAGTTAGGTATTTGTGCGTCATGTTAGGGAAAAGGTGAAATGTGCTAAATTTGATATTTTGAGCATTAATATAGCAGTACAACAACTGTTTGCTACGTAAGGATGTAGTGAGGTCATGTCTACCTGAGCAGAGAATCAAGTTGCTCTCCGACTGTGTGTTGAAATACAACCTTCTTGTTGCTTTATTGACATAGTGGACCGGCCCGTGCATGATTTTAGTGCATGTGAGCGTGCCACACTGGATAGCTCACGGCTTCACTGTGCTCATACATATGACAGTTCCAGCTGATTACACCGTCGCCACGGCAGCGTTGCACCTAACCCTCCAGATTCCCTCTCAGCTAAACACTGTTAGCTCCATCAGCACCTGTGTCTGTTTGGTGTTGATGCTGATGGTAGTGTACCATCGTGCTTTTAGAGCTTTTTCACTGAAAACAGCTGCTTGTTGCTTGTGAAAACAGCGATGAGAGTAGTGAAAGTGAATCAAGATAGCAAGGTTCCAGACCATAAAACCAAAACAATGAGCTGAGCGATGATCTGTAACTAAGAGGAACTGCACAGTCGGGACAGTTGCACAGTTTGTCACGTTTCACCTGACGTAGTTGTTAATGTTTATTATTAGCAGCTTTGAAGCAGTCGTCCAATAAAGTGCACCCCAGTGATTCCAGTCCTGTTGCTGGAGGCTGAGTGTCCCTCGCTGTGTCTGACAACCAGTTACTCACGCACTCAGTGTTTGGCACTAACGACAGCTCATTTGTTTTCCTGAGCCCTGTCATCCAATTACTGTGCAGTTTACACAGACTGGCTTGAAATGAGTACAGAGTACAGAATGGACAGCCATGATGAATAAATGTGCAGCTGCTCTCGCTGCGTCTCTCTGCTCTTGAAAGAAACGGCAATGATGCATAGTCATCTCTCTCTCCTTTTTGACTTTGACTGAAGCAGACAGAGGCTACTCTTAATTTAAATGTATGAAACTGCCACTGTCCAAGCCATGTGATGATGTAGGAGCACTGTTGCAGCGAGGACGATCAGAACAGCGAACCCATCCAGAAGGCTTGAAATCCTCTGCAGTGCTGCCGACGCTTCGGCCCCCGAGGAGTGTGACCGTCCTAGTTCTGAAACACGGCTGCCAGTCGTCGTGCAGGAATCTCTCCACCGAGCAGGCCGCCTATTTAGGCTGATTGTTCACTGTGCTGAAGTAGAGCGGCATGGTGCCTCATTAGGTCCTAAACCAATTTCACCTTGGAGCTGCATCGTAGACTGTGTCCACAGGGAGACTAGCTGTGTCAGACCCTGCAGCCGTCACCCACAGCTGCCAGCAGCATCAGGCCCACATTAAGACCTTCTTTTATTTCTCACTTCTTCTATTGAGTTCGTTTTTTTATTCTGAATATTTATTCTCATTGCCATTAGCAAAGCTGGTTTTGAAATGTGGGATGCCTCTCTACCTTGATACCGTATCAAGTTTTATATGAGGCGCCAACCTCCGCTTCTGAAGGCGAAGCACATTTTTTGTGAGGCGCTATTGTATACAAAGTTAGTACGAAGAGACGCCATGTGATGCAAATTTTTATCATACATTTTTTTTGTCACTGGCTGACTGACTTGCAACAAATATCCCCAGTCGGACTGAAACCAGGGATGTCGCGTGGTCAGCGCGTTAGCCGAGGCTACAAAGAGTCCCCTGATTGCTGATTTGTGATGGAGAGGTTCAGCTTATTACCGTTTTATCACCCTGTTTGTGCAGAGTTTTACTGCAGAAAGGAGGCTGAAGGTTGGGCCCCACACGCCTGCTGTGTGTTTGGCAGTTTATGGTTCTCTATTCATGTCCACTGAGCACACACACATATAGCCATCCAACCAGCACTGTCTAGGGCCCATTGCTGCTGCATGTCTGGGGGGGGGGGGGGGGGGGGGTTACATGCTCAGACAACACTGTACCCCCAGACTGCCCTGCCAGGCAGAAACACTGACCTCTAGGGACACTCAGTGGTCCTGATAAAGGGCTCTTTGTTTCTGTTTGGCGAGTGTAGTTACACTGGGGATGCTGGCTTTCTGATGCCTGGTGCTTGGTTTGGTGCCCGGCGGTGTGGTGCCCGGTGTGGTGCCCGGTTTGGTGCCTGGTTTGGTGCCTGGTTTGGTGCTTGGCTGCAGGTTTACAGTGGAACCATCACACTCTGGAATAGTGTTCTGTGTGGGACAGACACTGGTCTCTGTTCAGTTAGCGTTCCTTCTTTACTCAACCTGCAAGTCACACACTCTGTTCGGATGTATTTCAGTCGCAGTCATGTCATTCAACTAGACGATGCAGCAGTTTGTTTAAGATGAAGAAAATACATTTCTGGGAGGATTTTATCACTCATCGGGATAAGAACACAATATCATCGGTATAATCGTAAATATCACCACGAATGACTTGAAAAAGCTGTCTAGCTCACTATCAGGCTGGTTATTAGACAACTGGATGAATAAATCCATTTATAAAATATATGTATCCTTCTTTGTACAGGGAGACCTTATGATTCATGATCATCTTATTTAAGGTTATTTCTTACTCAAAAGGATGTTCACTAAAAGTAGTTGTCTTATCTGTGATGCAATAACAATATTTGTTTTTTTGCACACTGTCAAGTGATAAAAGTATGTTTGGGTGCTATTATAAGAGTTTTCAGTATATTTTGATGATTATCAGGATAATATCTTGAATCACAATTTATTTTTGCAGCATAATGTTGATGTGACGTTTCCATATGGTCCCATGTGTCCTGCAGTCAAAGGCTGACTGTGTTTGTCCCCCTCTGCATGTTCAGGTACTACAGGGGAACGCATGGGGTCATAGTGGTATATGACGTCACGAGTGCCGAGTCCTTCGTCAACGTCAAACGATGGCTACATGAAATCAACCAGAACTGTGATGATGTGTGTCGAATATTAGGTGAGTACGCAGCTCTCAGTGAGGAGCGCCAGGCGCTGCCGTCATCTCGGCACCCTGCACCTGAAAACACACCGTCTCTAGTGCACACCTTCTTTTATTGGCTGGAAGGGACGAAGTGTTCCTAGCTTAGGTCACGTTACATGACCTCTACGTTTCCTCCTTAGTGGGAAACAAAAACGACGACCCCAACTCCAAGGTGGTCGAGACGACTGACGCGCAGAAGTTTGCAGAGCAGATGGACATCAACCTGTTTGAGACGAGTGCAAAAGAAAACATCAACGTTGAAGAGGTAACTCGTTGTTTGTGTTGCATGACTGCTGGCAGGCTGACTGCGTGTTTGTGCGGAGGCGTTTGGGTGACATGCCCGGTATGCAGTGCAGCTCAGCTGAAAGCATGAATCAGACGCAGTGTCCCGGTGCTTTGTGATACCTGCTGATCTCTGCAGCGGCGTGGTGCACAGACCCTTCAAGGAATCAGTAGTTGCAGCATGACGATTCAATTATTCCACTAATTATTTTCTCGATTTTGAAATGCTTTTGTCCTTCAAATGTTTTATAATCTCACAATGAGGATTATCTGGAGGTCAACTCATCACATGGCTGACTAATTAACACATAATATCTTGATGATGACCCCTGTCAAACAATATGATGATTATCAGGATAAAATCGTGAATCGTAATTATTTTGGCAGAATAATAGTGACATTACGTGATCATATCTACCCATGACTACCAGTTTGTAGGCTTCAGTATTTTTCCTTACAATATTATTATTGTTATTAGTCCTGCTCCTCTTTAGTATGACACAGTTAATAGGCCCTAAATCATTTTTTTAAAGCAAAAAAGCAAACAAAAATGGCAAAACAATGGAATATATATATATATATATATGTGTTAACAGTATTGTGGAAAAACTGACACTCTGGTTACCGCAAACTGTTTATTTATTAGTAGAATAAAGTGGTTTAGGGGCATCTAGTGTTGAGGTTGCAGATGGTACTAAATAGCCCTCCCGTCAGCCCCTCCCTTTCCAAGCGTGTAGGAGTATTCACATGGCCTTCAGGTAACTAAAAGTGCAACCACGACATCCAGTGTTGGTTTGTTGCTCTGGGCTACTGTAGAAACACGGCGAGTAGATATGATGGGGTCAAATTAAAACGAAAACACAATGAATCTTAGTTTCAGGTGATTATACACCCATTCAAATATGGTAATGAACATTCCATTCCATTTCTGCCAATAATCCCCCTTCATCCTACACATCGGCCCTTACCAATGAGATATGATGTGTTAATTAGCACATTTCAGAGTTGCTGAATGTACCTTTTGGACAGAGCTTAATGCTAAGCTAAGCTAACGGCCTCTTATGGAGCAGACTCTTTGCCTGATTGCTGTACTCACCACACACCGTGGCTTTGTTCTTCTCCTGCAGATGTTCAACTGCATCACAGAGCTAGTGCTAAGAGCCAAGAAGGAGGTGCTAGCCAAGCAGCAGCAGCAGCAACAGAACGACGTGGTCAAACTCACTCGGAACAGTAAACGAAAGAAAAAGTGCTGCTAGCAAACCCGACGCCATCCACAAAAGGCCGGCAGCCGTCTTTTTCTTCACACATGCATATACACAAGATGGGACTCAGAGCATCTAAATTAAAGAGCAGATTTAAGAAATATAAGGTGAAAGATTAAAAGAAATAAATGGAAAAAACGTCCCGTTTGGACAAACTAGTCATGAAGACTTCCAAAAAAAAAAAAAAGTGTACAGATTTTATCAGACGTCAAATCAAGTTTTATTTGGAATTCAGCAGAAGGGCACTATTGACCTGAGGTCCTCCTTTCTTAAAGGATCTGCAAGCCAACAACTGACCGCCACAATGCTCCGGTTTCTCCCCACATAACTCCCGTATTCAGAATCTCATCTCTCCTCCTCATTCCACACGGGACATTCAGAGTCGACACTCAGCCGACTCTGCGCCTGAGGAGGAGGAGGGTTCACTTTCTTGTTGTCATTTTTGGATTCTTTTTTTGTCTTGTTTTATTTGAGGGGGTGGGGGGAGTTTGGATGGTTGGGAGGGGTTTTTTTTTTGGGGGGGGGGGGGGGGGGTGAATGGGCGTCTGAGTAAGATTGGAGGATTTGCCACCTCTCTGCAGTTTCAACATTTCAGAGACCTGCGTTCCCACGGCTCTGTGACGTCATGAACTGCCAGGTTTGTTTTATTTGACTTGTTGGGGGGAAAACCACACAGATGATGATAATGATGACGACTAATCCAATGGACAGAACTGGTGACCTTTCATGTTTTCTTTTTCTTTGTCTATATTTTGCCAAGCCTCCCAACCTCTACCCACCTTAATCTCCGATAGTGCTGAGCCAACAATAATTGATTTTATTTTTTGTCTTCTCTTTTTTTTTCTTCTTTTTTTTTTTAAGTGCGGCAGAGCAGTCGAGTCCTGGAGCTCTGACGCACCGTTCACTGCAGTCTTACGGCGCTTTCAGAATTAGCTTTTAAAACGTTTCCTCCATCTTTAAAAAAACAACAACAATGATACTGCCAATATTCTAGAGACAAATATTAGGAGCTCTCTGGCGCCTCTCATTTGAACTGTTGCCATAGTGGCGCCTGGTTGGCCATGAGGCAGGGTGAACCTGTGGAGTCCTCAGGAAGTGCTCAGGGCTGCCCCCCCAACACCCACGTATCAACACCTCTCACAGCGACGGACTCACCTCCTGCATCAGGTCCATCAAGGGGCTAGAGGAGGCTGTTGCTCTGGAAATGGCCTCTGGTAGTTGCCACGGTGACCGTCAATCCATAGCAGCCTGGTATTCAAGCATGTAACACTCTTCCTGAAGGGGGATGTAGACGGATGTGCCCGACATGCATTCACACTGTCGAGGACTTACTGTATTTTCTCAGCTTGCAGAATATTCTTAACAGTTTGAAGTTTTGATGTCATGTTTTTCTTGCATTTCAATCTGTCACCCCCCCTCCCCCCTCCTCCACTCAAGTGTTACCGGACAGTGTTTTTGGATAAAACGGTGAGAGTGTGCCAGACTGATGCTTTGTAGAACAAATGGGGATGAACTGCAGCACTGGATCCCGGTGTGTTTGGACCTGAGCTCTCTCCAGGTGCACCGCCAGGGTCTGTGAGAGGCCCACGCATCGTCTATTACTGACACATTTCTAGTCCTTTATTTTGAATTGGGAGAGTCACGAGCATAGAGAGCTGTAGGTGTCGGTTTTCATCCTCCGGGCAGACAGCGCTGGCCTCCGGGGCCCTCGGAAAGGTTTAAAATCTCACACTTTATGATTTCTATTCATTATGTGTATGTATATATAAATATATTTGTGTGTTTATATTCAGTATAGAACATACACACATAATTAGCACACCAAACTGTGCATGTGTTGAACATGCCTGTGTGCGATGGTGGAAACACACTCGTCAGCTGTGGTTTGCTGTACACTGGAGAAAAAGAGATGTACTATTCATTTTTCCCTACATGAATTTAATCAGTAATAAACGTTTTAAAGGAATAAATATTTGACACATAACGACTGATCTCGTGTCGGTGATTTTGAGGCGTCGCCTTCACTTTAGTTCAAACCAGCGTCATTTTGTTGTTGTGAATGTTGGCGAGCGTGCCTCTTGTCTGTGGTGTCCCACAGGGATCTAATCATGTTCAATGACAGACTTTCAGCCTCAGCAGCAACACCTTTTAAAAAGAAACTAATGACAATCATTCTGTTTTGTCTTGTTGTTCCTCACTGTCATCAGTTATGAACTGTTTTAACACATCACGCTGACTTCCTGGGTTTCATTGATTGGACTTTAGCCGGTGTAAACATGTTGGGGATGCTGACATTAAACGCACCTTTTCACCTTTAGAGTTTGACCGGCGTCGCACTGGAGCATCGTTAATGTGATTCTCCTCCTATGAACACTTTCATCTTGGAATAATAAAGAATAGTGAAAAACATTCAGTCCAATATTGTTAATCCGGTTTGGCTGCTTTTGGTAGTATTTCCATATTAACGTATTGTCCGTCTACTACAGATGAATGAATAAGAATAGGAGTGATGTAAATGTTAAATATATAAAAGCTTTCAGAAAAATGTAGTGCAGTAAAAGTATTAATAAAGTGTAAGAAGCATGAGCAAGTAGAAATGCTAATTGGCACCAAACACAAAGTGTTGCCATCTTGTTTTTTTTGTTTTTTTCTGATCGTTGAAGGAAGTGACCATATTTGGACTGTGGAGGAGTGACGTTAGGGGAGGGTGATACTGCAAAATAGTAATATGATACCAAATAATACAGGGCCAGAAACACCTTCTTTACTAATACTTCTTATTAAAAGCAGTTCATGTACTTTCATGTAACATCTCTGTAGCAGAGAGCAGGGTGTCATGATGTATCAGATGAATGCATCATCAACAATACATTTTATGACTTCTAAATGATTAAGGTTGAGTGGAATCATTCCTAGCTGCCACCTGTCAAACCAAGGTTGGATCCCCACAGTATTTGGGGGTATTTTTTTTTTGCTTACTGCTGTTATTTAAATTAAGATTAAGGCCATAAACTCAGGTTTACTATGTTTACTGAAGAAGGGTCGTTTTCTCATTGACTTCCATGCAATCCTGGTGGCCATCGGAGAGAATGCAGGGAAAAGTGAAAACTTTCACCTGGTGGTGGCACTACAGGCAATGTCATGGAGTCACCAACGTTCATAGGTCACCATGGAAACCATACCAATCCATCTGCTGTTTAACCATTTCAGTCTGGGGCCATAATGATGGAGCCACACTACTAGAATTCTCTGTAGAGGAGTTCAGCATCAGCAGCTTATCTGAAACACGCCAGTCAGGGGAGACAAGCAGATTGAAAAGTATTTATTTGTACAAAAAAATCCCCAAAAATGCTAAGAAAATTGCATGATAAATATTTGAAATAGTTTGAAGCATTCTGTAAGTGAAACAGTGCCGTTAGTCAGGGGTGAATGGAAGCTCTCACACGGAGCACGATGAGCCCGACTAGATCCCATATCATCACCGCCCGAGTGGAGACGGAACAGAAAACACACTCGACGGCATGTCCGCCCGTCACTGCAGCATCACACACGCACACACACACACACACACACACACACGCACACAACCTTTTAGAAAAACACTTTCACTTCAAAAATGAATCCGTACTGTCTAGGGTGGCTTGAACACTATAAACAATCAAACAAGAAACAAACAGTCATCAGGACACAACGTGGACGGAAGCAAATATGTTTTCTAACAAAAAGGTGACATGAAGTGAGAAAATCAGACTGATAACGCAGGAGAGACTGGTGTTTAATCCAAGCTCAACGGAAGGGAGTCCCAGACTACAACCGTTGGATGTGAAGCCTTCAGACCGGAGCAGGGGGAACTTTCTAATAAGGCACCCTTTATTCACTTAAACAGACCAACAAGTCGTTAAATCCATGCTGCATCCTCTCTAAGATAAATGACCTTTCACGTTGTTTTAAGGTGCCATGTTTAGGAAGGATGTCTGTTATGTTGCCTGTCTTATTGTGTTTCTCAGCGTGAGTGCTGCCTCTCTCGGTCAACTTCATCTCAACGAGGTCCGGAACCCTGAGAGCTTTTGGTGGTCAGCTTTTTAAGGGATCTGAATTGTTTTCTCTTCTGTGTTAGATTAAAAATATGTGTTGATCTGAAGAAATAGTCTTGGCATTTTCCTTTCAGGGCTTCCATATTGAGGTTTCCCACATACATAAACCATGTGTTTAGTTCTTTAACTCTTTTTAATTAATAATTTGACATGTGATCTCCAGGAAAACATCTATTACTCAACCAATTTATTCACTAATGCAGACTTTTGTCTAGCCTCTTGTGAAAAAC
This sequence comes from Eutrigla gurnardus, assembly GCF_963514095.1. NCBI lineage: Eukaryota > Metazoa > Chordata > Actinopteri > Perciformes > Triglidae > Eutrigla > Eutrigla gurnardus. Next base: position 23,639,541 of record NC_139936.1, on the reverse strand, counting down.
CTTTATTAATGACTTATTGAAATTCATATTTGGAAACAATGTGCTAACTTTTGTTGTCTTAATTCCTTATGATTGATTTATTAACATTTATGACTGCAAACCTTCTTAAGGACTATTAAAGGAGTGATTTGACATCTTTATTTGCTTTCTCATGGAGTCAGATGAGAAGCTGAGCTGGCCGGCTGTTTGCCTGCCTTTTCCCGGGCTTTGTGCTAAGCTAAGCTAACTAGTTGCTGGTATTTAATGGGTCGTGAACGTGAGTGTTGTTGATTTTATCTTCTACATCTAATTTATTAACAAGTTAAAGTGGATTAATTACAGTTTATAAAGGGTGACTTATCAGGAAGGAGTCCAATAATTTAACTCATGGGGCACTCTTGGATTAATCACTGAGATTCATGAGGCTTCTCGTGGTCTCCCCAGTGACATCACATCATATGTGAATAATTTAAGGGTGAAGCGTAGAAGACCTTGTGAATCTCCTGCCAGCTCCTCTACGTGCCACATCCGGATAAACAGATATGAGTGGTGATGTGAACGCATTCCTGCTCACATGAAAGAAAAAAAAACAGCCTAGAAGTAACAACACACAGGTATATTTCTCTCTAAAAAAAGATTTTCATTCAAAAACATATGCATTTTTTTCTTATAAATATAACAATTTCATCCAAACCTATTCAACTTTTTTATAAAAAAAATCATTCTTTGGGTTGATCCTTCCCAACAACCAGCTGAGATGACGAGAAGACATCTGCATAGGTTTTGCTGCATTAGACACGACTTCAAACAGAGACGGCGTGAGACGTGTGCCACACTAAGTCATTCATGCTCGGAGAGTTCAGGTCGACACACACCGTTTTACTGATGGAGTCACAGCGATGTCACCCAGAACGGAAGCCCGGCAGCTGAGAAATCAAAGTGCCTATGAAGTGTTGAAGCGATGAGAATGGAGGTAGACCTTTTCTATTAGTGTTGAACCAAAGCAGCTCAGAGGTGAAGCCGCTGCAGAGGAAGTTCTGTTTCTTCTTCTCACCATTCAGGTTATTAATGAGCCGGACGGACTGGAGCTGATGATTCTACATGGTTCTTCCTCCTTCTCAAGGTGATGTAAACATTTTTTTTTTTTTTTTTGGTCAACTAGGAAGATGATTGACATCATGAGACAATGTTGGCCAGCATCTTTGAAAAAATAGAAATATTTGAAATGTTAACTATAACATGAACTGTGGAGAAATGTTCCCACCTGGACGTGACGATAACACTAACTTCAGTCACCCAAAGGTTTATTCAGATGTCCGAGATGAGCATGAAGGCATCACAGAGTTCACCATAGACCAACGGCCCAACCAAGTGCTGCTTTTAAACACTCTAAGTGGGAAACATGAAACTTAACCGTCACATTTGGGCTAAAAAAAATCAAAAAGTCGGTTTCCTTATCATTGGAACACTTCTCAGCATGTAAAACCACTTTTTTAATGTCTTGTGGCTCCGTGGGAGCTTTGCTATGTCTGAGAAAATGACCCCCGATGATGTCATGGGGGTTATCTCAACTTGAGCGAGGAAACTACAAACTTCTAAAAGAAAATCTGTGTTACAAACAGACATTTAAGGACGGATTTGTTTTTGGATTTAACATTGGAGATGGCTTAGAAATGTCTTTGAATTTTGAACATGAACATTTTTTGAGTCATGTTTCTGGCCTCCGACATTAAGGCCAGCGTCCCCTCTTCTTCTGGCTGCTGTGCTCTCTGTGCAACCCCTGAAGGAAACCCACTGTCTCTTTAGCTGTTGAACGCTGCATTCTCTCCACCAGCTGGACGCTAACTGTGTGGTGCTGAGCAGATAGTGAACAATCAGTTTATCAGAAAACAGCTGCCTGCTGCTGAAAACTGGGTGCGACCAAAACAGAAAAGATGAAAACAATGAGCTAAAAAAACAACAAAAAACCCCATCAAACTCTCCTTAGAGCTCATGGTGATCATTCTCTGTAGGTTTTACTATGAGTGACCCCGTTCACCTCACACAGTCTTTACATAAAAAAATATTGATTAGTGCAGCACTAAAGCCACAGACTTTATGAAGTGCAATGTTAAATGGTTAGAGTATCCCTTTAAATGATTAGGGGATAAATCCTCACCTGTCAGTAAGAAAATAAGCATTCTTTTTGTTGCCTCATGTGGTGAACATCCCTTAAACAAATGAATAAACCTGAGAGCTCACACGTGGGCCGGCTGCAGCATCATATTCTGACGTACAGCTCTGTCCCGCTATGTTTTCCCACAACCCTGAATGCCCCATACATCCAACTCTCTTTCCCCGGACCCAGCCTGATACCTGGGATGCATACAGTACCAGTTAAAGTGTGCCCTCTACAGAGTTGGCAGTGGGCTAGTAGAGATGGTGGTAGGCACTACAAGGAAACCTTCCTCTTTGGAGATAAACTGACCCTGTTTGCGTTCTGTGAGAGCGATGAGAGGCTGAAACCAAAGCCTGGGGAAGTGCTATTCTAATCATTTTACCGCTCATTGCTCACTAATTCATCAGTAGAGAGAAGAGTAATGGGGCAGATAAAGTGCAAAACGACCTCCTCCCCCCTCCCCACCCTCACACACCCCCACCCCCTCCCAAACCTCAGTGTGTGCCACTGCCCGTCTTTGGCTGTGTTGTTACCCTCATACTGTGACGTCACGGCCTCCTTCTCGCCGCCTTGTCTGTCTCCGTCTCCCTGCTGTCCCAACGGGGCTCAGGTCTTTTTGAAAAAAGAGAAAAGTCTCTTGTCCCGGTCGGAGATGCGGTGAGCTCGTCTGGAGGACTGACCGCCGTGGGCCCTCGACGGCCCCGACAGGGAGGTAGGGGCCGAGCGCCACTCGTCCTGGTACTTGTCCATCAACTGCTGGTCTATCACTCGGTGCATATCGTCCTAAAGCCGTGCACACAGACGTGGATGAGAGAGAGACAGGAGGGTGATGTAAAGCAGGGAGGGGTGCTACAGGTAGTTCTGGGGGGGATCGGACTCATTGATCAAGTTACCTGTAAAGTATTGGAGACAACAAACTCCCTTGTTCTTTACTCACTACTAGCTGGCCTAGATTTGCAGGGGGGGGGGGGGGAGATAATCAGGTGCAAAAACAGCACAATACTAAAACTTAGAAAATCTTAAGAAATACATTGATGATGTCACATACACCCAGTGTGCTAATCAAGCCTCCAACCCGTTCAATGACATGGAGCACACAGCTGTTGGAGCCCAGTCAGCTTGGAGCCTCTGGAGTTGAGGGTCTGTGTCAGTGGCATGCTTTGAGCGGTTTGGTAGCCTTGAATCTGATAAAAATGGTCCTGACTACCGAGGACTGCATTCCATAAGAGGAGAGAGCATTTCAGCCTTGGCTTCTGGCTGCTCCAAAAGGGTGACATCATATTCTAAGTCAGTGATTTAGAAACGTTTCAGCTTGGAAATGAAGCGATTCTAGAGGTAAAGTGATTCCGTAGTTCACAAGAGAAGGCAACAAGATCCTTTTGTGTAGCAGAAATCTGTTTTTCTGTTAATGGATTTCCAGTTTGACTGAGTGGAGGGGGAATCTCTGCTCTGAACATCAAATACTTTGATTTATTCAATGGATAGATAAAAGTTGCCGTGTTAGTTGTTAGTAGAGATAACGCCACCAGGGGGCTCTGACAAGCTGCTAAATCAAGTTGGCATCAATTGTGATCCCGCGACCCTGAATACAGGATAAGCGGTAGACAATGGATGGATGGATGGATCAATTGTGATGAGGACTAAAAGCAACCGTGAATACTGAACGTTTTATTTGTCACCTAATAACCACACATGGGGGTGTTGGTGGTGTCTCTCTCTACAGGTAAGCTGACCAGCGGACCAAAGGTTTCAGGGATACAGGTGTATGAAGGAGGAGACAGACAGGTGGAGGGGGGGGGTTCTCTGTGGTGGTTCATGGGTTCAGAGAGAGAGAGGGAGAGCTGGGATGGGCGTTTCTCCTGAGTCACTGAACAGTGGCATGGAATGGCTCAGCATGGCGTCGTCGGTTACCATGGTGAAAAATAAATATACTGAGTACAATACATTTTAGTATACTTCAGTGTACTTACAGACACACTAATCATCAGTATACTTCCTGTAACTGTGTTAATGATTAGTTCACTTCAAGTTTGCTATTTTGGAACAACTCATTTTTACTAAGTGTATTTTAATTGAATTTAAATAGAAGAAAAGCACAATTTGAAGTGTATTAAGTGAACTAATATGTGCTAAAATGGAACAACATCAAGTATACTTAGTACGCTTAAGTACATGGCTGTGTATGTATTAATATACATCCTTGATTAATGAAATTTAAGTTTGCTTTGTTTGTGTTTCAAAAACATCTTGCTAAGTTTTATACCATTAATATATTCTTGTTTTAATATTCTAACCTCTGCCTTATTCCAATTAATTAATTATAAAAATATGCTTCCACTGAATTGTTACAATAATTATTTTCAGCTTATATTTTATACCAACAATATATTTAAACTGTGTTAAAAGTGTTATAATGAATAATACTTGATGTTTAATATAATTTCAGGTTATTTCCAGAGAGTACATTTCTTCGTTGGTATATTTGCAGTAGGCTATACTAAGGCAAATGTTAATGTATTTCAAGGACACTTAAGTCTATTTATCTTTCACCCGGGTAGTGCAGAGTGAAACGGCGAGATGGGGCAGCTCAGGCTCACCTCTAAGGCAGGAGGGGGGTACCACAGGGGAAGAAAGGGTGGTACGGAAGCTGAGAAAGGCCACTAGATCAGAAACCACAAGAGCCAAACAGTAAAGAGCCCTGAGGAGGCAAACTGTGGGCAGGGAGAAGAGAGAGGAAAGAGCTACTACGAGGGAACACACACACAGTGTCCTCATGCTACATGTGGTCTCACGGACACCCTCAGAGGGTCGAGTGAGTGTGAACAGATTCTACAAGTGTTCAAATAGACTGGCACTAAACAGTAGTAACAGGGAAGGGAAGAACATGTTCTATTTCGTTCTTAAACACATTATATAACTGCTTACTAATATCATCTCAAACTAAAAGGATCCAGAAACAACATTTACAGAACAGCTTGGTTTATGTAACAACCTTAAAAAGGCTGTTCTAGGACTACAAAAGGACCATTAGGCTTTTACTAATATATCGCATGTGACATGCGACCCACCTGCCAAGCCTCCAGCTGCTGAGACAGGTTGAGCTTCTGCTGGATGGCGTCCAGCAGCTGGCTATTCAGAGACATGATGTCTATTTTACACTTGGCCAGCTCCATCTCCACTGCTTTCTTCCTGCAACACACACGCACAGAGCAACTGGTGACGTCCGGCGAGCACGTACATGAAACGTACATGCTCATGAACGTAGAGTAACTCTTCAAAGGAATAGTTTGGTAAACATAAGGCTGCAGTGACAGCTGATTAGCTTAGCTTAGCATAAAGCATTCCAGTCTTTATATATTCCACATCTATCTAATCCCTGTGCCAAAAAAAGTCAAATATAAATACTGGTTTGAGTTATTCCCCAGTCCCGCCCTACTGTGCTGTAATTGGCTAATACTACTGTTCTCTGATTGGTGGATCATCTGCAGATAAAATGTGCTTTCCTCATACGCTGTAAGAGTGTTTTTTACTTGGCTATGGCGTCGTCTCTGTCTCTGATGGCAGTCTGGAGCTGCTCGCTGGGTTCTCGGACTTCAGCCATCGTCCTCATCCGCTCGTTGTCCTCCTGGAGAGAGCACATCTCTACAGAGAGCAGCGCCATCTGCAGGTCACATGGGAGAACGACACACGGGTGTGAAACCATAGAGTGTACATAAGAAGTGTGATTCTTGCAACCCGTGAAAGGAAGTGTCCATATATGGACTGCGGAGGAGTGACAGGTGGATCTAACGAACACAAGCAACACGAGCAGCAGCCTTACTGGAACTGGATCCATCTGGATTCTGGTGTAAAGATGCTAACAAAGTTAGCTTCATGATTCAAGGTCAACTTTACAGCTAAGTGTTAAAGACATTTTAGTAGCTAACTGTATTAGTAGCGACTTGTCAATCACAAGGTAGCCCCGCCCTAAAGCATCCCCTGCTTTCTGGTCTGGTGGACTCTAAATGGACCATCATGTACTAAATGAACATCATGCTGGAATGAAGAAGACTTGAAACTAGAGATTGAGACATAAACTCATGTTTACAATGTTTACTGAGATAATACATCAAGAGAGAAGTAGGACCATATTTTTATAGACTGAGATTGAGGCTTACTTTGTGTAAATCATGTAAGACGACACGTCAAACCAACGAGAGAGAGAGAGAGAGAGAGAGAGAGAGAGAGAGAGAGAGAGAGAGAGAGAGAGTCCTGGCAGAAAGAAGATGAGGTTGATGCATCATCCTCCATTACAAAGAGCCTCTTAAACCTCTTCATGTCTCAGTCCAGCTGCGTTCCTGAGGCCATGTACCTGATTGTGAAGCTGTAGCACCTCGTCTCCACTGCTGCGTGTTTTGTCCTGCTCCGCTTCGTACAGGTCCCTGACTTCCCTCAGCTCCTCTCCCAGCTTCCTCGCCTGCTCCTCCAGAGCCTCCTCATCACTACGCCGCGAGCCCTTCCAACACAAAACGCCACCCACAGGTTATTATTGAAAATAGCACCACAGAGACTCATAAGTTTTATTAAGTTAGCTGTAGATCTTTGTTTCAACTTTGCAACATCACCAGCTTTTGCAACATTGGATATCTCTTTTGGTAACAATATATTTTTACGTGTCCCAGAGGACAGAGGGGATATGTGGACATTCTTTTTCAATTCAAGAGGCATAGAAGTGTTATTTTAATGCTTTCTCTTTTTAATCTTAATAGTCCATAATGTTACAGCACTGAGATGCCTCTAAAACAAGTGTAAGGGCACAGTGCTGTCACAATATCTCTGCATGGTTTAGGGAGGTAATGTGACAAGATGAGTGCAGCTGAAATTGTGATTCCCAGTATTTTGGATGGAGGAGCGCTGAAGCGGCACAAGCACGTGTACTGTGCAAGTCTTCGTCAATGTTCAACGTTATTGTCCTCATCGTGTTTCCCTACTAGTCGCCAGCGTGTTGTGCATTACCGTGGACTCGTTGCCGTCCAGCAGGTTCTGTGTGAGCCTCCGTAGCTCCAGCAGGCTGGTGTGGAGGCTCCCAGTAGGCACATCCTTGGCTGAGGACGTCTCCGAGGACTCGTCCATGGAAGAGTCGGTGGACAGCGCCGAGTCCGTGACGTCGTTTCCCCGCAGATGGGAGCAGAGGGAGCGAACTTCACAGTAAGCCTCCCATAGCTGAAGACGCAGCTGAACAGAGGGGGGGGGGGGTTTAGAAGGGCACAGCGACATATGTGAAAGTGAGTCCACTCAAACACAACCCTCCCGTATCTACCTGCTCCCGCTCCTGCTCCTGCTCCTCCTGCTCCATGCTCTGTTCGATCTCACACAGCAGGCTGGAGGGGTGCGGGGTGAGGCTGTGGAGACTGTGCTCCTCCGTCAACTCCTCCAGCCGAGCGCTCAGCTGCCTGTGGGACACCTGAACCTCCTGGAGCTCCAGCTGGCTCTGCCGTAACTGGACACAACAGAGGAGGCTGTGACTTGTATACAGGAAGCACCCGATGGCTCAGTACATACATGAAAACAGCTTTGTCGCCGGTGATTTACTCACAAGGATATGACGACTAACAGAGCTTTGTCATGTGTTGGTTTACCTGTAGGTCCTTCTGGTGAGACTGCCTCTCCAACACCAGCGTCCTCTCTCTGAGGTGGTCCACCGTGTTCTGCAGCAGCTCGTTCTCCTCCAGCATGACGTGTACCCGGCGCTCCAGCTCTACCTTCCTGTCCGACAGCATCTTAATCTAACGGGTCGAACAGCAGCGGTCAGTAGGTGTGTAAGCATTCACTGGACAAAGCCTTGTCCATAGTGGACAGACGGACAGCTATGGACCTGATTAAAGGTGGAATTTGGTTGTTTTTCCTGACTAGTCAAGCTGGGGTCTTACACAAGATTAAAAAGGACTCCCACTGGTCTAAAGAATGTTTGCTGCCTAGCGCAGGCGTAGGCGTCAGTTGCCACCCTTGTCTTCAGGAATGTCTCAGTGATATGTTGGCGTCTCCCACAAAGCTTGATATCAGCGTACTCCTTACTGCATGTGTTGAGGCCTTCTACTGAAGGCTAGCATTATGGCAACACAACATGTTCCTGGTGAATTATTTTCCCTTGTAGCTGCCTGAGCAGCTTTCCCCATTAAACAAACATCAGCTCTTGTTCATTTTTATCCCTGCTGCTATTGACCTACATCTGGTAACCTACTTCACAGTGCAGGAGCTTACATGTGGATCCCTTGTTTTCATTACCATATGAGCGTCCACACTGCCAGGCTCTGGATATTTTTGGGGCTGCTAGAGTCTCTGTCTTCACACAAATATGGCAGAAAGCCCCGAGTCATCAACACATGTCATATAAAGGCAAAGCGTTGGGAAAGTGAGAGCACCCAGACATTGCAGTATCTCAGCTATATATAGAGCGGTAGCCTTTTCTCCCAATTACAGAGCAGGCTCTGCAGTCTGGGTGTTTTCTGCCTGGCTTTGAAGAGAATAATCTTTGTTGTTATGTTCCAACAGTAGCTTTGTTCCTGACTTTTCAGGCTGATATCACACGTGACAAAACATGCCATACGCAAACACCTTATTCATGCTCCATGTCCTGAAACAGGGATTGCCAAGGAATGTGGAAATGTCTTATAGGGATGTATTTTAGGTGCCGACAGAGCCGATGTTATTGAATATAACGTGACATTATAAGTAGAAGGTGGTGTTAAAGGTGCTAAATTCTAAAATCATAGCATATCTATGATTGTCTCCACGTGGCTCTTAACACGACAACCGCTGAGTCCTGTCTAAGTTCAACATCACCCAGAGGTACCGGGGAATTTCACTGAGCTGTATTCACTGTAACTAGAAAGACACACATCGGCTGGTTTACTACAGCTGTATGAACCCGATATAAACAAGAAGTGATTTAATTGCTATAACTGGATAAATAATGATGCTGAAATAACAACATAATGATGGTGATTTGTAAAAAGTCTGAAGTCGGGTCTCTTAGGTCTGTCTGCAAGACGACAAGCAACTTTTAAAATGCTTGTTTTCTGAATGGAGTCTGCATTGATGCGTGCTAGGCTATGCTAACATAATATATTTTCCTGCATTTCTGAATCAGCATCGCCATGACGACAGGAGGAGAATCTCAACACTGATAATATGAATAACTTTGTTTATATTGCACCTTTCATAACATAAAATAGAATTTTGAATTTAGCACCTTTAAAGTTATATGAGGTCACTATTTCATTCAGCATGAGATCCAACAAGCTGCCCTATGAACTATTACTGCTTATCATCAAATCATTTCATTGGACAGCGGTGGAAATGCAAAATAAAAGAATATCAAAATAAAATAATAGCGCAACAATGTTTTAACAAGACGTTCCATGCAGCATGCAGTCTGACCGACGGACAACGTTCGGTAACCACTCACTTCTAGCCCTTGCTGCTCCAACCAAGAGGAGAGGAGGGGAGGGAAGGAGGAATGGGTGAGGAGAGAGATAAAGAAAAGGATTACAGAAAAGAGAGAAGAAGTAGTTTGAGAGTAATCCAACGGCTGCTCTGACAGAATAAACACTGCATGGTGGATGAAAAGGGAACACCACATTCTGAAAACTAGGGCAAGTGTTTCCCTTCAGTGAGATTTGATTCTACTTATTATTTTAAACTCCCATTTGAAAGTGAGATCGTGTTCATTTTGGTTGAAAGCAGCCCCTGTGACCACAAGTGTTATTGCACTGAAATTTCTTTCCCAAAATTGAGCCAACTGTTGACCAGACTGAGAGCGAGCTGAACGTCTGCTGGTGTGGTACGATGTGTTCACAACTACACTGTTGCCCATACAGTTGGTATATTTAGTTTTCAGATACAATCCTGTGTTTATTCCTATTTAAATGCATCATTTATCACTTTTGACCAATCATCTGTAATGAATACATTATGTGTCACAAGCAGGTGAAATTAACTCATGCATAACATTTGTTTGGCGCTATAAAAGACGAGACATTTGCAAATTATTCCAGCTTTATGGGCGACATTGAAACGATGATCTGTAACATGTGACTGAAAGTCAGTTACATCAGATCAATCTCCATCTTAAGTTGGCTAACGTTAGCCACTATTAGCCACTGGTCATACCAGAGCAAGTAAGACCGTTGCAGCAAAACCTCTGATGAATGGAAAAAGTGCTGTGTTTCATTGCTATTGAATTGAACTGTTTATTTGGAGCATGGAGAACCTTTACAAAGTCAGAGTCTGCTTTAACTTCCTCTGGGACCTGCTGTCACCTTCAGCCATCAGGCTTCAGAGCGCCTCGCCGTACACTTGTTTCTTTGTTTACCACTCAGAAAAGCAAAACTCAATGGACTGAACTGCATGAAGAGATAATGGAGCTGAAAGCCGCTCACCTCAGCCTGTAGAGTCTCTAGTCGAGTCATGTGCTGGCTTGTAGACATGCTCTTCTCCCTGAAGTCGTCCCGTAATGAATGGACCTGAGTGGACAGCTGCCTCTCCACCTCTGCAGCCTGGATGGACAGACAGACAGACAGACAGACAGACAGACAGACAGACAGACAGACAGACAGGATAGTAAGAAATACAGAGTCCACATTTGACTTAAATGTGTCTACTCCACTCCATTTAGAGATTTTTTTTTTCATTTTCAAACTTGACGTCCGCAGACTCGAACACTGCCTCCAGTGACGTCAGTTGAGGGCATTTATTGTTCATCATACCCGTAAAATGTGTTGAGTTATTTCATTATTATTCATGGTGATGTTGTCATAACAACACCTTGTTAAAGTGTTAAATATCGACTACTTGGTTAAATAAAAAAAAAAGTGTAGCAGCTCTTTAGTCTGTGTTCCCTTACTCAGATAATGAGGTGACTCACTGCAGTCTGATAGCAAGTGTAAGCACACACACACACACACACACACACACATGAACACACCGATGTTCAGCACACACTCAGTGACGTACTTATTTATAAATCAGCCCCTCCCCAGTCTGTTCCTGTAAATCACTGTTCCTGTAAATGTAATGTTCCCTCTGAAAGCCCGACTGTCTCACACGTCACGCTGCCTTTCAGAACCCTGGAGTGTTTCTGCGATCCATCCCAGCAGCATCAGTCCAGCTTATTGGACAGGTGGGATCAGGCCACACACAGTCTGGCTGAGTTTCATTAGCAAAGAGCTGTACTCAGGAAGCGTTCCTATTACAACCGCTGCCATGGCAACAGCAAAATCATTAAAACCACTCACTTTTTACAGCTCACCGAGGAGACTATAGGTGTAATAAATATGTCCAAAATGCTGTAAGAAAGGGAGCAGTCTGCACACTGAATGCAAACCCTACTTTTATCATGGTGTCCAACCGAATCAGCAGCGACGCTGAGTGAAAACTGTGATAATCAATCTGAAGGAGAGCCTCTAGATGTCACTACACACTGCTGCCTCTTCTCAAGGAGCTCACGGAGGGATGTGGGGAGGCTCAACAGCTAGTTGCAGTCTGCCTGTGTGTTCTGGGGCTCCCCTCAGTACAGTAATAATGCAGCACCCTGGAAGTCATCTGTGTAATAGTCACATTGTTGATTGCTGTTTTTAAACATTCAAACTGCACCCCCTCCTCAGTGAGCGAGAGAGAGGGAGAGAGAGGGAGAGAGAGAGACCATAGCTAGTCGAGCAAGCTAGAGAGTGAACCAAGAGCATTAGGGAGGACAAAGACGTGAATCAGAAGAATAAATATAACAATAAAACAACCACACCTCCTGACAAACCCGGGGAAAGGTGTTGGGTTATGAATGAATGGATCCTGCTGTGGCCTGTCTGCTCTACAGAAGCACACTGGCAGGATGGTCGGAGATGGTATAATCTTATATTTCATGATGTTTCTGTCCTGAAATTGTTTTTATTTGCTATCAAGGTAATCAGCCTCCTTAAAACGACAACTTAATGAACGGTCTCTGTAGTAAAAACAAAGGCTCTGTCAGAAGGGAGTTGAAAATGAGGCAAACATTGAGCCCACATACATTGACACTGATCTCATGTCTCTGGTAGACCGGCCAGATGTGAGTTTCTATATGACAGCTGCATGATCCTGTCTCCTCTGTGTGGGAAACAGGTCACAGTGCTAAAGTGACCCACTGGCCCAATATGTTGGGAGGCTGCGATCATGTAGGAAAAAAAACAGAGACTGCCTGATTTGTACTCTCTTAATCTGCACATAAATTCCTCAGATCCCAGATCAAGCATTATCAGCATGACGGGGCGAACGGGGGCAAACCAGACCGCTGTGATGGAATCAGGGCAGCAAAGTAGGGCTCAGCACAGAGACGAGTTTCTTCACAGCCGCTTTACTCTGACCTTTATGGAAGGAAATACTAAATAGTGTATGTTGACTTTCCGGAGGAGGGCGGGAACTTAAAAGTAGCTATGAGTCTGTTTCAGTAGCAGCCTGTATGTGATCCCTCAGATACGACCTGCAGGTGCCTCACAGGTCCCCGCTGACACAACCTGGCATCAAACTATCTGTATCCTCGTGCCATTCTGTACAGCACATTCCCATGGTAACACATGGAGTTTCAATTTGCATGTCACTCTTGTTGTCATAGCAACCAAGGGAGAAGTGGGATTGGTGGCGCTGCAACGAGTGATCTCAATGCTTCTGGTATTTTCCTTAGTCACTTACCGAGCTCTGCCTCGTCTAGACTTATGGAGGACGGGAACGCCACGTTCAAGCGGTTGCATAACAACCGCTGAGAGGGACGATATGTGCCAATAGGAGAGCTGATCCTGAGAGCAACAGCCACCTTGGGCCAACGGGAGCCGGACGCTATGTTCTCCAGTGGCTGGATGTGGAAGAAGCTGACGGCTGGACAGATGCCCAGGGACTAGAGGCTGTTAAAGGAGGAGTGAAGCTGAATCCTGTGGGATGTGGATATACTGGACCCAACCTTCTGCTATTGTCATTCAAAGGCATTACACCTTGCTTGTTGTGTTGTAAATGATGAGTCAAGTAAATGGAATTACTCCTCACCTATAGCCTCAAATAAACAACTCTGAGTCACTGAAAGCTGCTGTCAACCTTTAATTAAGTAAATTCTCAAGGTTGCGGGAGGTAGAATTGACCCTGGACATAAAACATGGACACATTGTGCATCCCCGGCCTTCTCTGAGCTTGCGTGGTAATGTAATTAGAGAAAGGTCCCTATTCTGCTGGTTCACTCTGATCAGATTAGGGCTGAGGAGATTGACTGTTCTCACACTCAAGACCCATACAGACCAGCACACACACCCTAGACTCTTGGATCGATTTTCTCTGGGTGTATTGACTTTAACATATACTTTTATCGCCCAGTATTGGAAAACACACACACCCGAAGAGGAATACCCACAGGGTTTTTTCTGTGTCAGCCCGGGATAAGACGTGACGAGCCGGAACCTTAATTTTTAGATCTTCTTTGTCCAAATATCTGAGTTACCTGCTGTTATTAATTAAGTAGAGTATGGGCTGGAGTTGTTTTGGTTCCTGACTGAATGCATATGGCAAGGCTATTAGCACGGATTATAGCCTAATCCCCTCAGCACTGTGTTTTACCTCGTGACTGACATCACTTCCTATGGAGAGCCCTGCCTTCTCAAGGTCATCACACTGCAGCCAATTTAAGGTTCCGTTAAGAACGGATTCTTAAGTTGTTAGGAAGGTGGTGAAATACATTTAGAAATAAATTGAAATTGATCCTAAACAAAAGGCAAAATAAATACTACATAAAAGTTTAATCTGTAAATAAATAAATAAATGTCTTCATTTTATTTGTAAATATAAAGATATACTTTTATATACAGTATTACTGTAGGCTGGTTTAATTGTAAACCCAGAGACTGTGGATGTTCTGTAAGTTAGAAGCCTTGCCCTCAATAGATGAGTCAGTAACACAATCTGAAGTGTGGCTTTCAGCAGACAATAACAAGCTCATAAGCACTTGGGCAGTGCATAGGAACATGTGCTATTCCATAGTTTTGGATGGACCGTAGATCATAGTAAGACTGTTAAAGAATGTACTATTATGAGAAACAGAGGGGGGAGATGATGACATGACTACTGCGGGGTTTCCCGGGGTGCGTTTAATGTCCCCTCCATTCACTGAGAGCTGTAAACAGTTACCATTACTTAGTCACGGCCCAGTGCTTGATAATGAGCACTAACAGAGAGAAAGAGAAGCAAGAAAGACAGAGAGAATGATAAAACGAGGGGGAGAAACTGAGCACTGTGGATGACCTCCCTTGTTCCATTACCCAGCAGGTCCCCCTCTTTTGGCCCAATTCACTGACTCATGGATCTGGATCGATGCAATCAATTTAAGTCTCATAAATATCACTGACTCACAAAGACCTCAGGATATGTTCCCCCCAGAACATACCACTTTCTTTATGGATTCCCCGATTTCAATTAAATTAAATGGGTTAAATTATGCTAAGTGCCTACTTTTGCTTAAATCTGCAGTGAGTCAAGAGCAGTCCCCGATTGCAATGTGATGATGGTGTTTGGGCAAGATGGGGCATGATGCTGATTGTAATCATTGAATGGTTATAATGAGAGATCCCATCTCCGCCCAGGAAGAGCAACAACCGTGTGAGTGTCGCCATAGACACAGCTGCTGACGGGGTTATCAGAGGACCTGTGCTTGTATGCAGCTCTGGGGCATCCTGAAGTGTAACACCTGACAACACCGATGCCTCTGCTTACAGCCCGTAAAGGGTTTATAATACATAACGTGCGTGATGTAGTCCTGTTCTTGGAAAGCCAGCTCATCCCTGTGGCATATCAGTGGAAAAGTGTGTCGGAGTGACACGCAGCTTTTCAACCACACAGTTTGAGAACTATAATGTTGCTATTAAGACAAATGGTTTTATTTTTCCTAGTGTGGAAATGAAGCCACCTTTGAAGAGACAGCTTGTGGGCAAATGAACAAAAACACCAAGGTATAATCCAGATTGTCTCATTAAAGATTTACACTGAAGGCGTCACAACGATACAGTTCATTGCAGAGCTGCTGTATTGTCACACATAAGTTGATACAATGTTGTCTGATGTAGATAAAGCACACTGAGCCCTGAGGGCTTAATCAGATGTTGCTCCAAACGCTCACCTCCATCAATCTGCATCTACTGCCAATCTCAGTTTCCCCTGACGTGCATACATTACATCACATCAACAACCTTATGGCAACTCTATATGTATGTATGATTGTATCTTTCTGCCCATCAATCAAACTGAAGATCTCATAAAGGACATTTTCTACTCTCCCTGACATGATAAATGCACTCAAATTACCTGCAAATATGCAGAGTGCTATTGCATAAGTGTGCAGTCCAATCATTCTAAATTATTCATAATAAGACCCTGAAGCCCCACTTTTATATTGATGAGTTAGCGACGCAGGCTGAATGAAGGTAGGGATGATGACACTTCACTTGGCTGAGCATCTCATGAAGCCAGGCAGATTTGACCTGGTCTGAGTGGCCCCGAGGCGGAGGGCCAGGGAGACCACGTACTGCACACACTGGGTGGAAGGTTGTTTAAAGAAGGGTTAAGGCCGTGTGACATCATCCATGCAGATTGACCCAGCCTGCCTGAAGCAGATACACACACATACAGTATGCACACACATGGACAGTGCTTGCTCACCCTACTGAGTTGCTCCAGCAGTCTGTGGTTCTGTTCGGAGAGCTCGCTGATGGCCTTGGTCTTGTCTCTGTCAGCCTCCCTCAGCTGGACCTGATGGCGCTCCAGCTCACCCTGCAGCTGCTGGACGTCTGTCTCCAGCTCGGCCACGCGGCCCTCCCACTCCCCCTCTCGACTTTCCAGACGCCGACGCAACTCATGCTTCTCCTGCTCCAAGTGCTGGGGAGGGGGGAGAGAGAGGGTGATAAACCTTAATTTGCTTGCATTTAATGCACAGTATTGTACTCATTTTACAGAACACAAGTATGAAATCACTGAGGACATGACAGGACAAGTCAGAGACCTCACACAGATGCTGGTGCTGCAAAAGACAGAAACGTACACTCAACAGAAATATTTCACTGGACTGAAAGTAAAAAAAAAAGTTTAGCATGGCAGCTGCATCACTAAATGTTATTGTGCTAAGGGCACAATCAAGTTTATTTCTACTGTGGCGCTGGTGAGGTCTCTTTTCTATGACCTATAGCTATAACCTATAATTTTAAGAATGAAGAAAGTTTGACTGTTGAAACTGAAGACATAAAAATGGCAAAAGAGTCACAATTATGGCTGCTGTGATTGCCTAAAATGAAAGCAGTAGTTCAACCTGGTGGAGGGGTATAATAGAGTCATTTTGAACTGGACCATTCTCTAGTTTCTCGAGCTCCTGAAGCAACAGTCAGATAATAGGATTCTTCTTTATTTCCTGATAGACTGGTGGATAAATGCACCACCACCAGCGGCTGCCAGAGTTTCAATGTGGGTCATGGTTGTGGGTAAGTCCAAGGCCGAAGCAGCTGGCTTCTGCGTGGCCAATATTTTTTTTATGTCTGTGTATTTGTCCCAACAAAAGGAGGGATCAGAAAGACTCAAAACGACCTCACAAAACAACGTCCCAGGAACTGTAACAACACCAGTGATGTAGTCTGATATTAAGAGGCAGCTTATTCTTCTGAGCTGCAATATTGAGGATGAATATGGATCAAAGGGCTGAACAGATGTACAGTAGATACAGTAGGCCCTGGATAGCCACAGGATTAGTCTTTGTGGTTTTCCTAAGGCCACGTGTTGACTTGTGTGAAGGATTTTTGAAAACAACAAGCACAAACGTTCAGTTGTACATCAGTAAACAACATATGTGAAATAACTCACAGGGTATGCCACACAGAGTTTTTTTAAATGTATTTAGCTTTGCTGTTTGTCAGTGTAATGAGAGCGACTGTAGTTTTTAGATGAGACTTCATACATAACTACTTCCACATAAAAAGAGCACCACGCTCTTGCAGCATGAAATATGGAAGTCAACAGGCAGCGTTTGTTATGATCCTGTTGAGCTTGTTTACATAACTCATACTTCACCAAAGGATTAGGACATTTTGAGGACGAACCAGAAGAGGCTTTGAGCAACTTATATTTTCCTTTCCTAATCTTACCTCTAATTTCTCGTTGAGATCTTTGTGCATTTTCTCATATTGCTTGGTCAATTCTTGGTTTCTCTCCAGCAGCGCTTTGCCGAGTTTAGCAGCTAAAACCAAGTCCTTTTCCTTTTGATGACAGAGCGACAGCAAGTCTGCGTTCTGCCCCACCGCAGGCGTCTCTAGTTCCGACAGCTCCTCCTCGTCGTCCCGCTCCCCGGTAAGCATGGCCAGTTCCTCCTCCAAGGCCATGCCGAGGCCTCCGGAGCCGGCGTGCCGCAGCGGCTGACCCTGGAAGCCGCCGGGTTCCTGGGCGGCGGGGCCGGCCTGGGGCTCCATGCAGTCGCTGTCCAGCTCCAGTGGTGCTGAAACCACGGCGGACGTCTGCAGATCGAGGCAGAAAGTGGACATCGCCGCCCGGCGGAGGGGAAGCCAACAGATTACAGCCGTTAGATATCACTCCGGATGAACCCACCCTAATCGGACAGGGTTGGGCTGACCGGACCAGCTTGTAATCGACAATTCATCCATCGTTCATTCCGAGCTGGGATCCGGTTAGATTGTAAACTACTGTCTTCCCGGCTCACGTCCCTCTCTCGAAGTGAAGCTACCAGCCGCGACTCTGGCTGTGATTGAATCCCAGAAAACGCCGCCTCCTCTGCAACCTCACTGACTGGCCGGCTGTTATTGGACACACGGAATGTTTTTATCCCGGTATAAACCGCCTCGATAAACTGTGCGCAGCGGTCGGTCGGTCAGGGTCCATCCCGCCTCGGGGTAGCGGGTCCCCCATGGTGATCGGCCTGTTACAGTGGAGGCATTTGCTAGCAAAACAGATCAGAGCGATCCCGATGCCTCCTCGACCGCTTTCCTGTCTTGAATGCGTGTTCCAGCAGTGGCGGTGACGCCAGCTGCAACCTGTTACAAACGGCCAGCCCATTGGCTGAGAGCGATAGCGCCATATTTTGGTCGTTTCGCTCACATCTGTGGCGTCCAGCTTATCGAGCACGTGAAGAGACACAGAATCAGAACAGACGTTGCCTAAAGCGACGCAGCAGCACCAGGCAGAAATAGTAAAGCGAGAACAGATTTACATTTTACATAAACTGTCGCTTAAAAACCTAAAACCTATTGTTTTATATTTCACCAAGCTCATAGTAAATAATAACGTCATTAAAACATAAACCATTGTTTTCACATTAACTGCGAAAGTTAATTTTTCAGAAACAAAGGGTTATATGTGTTATAGTCCATAACTGAACACTTTTTGTTGTCTGAAATGTAAAGTTAATGTTTGCAGAAATTGAACATATCGGTTTTTATATGGCCGATTTAAGGTGATAAAATACCATGTTTGGTAAAATAATGTTTACATAGAAACGTTTCTACGGAGCCTCAGTTTAATACATGGCTTTTTTTTCTTCTTCTTGACTGACACCAGGGGGGCTCCGTACGTTTCTCGTTGGACATGGTAACGGTTATAGTGTTACTTCCTTCGAAGAATGCAACACAGGTGGTCATGTAACACCAATTATAGTGCTACCTACCTAAGTAGTAGAGTAGGATAGCTAATTTACTGCTAGCTAGTAGGCTAGCTAGTATAGCTAGTAAAGCTATTAGGCTAGCTAATTTACTAGGAGGCTTGCGAGTTTAGCTATTAAAGCTACTAGGCTAGCTAGCATTGGTTGTTAAAAACTTCCCAAACTATGCGGTATGTAACATAAGTATTATTGGTTTATTATGGTGTGAACAGCCGAGTTATTTTCTTTTTCGTACTTTCTATGCGAGTGAATGAGATGGGAAGCTATCAATTAGCTTCAGCTAATATTAACTGGTGTAACAGCTACTATATCAGACATCCATCAATACTAGTTAATTGAAGCATAAACTGTGTGCTACATGCTATTAATAGTTTGCTTTTATTTAATTTAATATTTTGTACATAACGTAACGTTAATTGATACTGAAATAAACTACTGTGTTAAAATATGATTTTTTCTTGTTGACATAACTGCATTTTTACATATTGTGGGTTTTTACCCCATTGCAATTATAGTTACCAGTTTCTTTACAGGTTAGGCATCTTAATAAAATTATAATAATATATAACAATATAACACAGTAGCCTATATTTGCTGATAATATTTATTTACTTGAAATAATACAATATTAATGCAGCATATTTACTTTAACTGGGGTAGTTTTACCTTGTGGTATTATTACGTTTACTCAGTATGTCCCCATTCTCTATTATATATATTCTTTTGGATATCTGTGTGTTTTGTATCTTCTGTAGCCTGGATCTTTTTCCAAGTAGCTTGTGCTAAATGTGATGACAGAATCAAATGAGATTCAAATATCCACAATTGCTAGTGTAATAGTGTAATGTGAATGTAATTGCTGTGGTTTGCATCCGTAGCTGCTGTACACATGACATGGGGAATGTTTATGGGTATCATAATGCATATTCAAACTATAATATCAAAAACGGACAATTGCTCATTGACTACTTTAATAGGCTAATTAAGGGTCGAGGCAAACATAAAGGGTTATGATGATTAAAATTATGGATTCGGTCGGTGTAAATAGAGGTTAAGGAATTAACATAGTCAGTAGGCCCTCCCAGATACAGCAATATGTGTGTATGTGTGGTTGATCAAGGGGTAGAGAGGTTAGGATGTGGGGGGTGGAGCGTTAGTGATGAATGATTACAAACAAAGCCTCTTGAGCTGATAAAGTGAAGGCACAAAAGAAGTGGGTCACAGCCTGCTGGTCCACTGTCGCCTAGCTTCAGGGGCAGAGGGGGCCACACACTAATGGGTGATTTCCTCAGAACACATCAAAACCTCACTGCTTTGATAAACCACTAAGCTGAATGAATTATCCTTATTAGTGTTATGCTGCTGGTGTTGAGTTGATTGCACACACAAGGAAACAACAACAACTGTTGTGTTGTGGAAAAGAATTACACTGTATTACAGCCTGATCCGTCAGTGCAGTGAGTTGCCTTTAGAGTTATTATAGAAATTATATTATAAACCTTGTTTCTGATAACAATTGCTGTAACAACACAGCAGAAATAAAGATGTTTGAACCAGGATAAAAAATCTGAAATCACAGAGTTTAACAATTAGTCATGTTTAATTGCAAAATAATGAGGACAGCAATATATAGCGTGATATAATCGTATAAAATTATATATTTTTTTTCATTGCAGGAAAGAAGATTGCATGAAGCTTATTGTCATGAGTGTTAATAACTAAACATCAGTCTATATTGCCATGCTTCTTTGGAGATGCCATGCTTCGCCTTCATTGCTCTTTATTACAGACTGTGGCTCCCTCTGTGGAAAAAAAGTAATATTACATTCACATTCCCCAGAGTGATGGGTAAACAATCAGTAGCCTACTTATGCTGCACAGCTTTAAAGAACTGCATCCGATCTGAAAAGGATTTTGCCGTCTTATAGTGATCAATGCTTCTCAATGATTTCCTGAATGTCAAAGATTTGTTTTGACAAGTGGAGATGCTTTATGGTAAGGATCCGTGAATAAATATGTTTTATCTTTAAACCGATCACAAAGACAATTTCCCCCTCAGGGAGCATAAATAGCCTTCTGTCCTTGATGGATTGTCAACAACACCAAAACCTCTGCCTGTAAATCTGTGAGCGACTATTCATCATCTTTCCACATTGTCTTAGCAGAGTGATTTGCCAAATGAGTAAGTAGCATTACATTCCCCTCATGGAGTAGCTGCTTTTAATAGTGACCGTTTACAGTGAGTATCAATAGCGCATCGTCTTCCTGGTACTTAGTGTTCTGTTGTTATGTAACATCAGCCCTTAGTCATACTCGCCTGACTCCTGCCTTTTTCTTTTTTTTTAATGCAAGGTTTGGCTGCCTGTTATGTAACACAACCAGTCTCTTCAAACCTCTAGATTGCAGTATTTCTCTCTCATATCCTTAACCTCATACCAACATGACATGAGTTTTGCTGCCAGTGGATGGCAGTGTTTTTACGCTGGTGCATCTTCTAGATGACTAAGTTGGAAGGGGCACCTGCTGTTGAGGTACAGCTCTGTCTCATCATGTAAGTCCCCCCTGGTGATAGTTTCTGCCTGTACTATAACATTTGGTATACGCTGGTTTTGTGTTTACCATTATTTTGCAGGAACACAAAAAAAGTAGTAAAATTAGCAATACATGTGTTTGCACACTGTCGCCAAATTTAAATCGTCAACAGAACTTGAAGTGATGTGGAGGTAATTCATAACAGTTCATTACAAAAAGTGAAATCCTAGTGAAAACATCCATCTTTCCATCTTCACTAGGCCTTGGACAAATATGCCTTGTTGCTAGGTAACGTCAGTATGATGCCTCTGCCTCAATCCGATACTCCATATCACTGTGAAAAGCAGTCCTATTTAATTCTGATGTCAGGAAACAACAAAAAATAAAGATATTACATTAAATATAAACTGTATTTAAAAGTTAAAATGTATTGCTCTGAATGAATTCTCTAATGACAGAAATTTAAAGTCATCATATGGCATAGGCAAATAGATGCAGACTTTGAAAAGCTTATTATTAGTTGATCTTAGGAGCAGTAACCTGTAATAGCATGTCTAGTTTTACCATTGAATTTATTATAAATGCACATCAGGTTGTTTGGTAGCTGTGTCACACACCAGCAACACGCTGCATTATGTAATGAGCTAAAAGCAGGTTCTATTTATAAATCATTACACATTTTTTTCTCAAGCATATTGGAGGCTCGATTAGAAAACTTCTCTCTGACTTCTGTGCTTCTCTCCTGGTGTCACTTTGAACACGCGGTTTCTGTGGTGACGGCCTCATTCTGGGCCAACCTGGAGAAAATGTAGGGCTTTCCTGCATGTATGTTTTCCAGACACAGATTTCTCTTCAGATTACAGTAACCGATCTGTCTGTCTGAAGCAACTGAACTAAAAAAAAAAAAAATGGCATTAATTGCGTTGAATTCAAGGAGCAAAGAGACAAATTCAGTCAAAATAGGGAGGACGTGTAGAGAAGGTGGGACAGTGGAGGTGGGAACTGATTCCAGGCCAGCATAGGTACAAAATCACTCTTTCTTAATACAACTATGTCTTGGCATTCCTTCGTTATTGCTGCAGTCCTGAAAGTCTAATTAACAACAAATAAGAAGTATAAGTGAGTTCTGCTCTTGTTCTCCGTCTGCCACTGATTACTGCAACGCTCATAATAGTACGCTGGATGAATAGATTGTACAGTGTTTTCACCTTCTGAGCGTTGTGGCCCTTCTGCTGCCCTGATGTAGCGCTGCCTGCAAGGTTCGGTTCGGCCATCTGTTACTGTGTGTGTGTAATCTGTCACTGCGAGGAGGTGTGCAGTATCACTAACACTGACGTGTCACTTGGCATTCATTTAAGTCAAATCAAGAAAATGGATGTGAGGTTAGGTCGTGACATGACATGGACAATATTACTGATTGTGTTGGTACAGTAATATTTCAATATGCTTTGTGACATTGTTATCTGTGTATATCGTTTGTTACAGCCCTGTTAGAGATTATTCTAGTGCTCAGTGTGTGAAGTTTATAAGCAGTGCATTGCTTAGTGCTTTTATTGCAAGCAATCGCAGAAATGCAGAGACTGGAAGGTTGTAAGAAACATTTTGGCTGCTCAGGATGATGTATCGTTGGAAACCTGTCTCGCTGAGTTGTAGCTTAAAGCAAAAAAGAGCAGGTTTGTCACCATACAATGATATTATAGGGAAAAATAAAGGAAAATTAATTCAGACATTCATAACTCCAGCCTATGTTTTAGAAAATTCTCATAATGCTACACAATGAAGAAATCCAAATATTTCATTTATACTGGCTTCTTTGTTGCATCTCTTCTTAACTGTTCTTGTTTCTTACTGTACTGTCATACATCCTTGTCCTGCTGTTATTATGTGCATTGCTTCTGCTCATTTAGATGAGGTTCAGCAGGGGACATTGTGGTTAATCACTAATGAGCTGCACAATTAAAGGAGTCGTGAGTAACTGACATGAGC
The DNA here is from genome assembly GCF_963514095.1 of Eutrigla gurnardus. Lineage (NCBI taxonomy): Eukaryota > Metazoa > Chordata > Actinopteri > Perciformes > Triglidae > Eutrigla > Eutrigla gurnardus. The sequence goes on along the minus strand of NC_139936.1, from coordinate 23,616,193 downwards.
GCACGGTTGTTTGCAACTGTTGGGAGCTGACTGTGAACGCAGTGTGTCAAGCAGCATACATTAGTGTGATTAGTGACGGCTGCTGCAGTGGAGAGGAGGGAAGAGTTGGGGGGTGCTGAGGGTGAGACAGGGAAGAGAGTGAGAGAGGGTAGGAGCTTCCTCTCACTCTCTCCACTATGTGATCACCGGTGTGGTGCAAATGCAATCTTTCTGTAGTCCTCCTCTCCCCTCCTCTCTCCCTCTCTCTCTCCCTCTCTGTAAGCAGTAATCTCCAGTCTCCACTCCTGCTGCCTCACAGCTCTCTGCCCTGCCACAGCGCATCTCTCTCTCCCCTCGGCTCCGCTCTCTCTCCAGTGAGGATGACATCCCCGAATTTGATGAACCAGCGAAGCTCTCATTCTGGTTGGTGGCTTCCGAGGGAGACCCCACATGAACGGGCTTACTGGACGAGGAGGTGCCGTGTCTAAGGAGCTTCGTAGGAAGGCTGTCAGCTGTAGCGGTCCCTGAGTAAGTGCTATACTGTTTTATTTACAGTCCTGCTCCTCCAAAAGATAAAGGAAGGGGGTGAGGGTGATGACATATTTGTTTTTGTAGCTCTGAAACTGCTACAGTGCATTGTTATTTTCTCCATGTCAGCATGTTGGACTGATTGATTGAGTGACAGCACAGCTGAGGATTTAGGGAGTGAGAAGACGGCATCGGTAGCAGCGGTCTTCATGCAGCAGCTGGATCTGGTCTGTCAGGAACGAGCGCTATTCTCGGTCACGACACTGAAATGCTGTGTCTTTGTTTGCCTATCTCTCTTCATCGCTACGCTTACTGTAGCATATACTCTCATACAGATGACTCCCTGGGCTGCCACTCAAACTCTGCACTGTTTGTGGATTGTCATGATGAGAACTTTGTATGCATGTTTTTCTTTAAAGAAAAAGAAATGTGGTTAATCTATACCAAGACTTAGGAAGTTTTCAGACAAAGTTGAACATCTATTCGGGGATTTCCCAAATTATCTCAACTCACTTCAACCCCCTCCAGATGGTAAGGTGCTGTGGTAGCTGGGGTTGAATACCACTACAGAACGCAAGCTGAAATTACAAAGTCAGTTAAGAAAAGTATGGCAAGATGAAGACTGCAGTTGGAGGAAAGTATCTCTATGGTAACAGCGGGTTTGCCAAGGGTGGAGGGGAGGTGAAGAAAGCTTGCTGTTTCTCTCTGCTGCCTATTCAGCTGGATCACGGATTACAGCTCGGACAGGACAGAATATTAATGAAGAGTTTGTAGTAGACAGACAAAATAGCTGTACACCATCATGATGATAATGTGGGGAGAGGATGGAGTACATAGACTATAGTCATTATATAAACGATTAAAGGTTTGCCAGGAGGAGAGTGAAGTCACATCTGTTGGTGTTTTCATTTTTATCTGTTTACCAGAATGCATGGTGGTAAATGAGAGGAAATGAGAGGCACCTGTGCATAGTCAAAAGGAAAGAAACTCTCTGTAGAACAGATCTGTCAATGTTAATGTGAGTTGTGATGAGAGAGAGCTCTACTGCTCCATATCCTCAAGTGTCAATTCCCCCAAAGCCTCCTTTAGAAGCCCACACTGATCCTCTTTGTCATTTGGATTTGTGATGTAATGATGGACTGGATTTTTTTGAAGTGCATTCCCAAGTGCTCAGCACACTTTTATAGATTGTAATATTCTGTCAACTTGACCATGACAGACGGTTATTTCATCAGTGCCAGAGCTTCTGTAACTTCCGTGGCCCCACTGAAAACTGGCAGTGTTTTAAGGGCCATATTTAACCTACCCTGTTATGTAGGACAATCGCCAGGCAACAGCATTGTCATTGGGGAGTTGAGGAAAATGCCAGCCAATTAGTGATTAATGGCTAATTGTGGCTTTAGTTGACAGGGTTACCACCCCGCATATTTGAACAGCTTCCACTGGATACTGGGGAACTACAGAGAAGTGCACTTGCCAATACCATTTTAAGGGTAGATTTTTCTTTTAATAGCTCATGTAACAAAATGTTGCTATTTCTGACCGATGTTTATGTATTCCTTTGAGTGCGTTGGTCGATCAATCATTAGGCCACGAGGATAAGAAACACCTTTACTACTTGCAGCCCCTTCAAGCTGCTAGTTTTATCTTTTTGTACACCAGGTATATTCAACTGGCGGGCCAAGACAAATACCAATAAATAAAATGAAAACCTGGAAAATCTCTACCTCATCAAGACTCGTGTAAGTGGCCATTCTTGAGTTAATCCCAACGTTAAGGTGGTGTAGAATTGCAGAACAGGTCCCTGAGCTTTTTGAAAACGTGGCCCCTGGACAACATAGTTTAATAACCCTGATGCAAACAAATTTAAACCTGTAAAAATATGTTTTTCCTAAAAAGTCTATTAGAATGCATTCACATGAATTGTGCTAACCACTGCAAAAGCACTACGCCTATAATGCGGCTCCAAAAATGTATAGCCAAGTAATATCAAGCACAGGTTTTATGGACGAGGCTGCATTTACGGATTGGCCGACGTAAACCTTCCCTAATCTTCAAAGCCTCTGGCAGTAAGCACGAAACCAAAGAGGTGGAAAATCACGTTTGCATGAGGTATTACTAATTTATTATTCTCGTGTTATCATGAGAATAGGTAGGAAATGAAAAGGAATGGGATGAAAGATGGTAGAGCGACCATGAGCTTGTTTTTAGAGAAGGATCTGTGCCACTTGTGCTGCAACAGGTCTGTGATTCACCGCTGCCTACAGCTCCAACAGTAGCACTGGCCCCTGGTCACCCTGCAGACTGAATGTAGAGCACCACCCTGACTGGGATGCAACCTCTCTCCACTCTCCTCCTCTTCAACAACTCTGACTCAGACCAGCACACATTATTCAGCCCACGAAAAAGAGCTCCTCACCTGATTTGGAAGCCGGCGTTCCTCTCAATCTCACCGTTCTGTTGTTGATGAGCTCTACAAAACAAACCGTATTTGTGATTGAAGGTACTGTAATCAAATGGCTTCCAGGACTGGAACATGTAGCCGTTAGGTTTCAAAAACATAAATATGGAAATGTTCAGCAAACACAGATAGGCCAGCTCAGCGGTCAGACGCGTTCTTGTTGTTGTAATGAGCTTTTAAAAGCATAGTTATTAGTAATATCTTTCAGGGATATAATTATTGCAGAGGAGGGGCCCAGCTGCACAGTCTGCTAGCTCAGCTCATTATGGGCAGTCAGCTATCACTTGAGTCTAGGAGGAAGACAGCCAGATCTGAGTCCCATCTGGTGCTTCGTTCCCGGATGGCACGCTGTAAGCACCATCTTTACCACTGGTCGTGTGGAAGTTGTCCACGTCGGAAAGAAGTGCGCAACAATAAATCATTCAGTTATGATCATGTCTCAGCATGAATGACATTCATTAGTGTGTTCGGAGCTCTGAGAGCCATCAGGGAAACATGAGCCAGGGAAGGCTTCTGTGGAAGTCTGTGAGGGATCACAAGGTTAAAATGGTTTCTCTAACTACCCGACACCTGGTTTCAGAGCAACAACCACGTTGGACTTCTCATCACCAAACAGCCCTTGATGTCCTGTGCTCACTGGCTGAAGAGCAGCAGGTTGCTATAGAGAAAGCTTTACCCAGCTAACACTTTGCTGAGGCAACCATCACTCATGCCGATGAAACTGGAATAGCAGGCAGCAATATTCGGATCCACTTTGGGCACATTCTGCGTGGTTACCGAACAACTCACCCCTAGAATGACCCTGGAAGCATAATGATTACATCAGTGACGTTTCTGGGCAAATATTAGCAAGCACCAGAGTCATCTCTAGAGACTCACAGTATCCGTTGTTTATCTGCAATGCCTGCTCAGCGTTGGCTTTTTGATCATCTTTGCAGCAGTGTGACGGTTGGAGAGACACGCAGTGGAGCACGGTCAAAAAACAGACAATCTATACCACAATCCACTACCATGCAACAGCAAACCCACATCCAGGCGAGTCCTTGTGTAAGCTGAACTTGGTACTGTAGGGAAGAGTGGGAGGTGAGCCTCTGCTTTTTATAGACATTCTCCCTCTGTCGCTCATTCTTCTGCCTGCCTCTTGATCACAAAAGCTGCCAAATATATCCAGCGGTGGTAAAAGAGGCTGTTGTGTGAACACAAGCAGGCTATTTATAGTTTCTGGTGAGCGGGAACATGAGCGCATATTTGGTCAACACGATGGATCTCCTGTGAGCCACATATTTTATCTGCCTGCCATCCGTGTGATCTTGTTCCTGCTTACACAAAAATAAAAGTGCTTTTCAGTGCTTGATTGCTAATTCCTCTTTTTGGTATATAAACATGAGTTAATATGTAATAAGGCCCTTATACTTCCTTATAAAATACAAATGAACTTTCAAGTGTTAATAAACAAACCATTTATTGTTAGATTATTAGACATTTATTACGTTATTGTTATTCATTTGAATACATACTTAATAATGCATATTTATTAACAGTTAAATGTGCTTTTTGCAGCTACTGGATCTAAAGCGAGAGCAAAGTCTTGTTGGTGTTAATAAATCCTTTACTAAACCCTTTTGACAGTTAGCTTAATAGTGCTTATATAATACAGTTAAAAGTGGTCTCATAATCTTATAATACATGTGTTTAAAATGCTTGCATATTGCATTGCATTGCATATTAATACCAACCGATTATAAGGACCTTAATACACATGGTTACCTTATTTGGTTTTGAAATGTATATGAATAGGGCACATTGAATCAGTAGATCTAGTTCTGATTGCATGACTTTGAGTTTTGATAACCCGTGTATGTTTAAACATTTTGTCATGTAAATTCCACAGCATGCTGTCACTTCTACTGAAGGCTGATTATTCCAACTGACCAATCAGACAGTGTGATTGTTATAAAAGTGAAGTGTTTCCAGAGGGGTTGTGTATAAAGACTCTTTCCCTCCCGTTTCTCTCCCTGTTCCCTATCTCCCCTCCTATTTCCACGCTCTCCTCTCCTCCAGATTAGTGACTGCACATCCATCAACTCTCTAGATAAGACTGTCTCCTTCGGAAAAGCCTCATTAAAAACACAAAACAGCCTGAATCGCCGGACACATGTCACAGGTATTACTCTTCACATGGTAAGAGTTTGTTTCCAGAACGAGCGAAATCAGCCATCTGTTTGTGAGTTTGCCTCTACACTGTAGCTGAGCTGGTGTGTGTGTGTGTGTGTGTGTGTGTGTGTGTGTGTGTGTGTTTTATGTATTTGAGTATTTCACATCACTCTCTGAATATCTGTGAAATAAGGCTATCCTTGTGGCATGAATCTGTTGTTCAGGCTACACTAATAAGCTTTTGGTGCATGATTGGATGCAGGTTGGTTGTTCTGAACACATACATGAAGAGGTTTAGGGTAATGAAGTCCATATGATTTCAAATGAAACCTGTTGGTAGGGCCACAAAACGATGCGATGCTGTAAAGTCACCTCCATGAGCTAATGCAAGAATGATGAAGACCGCTGCAGCACATTGGATACCAAACAAATCTACAAATATCTGCTCCTGAGTTAGAGAATGCAGTAATACATGGAAATGTACTTTGTTACTTCCATCTATCCACAGTACATCGTGTCAGTTCACTACATCTGTCTGTTAAACATGTTGGACGTACACTGATTCTGTGCAGCATGTGGATTCCAGTACCATGTTACCATTGCGTTAACGAGCTCCAGCCCCACGCTGTGGCACCATGGAGGTCTGAGCATGCGTCGGCATACTGACTGTGTGTTAGTGCTGCTCTATACTAAGTGCTGTGACTGCATCTGTGGCGGCGCTGCCAGCCCCTGCTGTTGGTTTCCAATGCTCCTCGGGGCCTGTAATACTGTAATGGCTCATCTGATTGTATCAGTCACTATCAATGACATGTGCCACCAAACAAGTGCAGTCTCGTACACTTGCCCACACAAGGCAAGGCAATGTTATTTGTATAGCACCTTTCAACAACAAGGTAATTCAAAGTGCTTTACATAAAACATTAAAAGCATTGGGGGGGGAAACAACCCCCCACCCTCCAAAAAAACATTAAAACAAGCAAATAAAATGAAAAGGAAACCAAGAATATCAAAGGAATAGAAACACACAAACATTACCCCTGCGTTTTTACTAATATATATTTTCGACAGAAGACGTCATTAATGCATCTACACTGTAATATGCGTAATTAAAAAAAAGACAAAAAAGCCCAAAACATAATTTGGAAAGAAAATGTATCTAAACTGTCAGAGAAAAGTTCAGTCCACGCTATGTTGTTGTTTGCAGGTTGAGCAGGAGATCTCACTTGTCCAGAGGAAGATGTCTGACCTTGAGTCGGTGCTGCAGCAGAAGGATATAGAGTTGAAGGCCTCAGAGACCCAGAGGACCATCCTGGAACAGGACCTTGCAACCTATATCACAGAATGCACTGTGAGTCGCCCTGTAGCCCCGACAGGGGACGTGCATCCATGGACACTGGGGCTGGCCAATATGGGCATCACATCCGGTTTACTATTGATACTTTTCATTAAAAACCAATTAGAAGACATAATCATTAACATTCACAAAACCTCACCTTTTAAAAATGCATGACATCAAAAAATAAAAAAATAATTAATAAAAGACATTGGTTGAAAAAAATGTTTGTATCCCTGAAGATAAAGCACATTTGTAGAAGATTAAACATGTGCTTGTGCATTAGGGTTCGGATGATATAGGATTTTATCCTGGATCGCAATCAAAAAGCACTCAAAATACATTTTTCATGAGGAATTTCCATTAATTGTAAATATCATCAGTTTTTAGTTGCTGCATATTCTCGGAAAAACAGCCGACAGTGTTTTGCACAAGGTTGCTGAGGGAACCCTTTTTTGGGCACCAACTCCTTGCATGTTGATATTTTCCCCGTGTCAGGGGGAACTCACATTTACTCTGAACTTTGCGGGCTCAGGGAGGCGGTGGCCATTCTTACCCAAGTTATAGTGAGTATCAAAATACATTTTTAAAAGTTGGCTAAAACCATGTGTTATAACAATTTTGTATGACCACATGATTTTAGTGTTTTAATGACTTTAGTATTTCCACTGATGACCTAAACAGGGCCTAAAGCTATCCTGCTAACAGCTAACCGTTATAAGGGGCCCTGTGCACATGATGTCTTGTATTACATGTTGTCAATGACGCGTTATCTCCTGTGCCTTTAAAAGACTCAAGTCACAACAATGATTAGAGCACTTCCTCTGTAGCATCCTCACACGTTGTTGCATTGTAACTGCTCCTCTTGTACAAGATTAAAGTCAGACGTCGACTTTACTTATGTCTCCGATCTCCTCCTTGGGGGAATTTATTCGTTTACGGAAAAATTCTTTTAACACCATGAATTCAAGCTCGATTGGACAGGAGAGTTAATGACTTAACTTTTGTGGACAAAGAAATCAGAAACAGCTTTCAGCATAACTCAATCAAATTCAACAGCACAGCCTCCAAAATGACCACAGAGTAAAATCAACACCTATTTCAAGTAATTTCATCCAAAATGTCACACCACAACCATTGAAGAGCTGTTAAGACTGTATTTAGCTCTAGCTGGGTGTACCCAACAAACTGTCCACTGACCGAACATGTGAATGTCTTGGTTTCAGAGTCTGAAGCGCAGTTTGGAACAGGCTCGCATGGAGGTGACACAGGAGGACGATAAAGCTCTGCAGCTCCTCCATGACATCCGGGAGCAGAGCAACAAGCTCCAGGAGATCAAAGAGCAGGTAGGACGGGATCAGTGGGTTGAAATATACACTATTCTTTACTGAAGCTGTCGTCTCAGAACTGAAAGAAGAGACTTTAAGGGAAATCCCTGATCAACAATCTCATGTCACAATCACTTAAATTTAAGTTTTGTTCAATGTGCCATTAAAAAAAACTGAAAAGATCTCTCTTTAGTGACAGAATTCTTCCTTTTTGAACTCAATAAATCTTCATGTCTTAGATGAATATTTGCACTGATGGAAAACTGTCTGTCATATAAAGCCCATGTTGAAATGAACGAATGAGCAGGTCAAGTCGCCAAGGCTGAGTGTGTGGGGGCGTGAGTGTTGATTATACAGACACATGAGTGCAGTAAGTACAACACTCAACACCTACACGTTCAGAAATGCCTCAAATTGCACTTCACTATTCATGTAAATTGTTGTGGGATAGTTTTGTTTTTGTTTTTTTCATCCTTTTATTAAAAGATAGAATGATGCAGTTTCTCTATAGTGTTTCAATGAAAAGGGTTTGTATACATGCATGTGAAGATTACCAAAGTTTGAGGATGAGAAGGGGGAGAAAATCACTTTTCAATCAATTAAAAAATAAACTTTAAGTTCATTTAAAGTAGCGCAAGAAAACACTGTGTCCTGTGAAAACACTGTGTACTAATCTTGTCCTCTGTATGAAGTGTCTGCTGGGTCAACTCAGTGTGAATCTCTCTAGAATCAGGAATATTAATGAGGAGAAAGAGGAAGGGGAGCTAGAGGCACTCCTTCATCACTGAAATCAAGTAGAGTGTGTGGCTGGGATGTATGAGTGTTTGTGTGTCTGCATATATTTCTGCATGTGTGGCAGCACTACATGACCGAGTGTTGCCAACTGTGAGAATTAAGACGTTGGATTAACAGTTTAGAGACAGCAGACAGAGAGCATGAAGAATCACCTTCCTGGCGTTTTGCACCATTTAAAAAAAAAAAAGGTAAAGCAACCTGTTTTTCTCAGCCTACACTAGTTACCAGGCACTGAATACATTGTGCAATGGTTGCTATGGTGATGAGAGCCATATACCTACGAGTGTTGAATGCACTGATGCAGTGGGCAGGCTGTCGTGATGAGGTGCTGGGGCCTGAGCTCATCCTGTTTGGGAAAAACACTTCACCACCCTAAAATGAGTGCTCTGTGTTGGAGGAATGCAGCCCGTCCTGGAGAGAACTTTTTTATCCTCTCTTATCTTAATAAACTCTTCTGGAGAGGAAGCCATTTAATATCATACACAAGATACGGATATGATATAAAAATGCACTTTACCAGCAGCTTTTAAGCTTAAACCAGTAAAACGTGTGTTGCAGTTATGCACTGCATCTATACAACATAATATTACAGTAGACGGAGTTCATGCAATTCAAAAGGACCTTGGATTTGATCTGCTGCTCTGTGGCGAGAGAAGCCCGTCCAGTCAGAAGCCCCCTTGCTGCCCCCTATTAGAGGTGTAGTCAGGTGCCCATATGAACATGAAAACAGGTTCATTTCTCCTGGTAATTTAGACAGACTTGATTATGCAGAATAAGGATCAGGGTTATGGTTATTCATCAGGATGAAGGGTTCAGTATACTAACTTATTTTTTTTACCTGTTCTGAAAAAAGGCCTGCCTAGATCCCACCCTGACCTCTCTCCTCTGTGGCTGCATGCCTTTGCTTCATTTGATGCAATGAATCGTACAAAGAGGTTTAAGTCTTGGCTCGAAGGCCGCGGTGATGAAAGCTGACTGAAATAGTTGCCTGAAACATTTGAAGCAAGAGCCTAACAGACAAGGTCACCTCCTGCAAGGCACCTCAACAATATTTGTGTAAACTGGGCATGATTGTCAGATTGTTTTGGAAGTCACAGAAATGTTTGTTTGCAGAATCCCCCGTTTTAATGTGTGATGGGGGATTCAGACCCTGCTAGACTCTCCACCTTGCTGCTCATTTGAAGCGGCCCTTGGGGATCTCTCAGGGGGAGCTGGGAAAAGAGTGTTTAGCTGTCAGATCCCCTTTCCTCAGCAATATCGTTATGCTAATCTTAATTTTATAATGTTATAGAGCAGAGCCTGATTAACTGAGTAAGAGTTCTCATTCCGCCTGACACTTTGGCTAACAGCCTCACAGATCAAGCATGACTTATTAGATTGCGAGTTTGACATTTCTTGTTAGTGTATATCACCTGTCCAGGGGTTCTCCACATAAAAGTCAAGAATTGTTTGCAAGTAAGTCATCTTTAGGCACAGGTTAGTTGAGCACTGTCAGCAGAATATCAATAACAAACCTTGTCAAAGCAATCCTGCTATAATTTAGGGTAAATTATAAAGAGTATAGTCTGTATCTTCAAATGTAATAGTGTAGTTTGCTGCTCATGCATATTATCTGGCAGTGTGATCTCCATTGGTGCCTCTCAGCAGGGTATTTATTTACACCAGCTAAACCCAGCATTTCATCTTGAAAAGCATCTGTCTCCCACGCTTTGTCATATGACTGCAGTGATTATCATTTTCATGCAGATACCTCACAGTGTTGGATCAACAAACAGTAGAGATGGGGGAATGAATTCCATTTCAAAGAAAAGCAATCTGTACCAAAGCCATTAAAACTTGCTAACATATGCAAGCGGATAATTTCTCAAAAGAACAACTACAGAAAACCATTGTTTTCTGGTTCGAAGGCAATGACACTTTACTGGGCCCTTGATGTATAGGCATGGCCTCTATATTACCTTCACAGAGGGTTGAGGGCCGTTGCTGTTGGAAGTATGTTAGCGGCCAATTTACAACGTATCGTGCAGTCTTCTCCACGACTGGATATGTCAAGGAGATGTGTCGGCTTTAATCGAAGCCCCTCCTCCTGGCGACTCTAAACCAGCCCAGATCATCTGGACGTGGAGGTGACCGAGCAGTCATCTACAAAACAAATCGCAAATGCTCTTTTCTATTATTCGAGTGCTATTCATCTTGTGAACATCTTAGTTTTTCGATCACAGGTAAAAGACCAGTGCTTTGTGATTTAGTCTATAGACCACCTAAACCGAATCCATCTTCTATACCACGTCATGCCAATGTATGACAGGATTCTGCTCCTAGGAGATTTTAATGTCCATATACTATGTTGCCCCTCCACCTCCTTGGCAAAATAATTCCAGAACGTAATTGGATCTTTAGCCTCTTCCAGTCTATCAGTGGTTCAACCCACTCTATCACACTCTAGATTTAGTAATGTCATCCGGCTTGGTCCCTGTAGTCCTGCTCTTAGAGGACTCTGGTATGTCAGATTATCTGTCACTGTCACTATTAGCTTCAAGGCTGTGCTGCCAAACCTTTATTCACATCTAGAGCTCGCTTTCTTTGCTCAGAGTAGGTGGGCAGATTTTGTGAAGCCTCCCTCAAACATTAAATCCATCACTTGTTTTATGTCTCTTTCCACCACTCTCAAGACCTCGCTGTCAATTTTAATAATATATGCAAAACCATTTTAGAACCGTGAGAGACAAGGGTCCAGATCTCATCACAGCACAGACATGGCCCGTTTGAAGGTTTCCAACGATCTCCCTGCTGCAGCTGATGCTGGCGACTGCTCAGTTCTGGTACTTCTAAAACTCAGGGCCGCATTCCATACTGTTGACCATAACATCCTGCTTAATCGCCTTGAGAAATTCGTCGGCATCTCTGACCCCACTCGCAAACTGAGTCATTGTTTTGTCAAAGAATGAATTAAATTAAAAATCACGTTAATCACCAAGTCACCTCCAGCTTCTATTGACTTGGGTACTAACAAGGTAGTTTCCAGGAGATCCAGACAATCCTCATTGATGGGAGCTGTCAGTCTACTGGCATGTACTTTTATACTGTGCACAACCATCTTGCTGGTGGTTTTCTTCCCTGACCCACACAAGTCATTTCCCACATAGGCAAGGCCAACATGGGCTAACTGGTTTTACTCACAGTAGCCCACAGAGATTCACAGTAATGTATGTAACCTCCCATCCCACTTCAGCTAAACTCTTTTGTGTCACCATGTCTGATGTTGTCTACTTCACTTGTCCTAATCTGTGTCTCCCTAGATGCAGAAGGATGCTGCTTGTTATTAGGCTGACAGACAGGGCGATGTGCCCTGTACGCTGAAGTGGAGGTTGAAATTAGATCTGTTAGGCTGTGACTAATTCCTTTTAAACAGACATGTGCATTAAGTGACTTTGGCTGAACACATTTTTCCTCCCCACTTTACTTTCTCTGTTCACTGACTTTTTATATTAACGTGGTTATACTTGCTCCCATTTTATTTAAGTGTCTCTGTACTCCCAGAAAGAAAATATTCAACAAATAATGGCTTTCAAACAGTCAGACAGTCTTTTAATTACCGCCATCAAACCATTTTCATTCCGTTGAATTTGAATGTGGTTCTGTTCCGGCAGAACATCTAAAATACATCTCTTATGAATGAGTTTGTTCTCATAAATGATGCAGTGGCTTTTAAAAAGAACATTTTCTTCAAACAGGATGGAGTCCAACAACAGATAGGCTGATGGAGAGCTCTTTTCCACTTAGGGCTTACAGTGATCACTTTTCCTAAATGTGCTGCATTGGTACAAGGGCACTTTTTAAATGGTTGCTAAACAAATATTCATGTCATGTTAACTGAACAAAGTGTCCCATGTGTCCCATTCCAGGTACTTTTGGGCAAGCGTATGTGCTCCGGAATTTCCTTTCTTAATGTTATTGTGTGTGGTGGACTTTTGCTCCTTTACCCTCCTTTCTTCTACTCTGCAGTCCCGTCCTTCCATCCTCTCTCCTCTCGTCCTGTCTCTTCTCCTCTCTTGTCTTTTGTCTTCTCTCTTCTGTCCCTTTTCTCTCCCTCTCATCCTGTCTCTTCTCCTCTCTTATCTGGCCGTTTCTGTCTTTTTTTGCATGCAGGAATATCATGCCCAGCTGGAGGAGATGCGAGTTTCCATAAGACAACTGGAGGAGGACCTGTCTGCCGCCCGTCGCCGTAGCGACCTGTATGAGTCTGAGCTGAAGGAGTCTCGGCAGACCGGCGAGGAGCTGAAGAGGAAGGCAGCCGACTACCAGCATAGGATGCAGAAGGTCCTCACTGTAACTAAAACTGTAAATGATCTTGAAAGTAACAGAGTTAACATAGTAATGGTTTATCACAGGCTGGAAACCAATCTACTGTTGACGTGGTGTGATCGTTACCAGAGTCTCAGAGTCTTTTTAATATCTTCTCAGGTCAAAGAGCAAGGCAAAGCGGATGCAGAGGACCTGATGGTGAAGTTGGAGAAGGTAGAATATGAAGGTCATCTGATTGATTTGAATCTGTGATTGGTGATGGTGATGAAGTATGTCTAGATAAGGACTCTCACTCGTTCAAGTGATTTGACAAAGGAGATAAGCTTGAATATTTGAATATCTTTACATATCATGATTTCTTTTTAGACCAGTGTTGAGCAGCAGACCAAGATCCAGGATCTTCAAGAGAAGCTGGCCAAGGTAGAATATCTTTGCTGGCAAGATTAATGCATAATTGATATGAGCCTGTGTTCCCAAATGCAAGAGACGTAACAGCATGTCACCCTTTCAAATGAGTCTATAAACGTCCTCTTTACCCTCCCTGACCTCATTCTTTCTCTCTTAAACTGTCAGATTTAGTCTATGGCCTGAGAACGACTAAGCTCTTTTTAAAATTAGAGTTATGCTTTATAACCAGCAATCAAACAGTTTTACCTCATTAGTAAAAGTAAATAATTTCATTCTATTTGTCTGAAATGAATATTAAAGGACCTTCCTTTCTGCTAAGAGCACATGAGATTTTGGTTTCAGATATTCAAGGCAGTCTGAGCCCACTTTTGGAATAGGTCTACTTCTGACTCATTGTGTGGTTTATAAAATCAGGATATTCTAGTCGTTTTATTCATTTCTTTTAGTGATATATATAATATAACCACTACATGTCTCAAAAGGATGTTAATTCATTAATTTAGTTTATTTGATAGGGACAATGCAGGTTAACATAGTAACATTTCCACTCATTACAAACAAGTTAATGGGACTGATGTTCTGCATACAGAGATTATAGCTGATGCTAGTTTCCAACTCCCGTCCCTAGTTAGGCTTTTAATAGAAGAAAGAAGGTAATAAGAAAGACATCAAAATGACATAACAACAGATTAAAATGTACAATACATCTAAAATCATAACAAGTCAGTTATTCCTTCAAGGATTCAATGATCACAGGGTCTTTATAAAGATGTGGGCACAAAAGGTCACTGACCTCCCATTGCTGGGTTAGACTGAAGTTTTATGTCATCCAAGTTATTTTCCTGCGGCGGACATGAGCCACAAGCAGGATGGGGAGTGGAATAGCCTTAGGCCTGAACTCGGTTACCCTAGCTTCCATCTCAGCACTCGTCTCTTTTCTCCTGGAGCGGCTGACTGGTTGTGTCCATCAGGGGGCGACTCCTCCAGTTGCAAAAAGAAGTCTGAAATCTATGAGATTGAAAACATTGTAAACATGAGTCTGTGGTCTCAATCTCTAGTTTCATGTATTCTTCATTAGCAGGTGATGCATATGAAACGGATTCTTATTGTTTATCTGCTACCGGACACAATTACTACACAATATATTCTACTTTCTATTACATTGTAGTTTGTGTAAACGGCATGTATGAGCGAGTGATGTTTCTCTTTGAACCTAGTCGCTGAAGGCCAGTGCTGAGGCTACAGACCTCCTTCAGAGCATGAGACTGGCCAAGGAGCGCATGGAGCGAGATCTGGAGAGGCTGCAGAACAAGGAAGACTCCAGTGACAGCCTGCGTAGACGCCTCCGTGAGACTGAGGTACACACACACACCTTCCTTATCACGTACACGTACACTTAGCATATGTGTGTCCTGGCCTGGTTCCTTCTAATTATTCCTTGTACCAAGTCATTGCTTTGCAACATCACGGACCTTATTGTTTGAAGTGTTGGGTATCTGCAAAGCAGGAACAGCCCATATGTTCCTTTGTAAACATGTTGTTTTTGCACCTTCTGATGAATCCTGGTGCTGTGGTGGCATGATAGCATGTCATAAACCCTGAATATTTGACACATTTATTTAAAAGCACATGTGATCATTGTGAAGCTAGAACGCTGTCTCATTTGTAAGGCACACAGAATAACCATAAACCAAAGGGTCTTCAAGCTGAAACAAAATATGACATTAATACGCTTTAGACTTCGCAGCCTTTTTTTTTGCAATACATTTTTGGTACAATTATCAGCAAAAGCCGCATTCTATTCATTGTGTAGAGACATTCAGTGGTTTTGGACACAGAACAGAAATGATTGTTGTGGTGTTATGAAGCTAATCAGTCTGCATGTGATATTTTACTAATTGATTCTACAAGCTCAGTAATCCCTGGGCTGCTTCTGCAATAATGCTGGCAAAGTTTTCCTTCCAGTTTTCTTTCAAGCCAAATCTACTGGGTAAAGTGTGAAAGCCTCGACATCTAAATTTAACAAAAAGAAGAACGTCCATAGCTTTTAATAATGGGGCTTTTTTAAATATATTTTAGTGTATCTGCTTCTTGCACCAGATAAAACATTTGCTCAGAATAATTTGTTCCGGTTACCACCGGAGAGACCTTACACTAGTGGCCATTTACTACCACAGGTTAATGGTTATAATGGTTCATGTGCTGCTGAGGAGGTGGTTCGGGTATTTCTGCTGCATTCCTGCTTGCTTGCATATTCCTGGCAACATTGTTGAAACGTTTACGTAACTATGCGTGTTGTTTAGGAGGTGGATGTTTTTCTGGAGATGGTCACTAAGCAACCCTGTAACTTTTTTTTTTTTTACCGAAAGTACAAAGGAATTACACATCATAACTGTGGTTTGTAGTTATTATATCACAGCTATGAACCAATGAGATGGCTTTTCAGTATACTTTATTTTTTAAGGGGCGGTCATTAGGAGTTCCTCTTCAACAGCACTTCACACCAAACACTAGAAATTAAAATCTGCTAATTAGCATAGGTTAATTTGGACCGGAGAGTCGGAGGAAAGAAAATACTGGTAAACCTCTCCGACGACCTCTCACACCGTCACACAAGAATGCAAACGGACTCTTTGCAAACATCGTGAGGAATAATAATAACATTGCAGAGGTGCATCACTAACAAGCCCAATGGATGCTGCTGCTACATTACCTCAACTATTCCACCTTGAAGTGAGAATCATAAGTCTAATTAGCATTTCTACAGTATGTGCATTGATGTCAACATAGCAAAACAAAAACACTGTTTCAGACTACTAAACTAAAAACTAAAAGCAATATTCTATTAGTCAGTGTGTGTTTGAGTGTTACTTGTCCCCGTTGTGTGCAGGACGGCAGGAAGACTCTGGAGAACCAGGTGAAGAGGCTGGAGATTGTCGAGCGCCGGGAGACTAAACTGAAGGATGAGATCCAGAGCAAGGCCCAACAGATTCAGCAGATGGCAGATAAGATTCTGGTAACCCACCTTTCACCACTTGTGTGGAGCTAAAATAATCAGTGGAGGTGTGAGATAAACATAACTCATTGTTATCATTGCAGAGGATGTGCTATTTTGCATAATGTTTCTGAAAAACCTGGTGTTTAGCATTTACTGTTTTTATGGATGACCTGGATGTTAACAGTTATATAACTGTTATTTCTAGGTTGTTTTTTTACATATAATGCCATGGTACACCCACACAAGTGCTTTCACTTAATTCACCTGTGTTTGAGTGACGTCTTTCTCTCACTCTTCTGTTGGTTTTGTTGCATCTGTAAGGTAATACAAGTTGTGATTTGTTCTAACAGAGTTTGGTCACATCACTTATTATCCCACATCCCTGCATAGTTACACTGAGCTTCATCCTGATCACATGCCTGGTTAGTCAGAATAAGTCAAATACAGATGTGTGGATGTACAGAGGAAACGTTCTTAGTTATTTGATTTCACCGTGTTGTAGTGCTGTCTGAATGATAAGTCAGAATTATTATACCCAATATAGTGGACTCAAAGTATCCCACAATTCATCTTGAAGAGTAGTGCACCAACTGATGTTTACTAACCGAGCATCATATACCATCATGCATTGCAGGAAAAGTGACAATGAAAGACAGTAGAGAGAGAGACAGTATTGAAACATAGTTGTGGAGCGAAAATCATATATTTAATGTGAGTAGAATACTGCATCAACACAGCTTTGAATTTATTAAAATACATGTATTGCCTCACTATTGACTACATGAGTGTGTACCACTCCTGACATTCTTACCTTTCACAATAATGGCCCTAGGCGTATACGTGGCATCACTGCTTACAAGGGGAACAATTACATTAAATTAGTTTCCAATATGTATTTACTACACAACATATACCAGCCTTTATTATGGGTGGTCCACTAGTCACCATTGATCTGGCAGTTTTAACTTTGCAACAGCCTCACAACATATTCCTCTACATAGTGAGTCGGGAGGAGTGAATGAGTAAGTGATTTCATTCTCTGGATCAAATGACTGTAATGTTGATGACATACCATCCCATGCCACTGCTGAATGAAAAATTGTCACAAATGTAAATCAACATTACCTCTTCCACTCAATTTAATATTTCCCAGTATTATTTTAAGGCTAATTTACATATTTTGGTGATATTTTTTTGCTACGCCACATTAGATATGTGAGCTCCCACACTTTTCTTCTCAACTGTACCTTGATGTCTCTCTCCATCATTTGTAATTATTTTATCCAATTATTTTAAATGTCTGCCTGGCAGTCCGCCATTGGACAGTCTGCAGAGCTGCAATGCATTTTGGAGAAGTTGAGTATGCTCAGTAAGCTCCCGTTCATACTCAGGACTTCTTGCTGATATAGTGTCCAGTTATTGTTATTCTTCTAGCATTACTTGCATACACAAAATCCACAAGCCGTGCAGAATGCTCTACATACTCATCATACTAAGTATGACTCGGGTGTCATTTCCAACAGACCCATTGTGTCCTATGCCTTCTTAAAACTGCTTACTTCCTACATCATAAGTGACAAAGACAAATTGTCTACTTTTAGACTGTGTGTGCATATGTGTGTGTCCGTGTAGGCGCTGGAGGAGAATCTGCGAGAGACCCAAGCTACAGCCCAGCGGTTGGAGACTCATCTGAAGCAGAAAGAGAAGCTCTATGAAGACAAGATAAAGGTACAATTTTCAAACACATAAATACAGACGTAAAACGGCAGGCATGTGTATCCTGATGCACTACAGGAAGTGCTCTGTGCTGTGTTTGAAGGCCGTACTTTAGCTGAGTTCACTTGTGGGAGTGCTCTACGCTTGGGGGATCTACAGTATGTCATCTTCACGCCATTCTGTGTCCTGTTAAGTGATGTCCTGGTTATGGTTCTGTGGGCTGCCTGGCATTGAGCAGGTGTTGGAGGTCCAGATGAAGGCGGACATGGCTGATAAGGAGATGCTGGAGTCCAGTCAGAGCAAATATGAGGAGGAGGTGCGGGAGAAGTGCAGCATCATCGGTGAACAGAAGGCGGTAAGAATTGACCAGCTTGGTAGCGACACTCCCTCTGGCCTTTTTTTAACATTTATCACACTGACACAGATTGTCCTTGATTGGAATCATCTCTGCTCGGTTATTGTCGAGCACAAAAGAACGACCCTTAGTCTTATAACAATTAAAGCTGGTGATGTGAAGATGTGACTGAACGTTGAAGCTATACCGTCCATCATTTCTTTTCAGACCATAAATGCCATGGACTCGAAGATGAACAGCCTGGAGCAGAGGATTTCTGAGCTGTCAGAGGCCAACAAACTGGCAGCCAACAGCAGCATCTACACCCAGAAAAACATGTAAGTGCTGATACACAATTCAAACATTAAAAACGTTTCAAATGTAAACTTGACATTTCTCTATCTTGATCCATGACTTATATGAATTGACTGAGATAATGGCTTTTGTTGATTATACCAAGTAAAATATTAGCTTCAGTCATAATGGCATAATATAAGATGGAGAATGACTTATGATAACTGAAATGTACTTTGATTGTATCCTTGGAGTGTATGTACAGTCTGTGGCACGATACCAGGGTGCCTTGCCTCCTATTGAACTTTTTGCACACAAGTATGTGTGGTCTTGGCAGGAAAGCCCAGGAGGAGATGATCTCAGAGCTTCGCCAACAGAAATTCTACTTGGAGTCTCAGGCTGGGAAGTTGGAGGCCCAGAATGCCAAACTGGAGGAGCATCTAGAGAAAATGAGTCAGCAGGAGCAAAGCAATAAGAGCCGTGTGCTGGAGCAGGAAACCAGGCTCCGAGAGGTGAGGAGATGTTATAGGGAGATGGAGCAGAACGCTGGAGTGTGAAGCAGGATTCAATTGTTGTTAGACCCCCCCAGGTTTAACTTTCCCTCCAGCTGTAAAACAGTCATTCATTTATTATATTATGGTTCTAGCCAGGTGGAAACCTCCGGTTCTGAAAAGTAAAGCCTGTAAAGCTTGCATTCTCTCTCCTGGCCATCAGGAGGTGACTCCCCTGGCTCTAAAACGAAGTCAGATTGCATGGAAGTCTATGAAAAAATGACCCTAAATCTCACTTGATTTATTATTTCAGTAAACATTGTTAACATGAGTTTATGGTCCATTTTAGTCAAAGAGACCATAAAGCAGTCGTGGTAACCTTGTGATTGACAGGTTGCATTTAGCTACTAACTGAGAGGCTCCATGAGAAAAATAAAATACAAATAAAATAAATATTATAACAAAATAAAAGAAGCTTGAATGCTACAGAAAGGTCTAGAATGTTTGATATACATAAATGTGACATGATGTTGGGAAATAGTAGTGTCTCATCATCACTGTAGTGAAGTACTTCAGAAAGTGGGATTTATAGGCTACAAATCCCAACACCTGGATCATTGAGTTATTGGTATTGATCAACAACCTTAACGGTATAAGAGACAAAATCACAGCTCAAGGTGAACTGTCTGCCTCTGAGGGTGAATCACTTCCTCTCCTCTCCTCACAACAAACGACCCTTCTCCGTCTCCCTTTGTAGATCGGGCTGGAGCACGAGGAAGAGAAGCTGGAGATTAAGCGCCAGGTGACGGATCTGACCTTGTCGCTGCAGGAGCGTGAATCCCAGATCAGCAATCTGCAGGCAGCTCGCCACGCTCTGGAGAGCCAACTACATCAGGCCAAGACCGAGCTGGAGGATACCACAGCAGAGGCTGAGGAGGAGATCACTGTGCTCAGAGTGAGAGAGAGAGAGAGAGAGAGAGAGAGAGAGAGAGAGAGAGAGAGAGAGAGAGAGAGTAGAGGGGCACCAAAGGTGACGTCCCCTTTGATTTATGGAATCCACACAGTGAAATCTGTCCCTCTGTCTCTCTTGTCACCTGCTAGGCACACAGAGATGAGATACAACGCAAGTTTGATGCCTTGAGAGACAGCTGTGCGGTAGGCTGCTCACTCCTTTTCTTTGTTTACTCTTTCTCTCTGTCCAGGAAGAGACAGCTCTTCTGGCATTGAACACCAGCTGGAGCTTCACACATCATCACACACAACTAACAATCTCACCCTAATATTTCAGCCCATATGTGTTTCTGTCATTCTCTGGTCAATCAGGCTTCATTTAAAAATATTTTTCCATTGACCACAAAGTGTCACTTTAAACACCTGATTCTTTTTAATCCCACTCGTCTCTCTTCTGGTCTTTGTGGATATAATCTAGTACTAACGTCTCTGGGTTGATGAAGTATGACCAGGGCTCCACACTAATGTGGTGGTCTCATTTCAAACTTGGTGTCTAAGTTCGATTTTCTGTTGGAAGTGGGAGATTCATTCTCAATCAAAATGTTTGAATGCCATTTGTGCACAAAACAACTAAGAGAGCTGCCATTCCCCAAACGGCCACAGGAAGATACGTTTGGCACGTGAACATTCTGGGATTCGCCGTGCTACATGTACGCAATAGTAAGATACAAGTTTATTTAACATTTTAGATATTCAACAGCCATTTACATTTGTTTACACACAAAGAGGAGTTAAAGCCTGTTATAATCAAGGTCATTTTTTGTGTTAAAATGATGTTATTATTTGGTTAGTCGATATAAAGTGGTGTTGCTGTGGAGCTAACCACCTTGAGAAAACGATGTTGTCATCTTTAAGGGATTTGAGTGCCTTCAAACTTTGAAAACATGTACCCTGAATGAACACCGAGAGCATCATGGTCTTCCGTTATTCCAATGCCCTACTTCTGAGATCCTCCCACTCGCAAACTGTTCACAACGCTGTGTCCATAGATTCAGCTGGCCGACGTTCAGGCAAACACAGCCAAATTCTGCAACAAGCAGAGCTTGAAATGCCACTCTATTTTTTGCCCTACTGAGAATTGCGATGTCTGTCTGTTGAACACTTTGGCCCAGAGCATGCATACATCATCCATTTATGTTTCTCTGAAATGCCTCATTTGGAGATTTGTGACAAACACAGAGAAACATTTTAAAAAGAAGAAAAAAAAATGCAAAAACAATTTCTTCACCCAAAAATCCGTCAGGCATTTCCCACTAAACTCCCACCGATTTTGTGAACTTCTACACTTCCCTCCTTCCTTCTCACATTTTGTTTTATTATACAAAGATGAGTGTCTTTTAAGATTTAACAGCCCTTTATACAAACATGAAATAAGACCAGTATTTGAAATGTTTTAATTTTTAATCATTTTTGCCACTCCTTGACCGTTGTAGGACCCATCTAATCCAGCATTTATGATACACCAGGGAATGGTTTTTATCTGTACACACAGATATATCTAAATCTCCACTTCCCTTGAAATATACTGAACACAATCTGCCCCTCAAAGGATAACTCTTTCTTTTTGGACACCCCATGAACTTCCTCTTCAGGCCAAAATGTCAACTTGGCACACAAGACATCCCATAATCAGCAGACTGCAATACAATTTTGCTGACCACATACATTTTATTTTTAGCCACACTGGTATGACTGTAGAAAAAACTGTCAGAATATTCTTTGCTGTGTCCAATTATTTTGTATTCTGGGTTTATATTGTAATATTGGAGCACTGTAGCATCAAAGGGCCACTAGTGGGGCTTCAGGCTGTTCATTATTTTAGTATCTTTACTAACTCTAAATATACAGGGCTAACGTTATGTTATTAAACTGGAAAACTAAAAAAAAGGTGATTTTGAATGGTGTAATAATAAGCTTATAGGCTTTTATAATTGCCCATTCTTCCTGCTAAGATCTTTATGTTTTAACTTACAGGAGAACAAAGATGTATGCTGTGGGACTATAGACAGTTGTCTACCATCATAGAGTTTGTTATACCGTCTCTACAGATGTAGCTATCCTTTAACATTTTTTTTCTAAGTTGAACTACCTGCAACTTTGCCTTATTGCAGTTGCATCCATATCGGTTATCCATATCGGTAGCAATGAATCTAAACATTGTGAGTAAACCAGCTCCGCCTCCACAGCACCGCTGCTGCTCAGCCGGGTTCATAGAAGAAGCAGATGTTCTTCTGTATTTTGCACCATGAGTGTGCACTAACGCTCATTGGACTGATTGACTGCCTTTTAAGCAGTGGCTTTTTATTTGCCGCACACCCACAGCCTTCACAAAGATTACTGAGCAATGTGTATTCAGCAGTGTTGAGGATGCACAGCTCCGGATGTGATTTACTTCAGGCCTGCACGTTGCTGTATAGATCAGGATGACAGACAAGTAGAGTAAATATGGAGGCTTGCCGAATCACCACTGTATCCGTTCCAGTGTTGACTTCCTCACCCCGCCTTAAGTATTTAGTTGCTGCTGTCAGTCCTCGCCTCGGGGAAGCAGAAGCACAGAGTCAGTAGAGAACAGACAGCTAATTTATGGACTTAAAAGCTTTACCTATTTCCCCCCTGCCTCCTGGAAGTTGTGCCCATGTTCCCATGAGAGCTGAGAATAAGGAGCTCTTATACATGCAGCCCCACCAGCCTTTCACCCTCATTTCCCGCTGATGAAATGATTCTTCAGAATGCTGCCTGGGTTCAAAAAGTAGCCGAGAAATCATGCACATATGATTACTGCATCATATCACTAACCCAGATATCATGTAATAATGCAGCAGTAGAGACTATGTTGGGTGTTTTTGAGTGGGTGAGTAATAATATGCACAATTCAATGACTATAGGCGTGATGTTGTAATAGCACAATACAGTTAGCCTTTTTTTTATAAATGTACATAAAACCTAATGTGTCACTAATGTCAAAACAGCCATATGCGTTTGAGACTTTTATTATTTTTTGTTATTGTCTGGAGACTCAAATAGAAAAAATAATATTTTAAGGGGTAAAATGAATTCAGGAAATCCCGAGTATGGTTTATTGGTAGTTGTTTGCTACTAGGTTGGTCTTTACACTGGCAGTCTGAGTGTCCTGTTGACTCCCTGTAGGTGATCACAGATCTGGAGGAGCAGCTGACCACACTGACTCAGGAGAACGCCGAGCTGAACCGCCAGAATTTCTACCTGTCCAAGCAGCTGGATGAGGCTTCTGACGAGAGAGAAGACCGGATGCAGCTGAGCCAGGACGTGGACGGCCTGCGTCGGGAGGTGGCCGACCGGGAAATGCACATGAACAACCAGAAACAGGTACCGGGCTGCTGGTGGTCTGCTCTGTTGTGTTCTTTCCTTGCTCGTGTTAGTTTTCCCCAACAGTCCAAAAAAAGTCAGTTTAAAGCTGTTTCACCCTATAATTACATAAACATTACGGGGAAACACTGCCGTTTTCCATCCATTTATTGTCCACAGCGCCTTGGACGAGTTGCCTTTCCAACACCAAGGAATGACACAAACCATCAAACAGCTGACAGCTGAACCCAGTTTTTTACTTAGTCAATGCATACCAATGATGCAACCGCTGTAGTCGTAGTAGTTTTAGAATCTCTGCATGAAATTGCCACAAAATATCAGCTGTCATTAGTTGAACATTGTGAAGGGAAAAACCCATCATTTCCTCTTGTCGGAGACAGTTCTTGTAGTTCAGCTTCCTTCCCCCTGCCCACAGCCCACTCAGTCAGACACCAGCTTTCCACTCACTCATGTCATGTGATGTCTCTGCACTACCTTTGACAGGCGGCCTAGACGTCTCTCCCGCTATCACAGTGTTAAGTGTAAAACAGGCAGCAGCGACCCTGGGAATATGTCGGCATTGTTATGTGCTGTATTGTGGATGCAGCGAGATGGAGCCGGAGCGAGGAGGCTGTGTGATGCGTGTGCTGCCCCTGTGGGAGGATCTGTGTGTGGGTGTCCAGCAGCGCTCTCGGTCCTGCTGGTTGTGTAACCAGCGATGGAAGTCATAGACGAGGGATGGGGTGGTGTGTGGGAGGGATGTGTCATCCCCATCACTCCCGGGTCGTGTCAGCCGTGGATACGTCGGACTTCAGAGGGACGTGGTGTTGCTGCAGCTATATTTGTCTCTTAATGCTTTGTCTAAAGACATAAAACGCAGCCTTTGTGTAGGCCCGGTGGATAACAAAAGGTTCTGTGCCCAAACATGTCATGTTAATCATTTCACAGGACTAATGAGGCTGTTTTTCTCATTGCAGTTATTATCCAAACCAAAGATACAAACAGTCATGGTTAGTCACGTTAGTCAAACTCCAGGTGTGTTGCTAAAGCTGCGTTTTTATGTTTTCTTATGTGTGACATGGAAACAAAGAAGTTACTGTAGATAACGTTCTAACCCTGCTCGCCTTTCTGTATAAGCCTGTGATCAACAGACTGTGGTGAGACAAATCCCATACCCAACACACTGTAATATACTTCAAATCAGCTACAACTCTAAAATCCAGCCTTCATGATGATGCTAATAAATAATGATAATCAATTATGTGGTCCTTTTCCTTTGTTTTTATGTTGGCATTTCTGTAGTAAATGTATTTTAAAACTGTGGTATTGCTACTTTTACTTTTACTTCTACTACTACACCACAGTCAGGTGACAAAGCCGTCAAGCTGTGGGTGAAATATTACTATATCACTGCCTCCCAAAGAAATCTCCCAAACGCAGCAGGGGGGAAATTAATCAGCTAACTTCCTATGCAGGTAATTTCCCCCATTTTATAATAATAACAATACAGGGGAAACATGAATTTCTGAACCCTTCAATGAGCAGCAGAACAAAAGTTCTCAATGTCAATACAGTTGAAGCTGTGGAACGACATTTTTTCTTTATCTCTTCTTTTTTTACTGAACATGAAGTTGAATTGTGTCGTTGGCACAGTTTGGGTATCAACGGTATTTCTCATCGGCAGTATGTCCCGTTTTGTACCAGAACCTTGAGACGCTGAAGACTACGTGCACCATGCTGGAGGAGCAGGTTCTGGAGCTGGAGACCCTGAACGACGAGCTGCTGGAGAAGGAGAGACAGTGGGACGCCTGGAGGGCAACACTGGAGGAGGAGAAGAACCAGGCTGAGAGGAGGACCAGGGACATCCAGAGACTGCTGGACACAGAGAAACAGAACAGGTTACATCATCACCCACAGACACACCGAATCACTATACCCATTATGCTTTCAATAGTCCATGATATCATTTAAGCACAAGACATTTTTAAAAGGGTTATGAGTTTCTTTTTCAAGACAGGAAAAAACAAAATTGCTATCAGCGTTGGATCTGTTCCCTCCTCCTACACACACTGAATACAACAGTTTGGGCATATTCTCCAGAGTTTGTCAAAAGGTATTCTGGGAAATGATTTGGTTGGAGTTGGTGTAGGCAGGGTGTATGACGAGAACTGGCTTTATTAACAGAGAGCACCAAACAACGTTTTTAATGTGCCTTTTTCCTTCACCCTCAACTGTGTGTGTGTGTGTGTGTGTGTGTGTGTGTGTGTGTGTGTGTGTGTGTGTGTATATATATATATAAAAACTGTAAAATCATTATAGCTGAACTGCACTAGAATGCACTTAATGACTTTAGTGTCAATGGTTTACTGTTGGCTCCAGGCTTCGTTCAGAGCAGCGCAGCTCTGAGTCTCGCCAGGCTGTGGAGCAGGCAGTCAAGGAGCACAAGGCTGAGATCGTGGCGCTGCAACAGGCCCTCAAAGACCAGAAGATCAAAGCTGAGAGCCTCACCGACACCGTAAGCATTTCCCCATGCACTGTTGGATACGTTTTTCCTGCACAGTATTTCTCTGGTTAACAGCAGTTAACTCTTCCTGCGTTCTGTTCTCAGTTGAACGATCTGGAGAAGAAGCACGCCATGCTGGAGATGAACGCCCACAGTTTGCAGCAAAAGCTGGAGAGTGAGAGAGATCTGAAGCAGAGGCTGCTGGAGGAGGTACATTCTGCATTTATGCCATTGACCTATTGTTTTTTTTAATGCATACATTATATTTGTGCACATAACTTCAGGTTCGATTTTAACATCTGCAAATCAATTGCCAGAATGGAAAAGATTAACTTGAGTCACAGCTGTAACAGATGTCAAACTGTGCTAGCTGTGGCCATCATCGGAAAGCAATCACGTGTAAGAAGTGCAGCTTCCAGGTTGTGATGTGTAGGAGTTTTACGTTCACAGCAGGAGAAACTGCAGCAGCAGATGGATGCCCAGAAGACCCACATCTTCCGTCTGACCCAGGGACTGCAGGACGCTCTGGACCAGACTGACCTGCTGAAGACTGAAAGGACTGACCTGGAGTACCAGCTGGAGAACATCCAGGTGCTGCTACACACACACACACACACACACACACACACGCTGTATATCTTGTTTCTCCCTCAGTGTTCTGTCACTGGGCTGCGTTGATAGTGAAATACACATAAACACATGGCATGCCCCCCACAGCATACTGCACATCCCCTGTCCTCTCTGTCACCCTCTCTTTGTGAAGTGAAGTACTAGAGGAGGAATTCATGGCAGTAGTGATGTTCACTTAGCTCCACCTGCAGGCTGTGTACTCCCATGAGAAGGTGAAAATGGAGGGGACCATCACCCAGCAGACCAAGCTCATAGACTTCCTCCAGGCCCAGGCTCACGGGGGCTCCAAGAAGAAGAAGGTCAGATTGACTGTAGATTGCATGTCTTCCAACACAGGTCTGAATGTGGAACCCTGGAAAAAAATGTTGACCAAAGTCTTTCAAAGCTTTGGCATTGGACCAAAAAGCTGTTAGGATTTATTTTTTTTAGCATGATAAAAAAGGATGATACTTTCAGGTTGATAAAGGGCTCCAGACAGACAATTAAATAGACTAATTGCACGTCTGGATACCTGCGATAGAAAGGGGGGAGAAATATAAAAGAAATAACTATTTAGAGAATTATTTTAAAATAATATGAGTTTGATAATTACTTCAATAACGGGACATCCACGCATGAGTCCCTTTATTCATAAGCTGTCATTTATAACTTCCACCAGCCTCAAAGAGTTAATCCTCACCACAGTGACACACTGAATTAGAGTCGGAACCAAAGGAGCAAAGTGAACAGGTTTGCTCCCTTTGTCTCAGGGTCTGTTTGGGCGTCGTCGGGAGGACTTGTTGGCTGCCATGGCTGCTCAGGCCCAAGCTCAGGGTCAGGGTCAAGGCACGGTTTCCCCTGTGCCCTCCATCCAGCCGGTACCTCTGCAGTACAGCGACATGAAGATCGCTCTGGACAAAGAACGCGCTCGTAGCACTGACCTGGAGGAGGCCCTGCAGAAAATGAGAGGGGAGCTGCGATCTCTGAGAGAGGAGGGTGAGTCTGCTCTCGGACAGCACTTCAATCTCTGAGTGAATACATGTGTACATATGAGGTCAATGACTCAATGGTTCCAACCCCAGCGCTCCAGTACAAGGAGCACGGTAACTCTTCAAACCCGGCCGGAGCGCGGCAGCAGATGATTATGTCTGCTATGGTGAAGTCTCCTGAGCACCAGCAGGGCCCGACCAACCTGGCGCCCTCCAACTCAGAACGCAGGAAGGCCACCGCGACGCCCGAGGGTGAGTGAAGGAGTGATGTTCACTAAAGTGCAGCTGTTCCTCTCTAACAGACACATTCATGCAGGTTTATAGCTTCACATGACGTATATACCGGCCCTCACCTGCACACACATAGAGACACACATGTAATGTCACTCGCCAAAGGACCATTTATGAAACTCTTACTATCCTTTTTCTTTCACACACCTTTCAGAGAGAAGGAGGGTCACTTTTGAAAGTAAGTTGTCCAAACTTATGGTTTCCTCAGTTTGGTCTCTTATCTCTCTTCTACTTTTGCCTCATCCACATCCTTAAAAAGGCCAGATTTTAAAAGCTCTGCACTTATATAAAAATGTGAGATCCCACCAGTCGGGTCAGACGAAGCCGAGACATCTTCAAGTGCAGAGCTTTAGAAATCTGAAGCATTTTATCTGAGCCAATCTGATTTGCCGAACTCTGCTGTGCTCTTTAACTCACTACAATCCCACCTGAGCTTCACATCATACACTAACAGAGATGCACCATACGATAAACAGCACAAAACGCTGTTTGAAGCCACGCTGTGAAAACGAATGAACGGCATTATTCAGTCACTGTATTCTTACAAAAGAGTCAAAGTCACGACAACAAAGTTAAGCCTGGACGATCCCCGTCTTCATCTCGAATCGTTACAATCTGATATTAGTCTCGGGAGGAAACGTGACAGTGACATCAACAGAAAGGAGTAAAAGAAATGAACATCAAAATGTGATGATTATTGAAACATGTTGCAGTGTGCAAACAGAGTACTGGACACACAGCCAGAGACTCGGTACTGACTGGATAATGCCTAAAAGTCTAACAGTGAGAGGGCAGAAGCACAAAGGATTGAATCAATATTCTTTTTCAACCATCTGTGTCTCCAAAATGTACTTGCTTATGCATTTTTGCTCAACATCTTACAGTTCTTTTGGAAGCCTTCTTTTGTTGGACTGATTTCATAGCGGATATGGCATGGTGCACTGAGGTTTTGAAGTGATGCTAATGTACCTGACACAGCAAGACGTGCTGGAGCTGCCTGCCCTCACTGTGTTCCCCCCGACTGTATTCAGAGTTTAGCCGGCGTTTGAAGGACAGTCAGAGAGACAGAGAGAGGGAGAGAGAGAGGGTGGTGCACCACAACACCGCTCACCGCTTCACAGTGGGACTCAACATGAGAGCTGCCAAGTGTACCGTGTGCCTGGATACCGTGCACTTCGGTCGCCAGGCTGCTACCTGTCTGGGTGAGTTACAGATGTGTTGGAAGGGAAAAGAAAACGTGCCTTTATGTCAAAAAAATGGATGGAGAGTTCTTTATCTTTGCTATGTATGAATGGAGATTAAAATACAGTAAATGGGAGCCCTTTTATGATGTGTGAAACCATGATTATATGTATACACTATGTGGACAAAAGTATTCACTTACATGCCTTGACTCGCATATGAACTTAAGTGACATCCCATTCTTACGTTGGTCCACCTTTTACAGCTATAACAGCTTCAACTCTTCCACAAGGTTTAGTGTGTTTATGGGACTTTTTGACCATTCTTCCAGAAGCGTATTTGTGAGGTCACACACTGATGTTGGAGGGAAGGCCTGGCTCTCAGTCTCCACTCTAATTCATCCCATAGGTGTTCTATCGGGTTGAGGTCAGGACTCTGTGCAGGCCAGTCAAGTTCATCCACACCAAACTCTCTCCTCCATGTCTTTATGGACCTTGCTTTGTGCTCTGGTGCACAGTCATGTTGGAACAGGAAGGGAACATCCCCAAACTGTTCCACAAAGTTGGGAGCATGGAATTGTCCAACATGTCTTGGTATTCTGAAGCATTCAGAGTTCCTTTCACTGGAACTAAGGGGTCAAACCCAGCTCCTGAAAAACAACCCACACCATAATCCCCCTCCACCAAACTTTACACGTGGCACAATGCAGTCAGACAAGTACCGTTGTCCTGGCAACCACCAAACCCAGACTCATGCAGCTGATCGTCATGGAAACCCATTCCATGAAGCTCTCTACACTGTTCTTGAGCTAATCTGAAGGCCACATGAAGTTTGGAGGTCTGTAGTGATTGACTCTGCAGAAAGTTGGTGACCTCTGTGACCTCTGTGCCTCAGCATCCGCTGACCACGCTCCGTCATTTTACGTGGTCTACCACTTCTTGGCTGAGTAGATTTCAGAACTGGAATGGTTGCACAGGTGGCATCCTATCACAGTACCATGATATATATATCTATATATATATATACCCATCCTATCACAGTACCATATATACACATCCTATCACAGTACCACGCTGGAATTCACTGAGCTCCTGAGAACGACCCATTCTTTCATACATGTTTGTAGAAACAGTCTGCATGCCGAGGTGCTGCTTTTACACACCTGTGGTCATGGAAGTGATTGAACACCTGATTTCAATTATTTGGATGGGGAGTGAATACTTTTGGCAATATAGTATATTTATATAATCTGATATTGAGCCTAAAACACTTTAAAAACCTTACAAACTTTCTTGACCTGCATGGGGTAGTGTGTGTGTGTGTGTGTGTGTGTGTGTGGGGGGGGGGGGGGGGGGGGGGGGGGGGGGGGGGGGTCTGCAGGACCACCATTGTGCTTTAATGACTCACATAGAGATTCACAAGTAAAAACAATACCAGCATCACTGTCGTGGCTGAAAAATGTCATAAAAAATCCTAGTATGTCATAAAAAAAAAAGTCAGTAGTCATATTTTTTGAAAAAAAAAACATGGTATAGCATTTTTTTTTAAATCGTCTCCTAAAAGAAGAAAAGGTAAAAAAAGAAATCATAGTATTGGATCTTATAAAATGTAATCATATACAGGGTCGCCCATGAAGTTGGAATCATTTGCAATGTTTTGTGTTTTATAAACACATTCTAGGCATGAATGAATTCCACCTGGGCCATCGGGACACGTCATGTAATCATTGCACCCGTCAAATATAATATGTATTTTTGCAGGCTTGGGTCTACCATCTGTGTGGAGTTTGTTCTCTGTGTTAGCGTGGTTTTTCCGGGTTCCTCCCACAGACCAAACACATGAAAGTGATGACTCTTAATAGCCTGTAAGTGTGAATGTGAGCTTAAAGGTTGTCTGTCTCTGTGTCAGCCCTGCCATAGACTGGTGACCTGTTTCCTCTCTCCTCAGAATGTCACGCTTTGTGCCATCCCAAATGCTCCCCCTGCCTTCCGGCCACGTGTGGCATGTCCAGCGACTGTTCCCTGCATCTGTCCGAGGGCCTGAGCCGGGACAAGGGCAGCGCCCCGGGTCAGCAGCTCAAGGAGGCCAGCGGACACATGCACTTGGAGGGCTGGATGAAACAGCCCAGGTTAGACACCATGATGTCATTGTTGAAGTTTTTCTCTCACTCCTCTCTGCCATTCAGCTTTATTATTTTGGTGCATTGCAGTCTTAAAGTTTCCACTCAACACATGCCAAATCAAAGCTATTTTTTCTCATGGTCAACAACATGTTGTTCCATATATTCACACGGGCCGAGATGCAGCCGGTCGTCGTGCATGGGTGCTCAAAAGTCTATCTGGTTTACACAGATAGACTTTACCCCTTAGAGACACACATAAACCCAACTGACTAAATTGTGAAAGTCTGAAAAGCTTTGAATATTATGATGGACGTATTATATGATAAACATCTCCATGTTCTATTATGTCTTATTAGTTCTTGCAAGGTTTTTAAATTCCAAGGCTATTTAGGGACCCAGTATGCAGACATATTCAAATATACCAGTGTTAGAATGGGTGAAAGTAAAGTGGGCATGTCTATAAAGGGAGACTTGTGTCACATGTTGAGAGTCCTTCTGGCACTCTTACTTATGTTCTGTAATGTGTATTTATGTACTCCAACCAGTTTAAATGAAGGCATTTGTAGAGTTTCCTGCAAAAACAGCTGAATCTATTTCATCATATTGCAGTAATGTAGACGTTTGGTTATGTGTTTGCAGGAATGGGAAGCGAGGCCAGGGCTGGGAGAGAAAATACATGGTGCTTGATGGGACTAAAGTGTCCATCTACGAGATCGAGCCCAGAGAAGGTCTGTCTCTTTTACCCGGGCAGCAGAACAACACATTTCATAGATCTACTGGAGCACATGACTTTTCATGCTGTTTTTTTATTCCCCTGTGTGTGTTCTCCAGATTCAGTGAAGCCACTGGAAGAGTTTGACCTTTGTTTGTCAGACGGCGAGGTGATCGTTCACGGAGCAGTGGGGGCGTCGGAGCTTCCCAACACCGCAAAGTCAGGTACGATAAGCAAAGTGTGGCGTCCTTTCTATGTTTTACATGCTTGGAAATCTCTCACACTTCCTCTCGTTGTATTCTTCTTTAGAAATGAATTTTAGTAAGGCTATTGCACTCTCAGGGGTCCAGAGCGCTCCAGTTAAAGGAAGCAGAGTTTGATTTGACTTTAAATAACTATGAAAACCGGTGCGAGTGTAAAGTCTACTTACAGCATGTTTCCTGTGTGTCAGATGTTCCCTACGTCCTGAAGCTGGAGTCCCATTGTCACGCCCCCTGCTGGCCCGGACAGTTGATATACTTCATGGCCCCCAGTTTCCCAGACAAACAGCGCTGGGTGGCCGTCATGGAGTCCGTGGTGGCCGCGGGGCGAGCCTCGCGGGAGAAGGCCGAGGCTGATGCAGTGAGTATCTCTGGAGCAGGCGGGGGATGACTGTCTTGTCTATGGCCGCAGAGGTAAAGCGTG
The DNA here is from genome assembly GCF_963514095.1 of Eutrigla gurnardus. Taxonomy (NCBI): domain Eukaryota; kingdom Metazoa; phylum Chordata; class Actinopteri; order Perciformes; family Triglidae; genus Eutrigla; species Eutrigla gurnardus. The sequence continues at coordinate 23,583,642 of NC_139936.1, read as the reverse complement.
CTGTTTAACCGTGCGGAGGCTAATCATGACTTGAGAATTCATTTGAAGACGTTTTAGGTTTACAGTTTTAACGGATAACTCCCAAGTTCATTTATATGTGTCGTTAATTGTCCCCTTCTTCTCTCCTCTTCTCCTTCCCTCCTCTCTTTCTCACCGCTGTTTGTTGCTTTGTCATCACGCCACATTGTATGTCCGGTAAATGGGCGTGTTTTGTTGATTTGCTCTATTCTGCCCATTCCATTGGGTCCCATCGCACACATAGGCTGCTGTGTCCAAAAGACAAATGGTTCTGTCTCCTCTGGTCCAGGTAAAAAAGTTACAGACATACAGACGTACGACCGACTGACCGACACACACACTCACACACGTCCTTCACGAGGCACGCAGTAGTGCATGTGTCTGTCATTGTGTTGGTGGGTCATCCCCCCCCCCCCCCCCCCCCCCCTGCTCTCACCTCACCTGCTGTGACCACTCCTCAATCTCACTATCCTCTGCTACACTGTCACTGTGCAAACTCTGTGTCCACGTAATAGTTTGAGTGTTGCTGGAGTTTATATTTGGCGTCTCGTATTCCAACCACAGCACACGACTTCTCTCCAAGATGTCTGATCATCTTTGGGTCGATCCCCTTCAGTCCAGAGGACCAGGGATCCGTGGGTTTTTACCTGCTTGTGTACTCGTCTGTGTTTTACCCTGCTGTCCCTCTGCACACTCTAGAGACTGGGACCCAAGTCACGTGACCCGGACTCACCAATGAGACACCAGTCACTAACTGGACAATATAAACTTCATTTTGGATGATTAGATGTTGACTGTGACATCTGACTTGAAATTCACATTCTCTTCATCTTTTCATATGTGACATAAATAATTTCTCATGCTGTTATTAGAGATAGAATATTAATCCAGCTAGACCAGAGTGAAGCAGCTCATGGTATCACGCAACATGTTGAGCATTATCTGATAAAAGTCGACGGTACATTTTTTATTAATGTTGATTATTTGAAGTTTGAATGTTTTATCAGTAAGTTACACTAACATACAGAATGTAAAGTGTATTTGTAGTTATGGATTGAAATGTATTTTAAATGTACATAAAACCCTTTTATTGCTTTCCTCAGCTGTTTAGCCGAGAACATTTGGTAGTCATATCTTTTTACACATATGTTGCACAATAATTAGGATTTTCACAAAAATAATATACAGTATAGTCCGATAGGAAACGGACCCCTCTGCAAAGACCCCACCCTCTCTATTACATACATATATGAACAGGAAATATTACGTACATGACCTCTCTTCCTTTTTATATGACGATAACTTTGAATGTGTTTTTGTTAAGGTAGCTAAAGCATTTAAACCCGGAGACTGACTTGTGACTTGGTCCCACCTCTGACGCTGTTAACCTGCACACAGTCCTGCAGCCGTCCAGCCCCCTCTGTTCTTCTCTGCCGCCTCCCCCTGAGGTCGTGACCCTGTTGACCCCTGACCTCTCTCTGCTCTTACAGAAGCTGCTGGGTAACTCTCTCCTCAAGCTGGAGGGAGATGATAGGCTGGACATTAACTGCACCCTCCCCCTCACAGATCAGGTACCATTCCACTGGATCACATTGATCTGAGCGTGACTGACTGTGTGCTACTACAGTCAACATGTTTGTACTTTATTTCTTAGATTATATCACATATTTCTTTTATTTTCATGTTGATCTTTTAGAAAACATCTTTTCTCTACAGTAGAAGGAATGTTCTTAATTTATGGAGGGAGCACAGAGCAGATGCTCGGGGATCTCTGCCAACACTCGCCACATGTCGGGCCTGTTTGAATCTGCACCATGGTTACCAGCATAATGATGCCCATGTTAATGATGATGTTTTCTTACTGTGCTGCAGATAGTCATGGTGGGCTCCGAAGAGGGTCTGTACGCTCTGAACGTCATCAAGAACTCCCTGACTCACATCCCTGGCCTGGGATCCGTCTTTCAGATCCACATCATCAAAGAGCAGGAGAAGCTGCTGATGATCGTTGGTGAGGCGTCCAGCTTCGTCTCCGTCGTCACATGATAACTGAGCAGGATCTGAGTCTAGACTTTAAGTCCAGGGAGTGGGGGTTTTCTCATGAATCAAAAAGCCATTATAAGTAACTGGCATAACTGAGGCCCTATAATTATTATTCATCATTAAATCTGCCATTCAAATCACTCTGGTGACACGTATAGATGTGTGACAGACGACAGCAGGATGACTAAGACGTGGATTGTCTTCTTGTCCTGCTGGAACTTGTGTGAACGGCCGTGTTTAATGTGTGTGTGTGTTTAATGTGTGTGTGTGTGTGTGTGTTTAATGTGTGTGTGTGTGTGTGTGTGTGTGTGTGTGTGTGTGTGTGTGTGTGTGTGTGTGTGTGTGTTGCAGGGGACGAGCGGGCGTTGTGTCTGGTGGAGATTAAGAGAGTGAAGCAGTCTCTGGCCCAGTCCCACCTCCCCAGCCAGTCTGAGCTGGCTCCCTACATCTTTGAGACGGTGAAGGGCTGCCATCTGTTTGCTGCTGGGAGAGTACGTCTTCCTCTCTTCTGTCAGACTTCACATTAAGCTTCCTGACTTTCTTTTTGTTGTTGCTGGTGAAAACAATGTGACTTTAGAAAGTGACGTCTGCATTCTTTTTACAGATAGACAACGGGCCGTGTATATGTGCTGCTATGCCGAACAAGATAACCATTCTGCGCTACAATGACAATCTCAACAAATACTGCATTCGTAAGGTGAACATGACCTGTTAGTTCAGTTTGTCAGAACAACAATATATATACTATACCTTATTTCCAAGCATTTATGTGTGTATATATATTTTTTTCTTTTTTTAATATATATATATATATATATATATATATATATATATATATATATATATATATATATATATATATACGGGACATCCAGTATTGATTCAAAGGAGACTCAATATTTAAGTGTAAAATACAATTCCATAACTGCAACCCGTAACCTGAATAACAGAGAACATAATAACCACCAGGACTACCCAGACTGTTTGATGGTCTCACAATACGAGGGTTAACGTACGTTAACAGAATATTGAACTCAGGAACCGTAGATACGCTTCCAAACAGAAGAGAAGAAGATCATTTGGATGTCCTTCCTTGTTTCCTTTATTCATGTGTTGACTACAAAGTGCCGTCTGCTACTCAAGTCTCCATTCTGTATCTCACAGGAGATTGAAACTCTGGAGCCCTGCAGCTGCATCCATCTGACCAGCTACAGCATCATCATCGGCACCAACAAGTTCTACGAGATCGAGATGAAGCAGTTTGTGCTCGAAGGTGAGGAGAACCTAAAATCTGCACCCAAAACCAACAAACAGCAGCAAACCTTGTGTTCTCCTGCAGAAACATGACACACCTACATGTTATATGTAGTTTTTGTTGACCTTGATCAGTTGAAACATATTGTGTATTGTAAATATTAGGGTTATTAGGGTTTGTGCGATGCATCAGGTGCCAGACGACGGCAGGATAACATTAACGTGTTTGACCCGTCCACTGCAGAGTTCCTGGACAAGAACGACGTGTCGCTGGCGTCGGCGATGTTCGCCGCCTCGTCCCACAGCTTCCCCATCGCCATCATGCAGGTGGCCAGCAGCATGCAGAAGGAGGAGTACCTGCTCTGTTTTCACGGTGCGTTCAAGGCAACTAGTTGATGTCCCTATTTTGCTATACAATAAATCCAAAGTGCCAACACACAATCCAGTCTTTGACACAATAGGAGGCACACCAGGGAGTGTATTAGTAATCTTTATCTGTGTGGCAGAGTTTGGAGTGTTTGTGGACACATATGGACGAAGAAGCCGCACCGAGGACATTAAGTGGAGCCGCCTGCCTCTGTCTTTTGGTAAATACACTTTGCAACTCCTACTGCTGCTTTGTGATGCGTCCATACAGCAATAGGCAACACAGTAGGAGATGTTGACGTTGTTTCCCTGGTGCAGCCTACAGAGAGCCCTACCTGTTTGTCACCTACTTCAACTCTCTGGACGTCATCGAAGTTCAGGGACATGCAGCTCTGGGGTGAGACAGACCGGCGACCTTCCAGCACATCTTAAACCCTTCAGATGCTTCAGGTGTTGGCTGTATTTCCCACATTACTGTCTCTGCTTCCAGCCCCACAGTGCTGGCTCACCTGGACATCCCCAACCCTCGCTACCTGGGCCCAGCCATCTCCTCCGGGGCCATTTACCTGGCCTCCTCCTACCAGAACAAGCTGAGGGTCATCTGCTGTAAGGGAAGTCTGATCAGAGAGTCTGGAGAGCTGCAGAGGACCGGCTCCAGCAGAGGGTCAGCTCCCGTCCTTCATTTAAACAAAACATGCAGGCGTTACATTGGTAATGGTGTGTAGGTGGATTAAACACTTGGACACCTACACAACACTTATAAAACCAAGTTGTTGTGAAGGCCAACAGCGCCACCTGCTGTACAAACATAATATCGTCTTTCTTACAGTCACTTGGTTTTCATTGTAAGACACTGTTGTGAGTCGATGCTCTCTCCTGTGTTTTCCACAGGAGTCCCAGCAAGCGAGGCCCGCCCACGTACACGGAGCACATCTCCAAGCGTCTGACTTCAGGCCCCGGTAGCCACGACGGCCTGCACCGGGAGCCCAGCACGCCACACCGTTACCGGGAGGGCCGCACCGAGTTCAGGCGGGATAAATCTCCGGCCCGGCCGCTGGACAGGGAGAAGTCGCCCGGCAGGGTGCTGGACAGTCGCAGGGAGAGGTCACCCGGGAGGTTTGGGGACAGCAGCAGACTCCATGCCGGGTCTGTCCGCACACAGCTCGCCCCCGTTAACAAGGTAGAGTAGGGCGACCTGGTGGGGAACCCAATAACGGCTGTCATGCACCCTTTTCTCCCCTCGTTACCTGTCTGTCCAGTGAAGTCTACAACAGATGCACTTACTGTATATTTGTAGTTCAGACCGCTGGTCCTCAAGCGGTTTGGCTTGTGGTCGTGAACAAGCCAGCCATTAGTAACCGCTCGTCACATGTATGTCCTCAAGTTCTAAGTCGAGCTAAAGACAAATGTCAGGCTGTTCCATTTGAAGAGATTAAACTCTCCAGAATATCACAATATTTTTAATATAAGTAAGTAATGTTTGTTCTTCTTTTCTATCGTGTTAATCAGCTTGAGACCCTCAGAATTCTCTTGTGAATAGAAACAGCAAAGCAAGAAAAAAGGAAATACAGTTTAAAAGGTGTGCAGGCAGCACATAGCAATAAAACCCAAGGGGGAAAACTATATAAAGTCATAATTATACAATATTCAATATGATTATTAAAGTTCTAACATGAAATATTAAGCTTAAGCAGTATATAAAATTGAGAACGTATGAGAATATTTTGAAAGCAGCAAAAACATTTTCTCTAGTAGTAAAAAGGTTTTCTAATATTGAATAAGCAGGTTGGAACTTGGATATGATTATTTTCATTATTACATATACATATTGTACTATGACATTTTGTCATTTGTACATTTTTTGTGGCATACTTTACTATTAATTTTTATGACACACCGTACTATGACTTTTATAGCATACTATACTATGACTTCTCATGGCATAATACAATATGAATTTTATGTGGCATAGTATGACTTTTATATTTTTTATGGCATACTATATTAAGACTTTTTTAGGATTATACTGTTTATGACATTTTGTATTTCACTTTTTTAACTTTTTGTTTTTTGTATAATATTACTTTTTTAGTATGCCTTGTATAGTATACCTTAAAATTTATTTAAAAAAAGTAATAGTAGAGCATGCCATAGAAATGAAGAAAAAGTCATATTATAGTATGCCATAAAAAGTCATATTATTACATGCCATGACTTTTTATGCTGTACTACACTATGATGTTTTAGGGCATACTATAATATGACTTTGTATCCCATACTATACTATGGCTTGCTATGGATATAATAATATTCTTTTTTTATTACTTTTTATGGTATACTATAATATTACTCTTTATGGCATACTATACTATGACTTATCAGAGCTTTTATGTTATATTATAATAACTTTTATGGCATATGTAGGAACTAACACATACTTTATGACTTATGTCATACTATACTATGACTTTTTATGGCACACTATTCATAAATGTGTTATTTTTTCTACTGCTCAGATGCGAACATTTAATAGTAAAAGGTGTAAATATGAATATAAAATATCATAATGTAATATAATAAAGACACTGTCGTGCAGCTGTAGTCAGTCGGCCCTCTAGTCTTCACCTGAAAGGTGAGAAACACAGCAGGTCAACCAGCGTGGTGACCCTCTGCCCTTGTGCTCGTCTTGCAGGTGTGGGACCAGTCGTCGGTGTGAATCCCTGCTCCTGACTGGAGGTTGAAGAGAAACTGTGGGAAGCCCGTGATCCACTCTGGAGTGCGAGCACACACACACATGCACCCAAACACACATCACTCGGGCTGAATGTCGGCCTCATTGCCTGTACATAGTGCAGCCTCACGTCCTCGTTCAGCAACACATGACCGCCTGCACTGGGAGACGTCTGCTACGACAATCCTCTGTTTCCGGACGCCTGCTTCCTCGGGACCAATCCCACAGTAGGTTTGGTGGCAGGGAGCCGGCGCTGATCTACGGGTCAAGTCCACTTCATGACGCGGACTCAAAGTTGTACATATCGCTGTCTACGTTTTTATAGATAAAGGGAATAGTCGGCTGGTGAAGCCATGTCTATTTTTTTTAAAAACTGAGTTTCTAAAGATGTTGCAGGGGGATTAACGATGTCGTTGGTTGAGAAATATAATATCAACATTTCATTAGAATCTGATGTTTGTGATGATGAAGCGGTCCGAGGAGGCAACACTTTGCACATGATTGGATTTGAACAGGAGTTAACGCTCGTTATATGACCAGTCCTCTTTCTTTGGATCCAATGCTTGGTCCTCTTGTCTCAATAGCCTTTCATATATAATTGCTTTATTGACAGTTGTCGTCCTGCCATACATTGTAAAATGATTATTAAGCAATGTTTTGCTCCAAGTGTTCCTTGTGTTGTTTTTAGCAAACCTAAGATCGAGAACCATGCAGCTCTGACAGACATTGTGTGGTCTGGCTGGACGACGCTGCCTCAGCTAGCTGTTAGCACGCCGCCGCTGCTGATTATGGTGCAGACGTCCGTGTCCGTGCAGTGATATGAAGTCATGTGATCGTCAGGGGTCGTCCTTTCTCATAGCGTTTCTTTAGAGCCAGTAAGACCACTCCATTCGTCACAACAGTGAGCATGACTAACTTAGAGCAGCACTTTGTCGTCGTTCGATCTTGATTCTCTCGGTTGTTCTTTTGTCACGTATTCACTTGAATTTGCATTCAAAAAGTAGACTTTGATGTTAAGACAGTAACTTAAGATTTTCTTGATTTTTAGAGACGTAAACATGCATTAAACATGATTGAAGTGTCTCTCTGTGTGTGTGTGTGTGTGTGTGTGTGTGTGTGTTTTTACCTGCAGATATTCCATCACGTCAGCTTTAATCAGTGAGAGCAGATATCAGCTGCTGCTAGCAGACAACACAGTAGGGTTTTCTAGTTTATTTCTCCTTTAAATCTACAACAATGTAATGCTCTTTTAAGTAAATCCAACAAAAACAAAATATTCAGACTGAACAAGGAGCACTTGTTACAGGAAATTGCTATGTACAGCTACACATTCCTCTGACAGACATGAGAAGGTTCAAAGTGCTTCAAACAGAAGGAAGGAAGGAGGGAAATCAAACAAAAGAGACCCGTAATAAAACGGCTTGGCACCAGTCTCTCTCAGTCAGTCAGTCAGTCAGTCAGTCAGTCAGTCAGTCAGTCTCTCACTCACACACACAGACACACACACACCTTGAATGAAGACAAATAAAACATATGCAGGGAAAAGAAAAGAACAGCAAGGGATCATACTGGCAACATGTGTTTAAAATGATGACCTGTTTACCACGTTACCCCCCCCCCCCACACACACACACACGCACGCGCACACACACACACACACACACACAACCACACACACACGTCTTAATGGTCGTAACAATACTGAAAAGCACAGCACACTTTCAGTTTCAGCTTTATTTTGATGCACTCTGTGGCAGTGTCTACTTAATGTCATGTGCAAAAAATAGCCTTTTTTCCCTCTCTCTCTTTTTAAGACAATTCACATTCATGGATTGTTGGACAAGACAAGGTTGGTGCCCCACATGCCTGTGATGGTGGTGAAAATTCAGAGTAAGGATTCATGCTGCTGGCCACCAGTGTGTCTGCGGGGAAGTTAAAAAGCTTTGGCCTCAGACTGATGAAGGGAAATGATGCATTTAATCAGAGCCATTTCTTTCTAATTTAGTCCTTTGTTGGCATTTGATAATCTGCATTTAAGAGATTGTATATTATGACATGCTGGCAAACCTTTGCTTTCAACATTTAGGATATAGACATATACGTTTGGGAGGAGTGTGCTGCCTTGAAATAAATCATCTGCTAATAGGAGCAATGATCTCAGATTACAAGTCAGTCTTTGAACTGAAGTCAATATTCTGGTGAAAGAGCAGTTCATCCAAGTGCCTGCAGATGATGAGGAAACAGCTGGATTAGGAAGACCGGTCAGGGTCAAAACAAAATTCTAATTTGCACATTTAATGCAGTCGTACCATCTCAAAGAAATTCATGTTTGAACAGTTAATGCTAATCTTGTTTCTCATCAATTGTCCAAGTATTTTTGTAAATATTAAACTCACATACAAAACAGCTTCTCATCCATGTGCCGCAAACAAATTCCTATTTTTATTTTGTTTTCATTTTATTTGAAAGACTGAAGCTGTTGGATTCACCACTCCCACAAGAGGCCAGACAGAAACAAACAGTTCAAGCCTTACGTTGTTGTTCTGACCACCACTTTAAACAGCGGCTCCACTGCACACTTCAGTCGTCGGAGATCAGTTAGATTAAATACTATCATGTTACATTTATGCTCTTAAAGTCAGAAATGCAACCCTACCTCTAGATGAAGCGTCCTGCTGACCGGACAAGCTGCGTGATGAGGAATGAGAACGATGAAAAGATTGGCAGTCTGTTTTCTGATTGTGCGCTGTACCTTTAATTCTCTTCTCAAACAGGTGTTTCACTAACAACAACAAAGGCCATTCTCTGTGATGCGAATCTGGAAAGAGTCACTCAGCTACTGGGAAATCAGTGTGTGTGTGTGTGTGTGTGTGTGTGTGTGTGTGTGTGTGTGTGTGTAAGAACAAGTGTGTGTACAAAGTAGAGGTAGTGTTTGTAGATGAGTTTAAATGGAGTAATGTTGGTGTGCGAGTTTGATTTTGGGTTCAGGCTGCTTGTTTTGGACCACTGTTCTCTCAGTGCATAGACATCTCACTGGCTACACACAAACCCTTCCATTTTCATTCTGACGCGTGATGGTCAGAGGTCACATGGCCTAACCCCCTTCCCCTCACAATCGGGGACATCGTAACTCAATCAGCCAATCACAAATCTCCTTGTGACTGGCTGATACACAACAGAAATGACGGGTGTGGCCGTAGCCCCGGATGGGATCCAGCTCTCATTCCTCCTCTCAACAAACACTGATTATCCTGTGGCGATTGAATTGTCTGGATTTTAAACAGCAATTCAACAACAAAACCTTAATAAATTAAATGAAAATATTGGATCGCATTTAAAAGGGAAAACCACTGCAGCATCAAAACAGGACACCCTGCGTCTCTATTTAAAAAAACACACACACCCATTATCTTCAACAGGCTGCAAAATAGAGTTTTTTCTGCAATTAATAACATAAGAAAACAAAAGAAATAAAAAAAAAAAATCTTCTTGGTGACTAAGTGAGCCACTATTCAAGGATTCTATACATTTTTCTTAAATGCTATATAGGTATCTGAATATATTATTTTAATCATTTATTTTACAAAAGAGCGCACGTGTGTGTGTGTGTGTGTGTGTGTGTGTGTGTGTGTGTGTGTGTGTGTGTGTGTGTGTGTGTGTGTGTGTGGAGGTCATAGAATGGCCGTTAGGCAGAGTTGACGTCTCAGTGAAGCTTCTGGAACAGATTCAGAATTACAGACTGTTGAAAACACCAAGAGCCCTTTCTGCTGCCGCCGCTCTGCTCCACGTTTCAGCCAATCAAAGCAGAGATCACAAGTGAAGTCGGGGTTGAATGCCGCCTCAATAAAAAAGTAATTACAGAAAATAAAATCTGTTGTCTTTAGAATTTGAACATGAACGTTAATGTGGCAAATGCACAACTTCGCTCATGATTTCCACAGAAATAGTGAAAAGTGGGTGAGACGTCCAGCTCCCAGTGCCTGCTGGGTAAACAGATTGTTTTAAAGGGGGCTGTTGTGAGTGAAGGGCATGAAGGTATGTTTAACAGGAGAGATTTCTCAGTGTGTCAGTCGGTGTCGGGCACAAGCAATCAGCAGCTCGTATGCCGTCTGACACGCCGCCGCCGCCGCCACACACCAGGTTAGGATTCATAACAGTCGGTCTGCTGGGGAGCTGAGCCTTCGGTGTTAAAGGGCGCCGTGTTCTAAAGCCTTTTCATAGATCACTGGTCCTGTTATAAGACTAACGTGGCTGTTTATGTTTAAAAATTATAAGAATTTACTCTCCTCACCTTCAACACTCAAAACATCCCGCCTGCACTCTGACTGGATCTCAACAACGGAACAGACGCCGCTCGCCAACGTGCGGCAAATATGGCGAGATCCAGCTCAAAGCATTTTAAAGGGTCAGTTCAACCAAATGACAACATTGTGGGCAGTTGCACTATGGGAAATGTAGGATTCAGCAGTTGTGGAGCTTATTATAGATTATTTTATACTTGATGATCAAATAACAGAAAACACTGTAGTTTCACTTTAAAAGTGAACTTTGGTTTTGGACCGTTAGTCGGACAAAACAAGCAACATGAATATGTGACCTCTAATCATTCTACTGGCCATATTTCACTAGTTTCTGATATTTTTTTAAAACTGATTAATTGATAAAAGTATGTGGTTCATTAACAAAGATAATAATAATGGTTGCAGTCCTTCACTATCGGTAGCAGAGGAAATGTGAGGCCTGGTTAGATACTACTAGAGGTAAGTGAGGAAATATGGTCTGGTCATTTGGGTGAACTGACCCTTGAAGCTCTCCCGATACATCGTTTGTGACCTTGTTCTCTTCAGACATGTCTAACGCTGAGGTACAGGCTCGTGATTGCCAGAAGATATTCCACGTCACACTTTCTAGAGTAAAGAAGCAGTCCAAGCTTGGAGATGAGGCGAGGCTTGGATGAGCGGGGGGATGATTCAAGGGGCCGAAGCCCTGAGAGACTTCAGCCACACAGTGAGACGACCTTCTCTGCCTGCCTGGTCCAAGTTACCAGGATGTCCATTCTCACTCCTCTGGCGTCGCAGTGCAGTCCCGTCACTGCCAAAGCTCCGATGTGGCAAATGTGTGTCTTCTTCTCACGCACACACACGTCCAACGTTCAGCGTGCTCACCAACACGCCATTCAGCTCCTCCGCCACGTCGTCCTCCGTATTTACACATTAACTTCCATATCTGCGGCACACATACACATAAAGTACATGGGACATTCTGTGTGGCTCCTGTGCTCTGGGTCAGCAGGGCGCTTGGGTCGGCGGCGGGCTGCTCCTCCTGTTCCGGGGCTCTGATCCTCAGTTGGAGCTGGCCGTGATGGGTTTCTCCAGCTCCAGCTCCAGGTCCAGGGGGGCCGGGCTGAGCTTGAGGTTGCCGTAGCAGCTCTTACAGACGCGGCTGGGCTCGAACAGCTGCTGACTTGGCACAGGGATCTTCTGGTCGCAGCAGCTGGCACAGAACACGTTCCCACAGTTCCTGCAGGGAGACAGACCGGTCACTGCTGGACTCTCAGAGAGCCCCTTCACACCTACAGTTACCATGCGTCTCCTTAACACCGGCTCTAAGCCTTCAGACGGGAAAAACAGAGTGAGCCTAGTCTATGTATTCAAAGCTAGCTTACAGTTAATGTCTGTGTAGGTCAGCCGTGGTAATACATGAGAGCTTTATCAGGAAACTGGACCTGCTTTAGGTTTTTGAAGAGGTTAAAATCCTGAACTCCCTGCTAGTCCAGCTAGGTCCAGTCGCCTATGATAAAGCTGTCAAGGCTTAAGGTTTATGTCGTAAGCTCGTTGTCTGGGTGATGATCTTTGTAAACTTTTTATACATGATCTTATTTTCAGATATCCTTTCCTTTGAGGATCCAGAAAAAATGGTGGTTATTTATTACATTTGATAGCCATTTGCCATTTTAATACAAAAATGGATGTATTGAAGCGTAAGAGTACACTTTGACTGAAACAAGCTGGCATTCCTTGTCAATTATACAAAGAAATAATTTATGTACTAAACTCATTGTGCTAGAAATAAGTCATACAATTTCATCTTTTTTTCATCTTGGACTCTGGAGCGCTGTGGCACAAAAACAATGTGTTGGTTTTGGTCTAGTCATGAAATTTGAGAATATAGAATATCACCAGACTTGTCCTTTAACTAGCGAGCAGCTGCAGTTTAAATGGGCCGGTCTATCATGAGAACAATCATGTGAGCCGCATTATGCACTGTCATGTTGTCTTTATTTGAAAATGAGAGTTCACCATCATCCTAGACTCCATCCAAGATTAACAAACTCGTTGGCTGTGTGAGAATCAACAGGATCATTTTCGCTGACTAACGTCATGTTATCCTGGATTAGTTAAACAACATTTAAAAAACAGGATGTGCAAACGCCTCTCCTGCAAACAAACTGATTGTGTCTGTCCCATTACTATCTGGTTGCCATGGACGCATGATAAAACAGGTGGAAAGAAGATCGTAGAGCTTCGGAGGGAAGGTTTCAGTTCGGCGCTACATGCCGGGTAAGCGGCGGTGCTCCGACACTCTAACTTGATTAATCAGCCCATTAAAGAACACCATCACGAGACAGGAAGGCAGGTCAGATACCCATGCTCAGATTAAGATGTAAGGCCATGCTCACACACTTACACACACAGCAGCTCCATCTACCTGCCTGTACTCACCCTGAGCAGAAATAAAACACAACATCTTATTCACTCCAGCCTCTTACACCACCAGGTGGACTGACTGGTCTCCAGTACCATGCTGTGCTGCTGGGAGGTGAGATGCAGACGGCTGGTTTGGGGCAGCATGCTGCCAGGTTGTGTGTGGAGGGTGATGGGAGGGGGAGGGGGGGCAGGGTGCTGATGTGGTGCTATGGCAGGAGGAGTGTTGAGGTTGAGGAAGTCCACTGTTCTTTTTGGGGATTTTAAGTTTTTAAGGTGGAATAACCAAATGTAGCCCCTCCCACTGACAGCACCGTGCTCAGGCACAGCCAATTAAAACTGCTGGATGGAAACGTTGGCTCAGCAGGACGCACACTCAGGTCAATACATCTCAGACATGAAGAGAGAGACTTCCCTGAGAAATAGCTGACAACTACAACAGAATGAAGGGAGAGGAGATGCAACAGGTGGGGAGGGAAAGGAGCGGGGAGGGGTTAGGAGAAGGAAGGTGCAGCGATGCCGGGTTAAAAGGGTGGAAGGTGGGGGTGGTTTGGCAAGGGGGGGGGGGGACAGGGGAGCCGGATCTCACCAGACCTCCTGGACAGGCTCCCTGCCACTGTAGAGGAGAGGGGCAGACAATGGATAAGAACTGCCTGAGCAGTGGAGAACACTCAACACACCAAAACACACTTCCTGCTGAAGGTGTGTGCCACAACGGGGGGTTTTCTAAAAACTAGAAAATCTCAAGATAGCTGCAATGCTACAATGGGAATTCTAGGCTTTAGTGTTTTCAGTCCATGGCTGAAGTAAATGTGACAGATTATTAGGGCATTGATTATTGTACACAATGTATTCTGCAGTCCAGACCACCTTGATCAACTAGACATCCACAATCATTTCAGATTTCTGCCACTCACTAGCTTGATTACAGTCAACGGTTTAACCTGAGGGGACCGACCCTGGGTTTACACCGGACGCGGTCGGCCACACTGTATCAACGGTTGCATGAGCAGCAGCCTGGTTGTTCACACCAGAAGTGCATTTCTTTGCACCAGCAACAAGCGATTCGGCCGTTTCCTGTAGAGATGATCGGTTTGATCTGCTTGTGTGTGTCCGTTTGTGTGTCTGCTCGTAGTGCTTGCTCTCCGATTAGAAAAAGCTGATGAATACGTGGAATGAATATATATTTAAAAAAAACACAATCACAAACAGCAGTGACACTTGGATGTAGTGGATGGATTTTGAAATTTGATCAGAGGGAGGTGCATCGGGGGAATTGAAACTCCAGAACAGCACGGAGAGGAGAGGTAAGTCAAAAGCGTGGGATTCATATATATCATCATTAATCAGAATTCAATTATTTATATAATATATAATATATAATACATTATTTATATAGTTTATTTTCTGGCCAGATTCGCTCATGGCATGCAGAGAAAGTAGACCAGACGCTGAATCTATCGCTGAAGATGGTGAGCCGCCTGCAGACTAGGGCTGAGTGATTTTATCGATTCTGCTACATAAATCGATATTTTGTTTCCACAGAAAGTATCGATTTTTTAGCCACGAGTATCGATACATTAAGTCCCATTCAAATCCCCCTGGCACTCTGCTCGCTGCGCCGAGAGACGGCCGCGCAGGATCGGTTAACAAAGGCGCCGAAAGGAAGCATGCTTCGTTCGCGGTGCTTCAGCGGCCGCCCGGTTCACGCCAGGTTCACACCAGCTGCTGCAAAGCGTCACGGCCACGGAAATCACACATGGTCCGCTGCCCCCCAGTTCAGACCAGATGCGTTTTCTCCGCGACGGTCGACAAGCGCTTCTGCTCAGCTGTTATTCATTCAGAGCTATTTTTTTCATCGTGGGTAAGTAAATAACCTCATGAAATTAATAAGCCATATTACTGTAGACACCCAAAACCCCACCCCCCGCCCCGTAGCCAGCCCACTCCGTTGCTCTGTGTATGTGTGTGTGTGTGTATGTGTGTGTGTGTATGTGTGTGTGCAGTGGCGCCGCCAGGATTCAATTTCAATGTACGCACAGAAACGGCAAAATACAACGTATATCATGGTGATAGGCCCCGGTGCAAATATTTTTTTTGTGCCCTCCATCCCCGCCCTAAACACAAGCGCACGCTTGTGAGCACTCCACGCACGCACACACACGCTTGGACACACACGCACAGTACGGTATGATTACTCTCCCGGCCCGGGGAGAGAGACATGCATCGGCTCGGCCCACAGTGCTCAGCAGCAGAGAGGTGACGAGACTAGAGCCGAGCTGTATTGTGTAGTGGAGAGGGGCCAACACATGCTATGCGCAATTGCGTCCTCTCAAATGCGGCTGCGTCTCTCCAGGTCACTGTGTGAGAGAAAGAAAAGCTCTGACTTGCTTGGGCAGACGTTGTTTGGTGTCACCCGCTGAAATTTAAATATCTAGCCCACCTTCAAAAAAAGTACGCACAGTGCGTACAGGATTCCGGCTGGCGGCGCCACTGTGTGTATGTGCGTGTGTGTGCTTTGTAAGTTACAGTTTGCACTTCAATAAATGTAACTTATTTTCTCACCACATATTTGATTTATTTTGTCCAGCATTTGCAAGCTGGAGACTCTCTGTCCAGTCAAAGCCATATATTGTGTAATTGATTCTTTCAGTTGATATTAATTCAATCCAAGTAAATGGAACACTCACAAGATGTCACCAAAATCACACTGTACCTTTTAAATCTTTCAGAAAATGATGTAAGTGTATCGAATTATATCGAATCGTATCGAATCGTATCGTTGACTGAATATCGTGATTTATATTGTATCGTGAGCTGAATATCGTATATCGTATCGTATCGTGAGATTAGTGCATCGCTACAGCCCTACTGCAGACCTCAACTGGTTTACATGGATGCTAAAAATGGCAATGTTTATCGAAGCTTCCGTTGTGAACAGTGTGATTCCACTGGTTGAACTGTCTCGGTGGGAGAACAATGTGGTTATGAAACAAAGGATCATTTCTTTCTGGCTAAATGGAGGTCATGTGCTTTAAATCAATCTCCTTAGTGTGTGTGAATAAATCCCTGAGTAGAAGCTACATGATCCAAATCTGCACGACCAAAAGAGCAGCATCTTGGTGATAGCCTCAGAAAGGCTTAACAACAGGAGACCATTGTTTCCCCATCAGAATGAACTCGCATAAGAATACAATCAGAGCTCTAGATGTTTATTCGAATTTATGAGCGATTCTCTAAAATCAGCTGGGGGAAGAAACGGCTGTTTTTGTTTCTGGCTTTCGTCTGGCTCTCTCTCGCTGACTGTCCCTTTGCTTTTCATTCTGACCGTTGAGTTCGACAGCGGCCCATGACAGGGACTGGAGGTTTGATCAGCCTCTTACCTGCAGTGATGCTTCCTGGTTGCAAGCCAGAACCTGCTCTCACAGCCGTAACACTGGGCTGCCAAATGATCTGGGTACCAGCGAGTCACCTGTAAAGCACAGACTTCTCAGTTCACAGTTTACCATCAGATCACCATCAACCGACATTTCTGAAGAGATCTCAAGTCCAAATATATATAATAAAAGAGGCATTGCTTTAGGGGTTTGGTTCCTTTCCTCCCTAAAATGATCTTGGCCCTGCTGCTCACTACGGAGAGGAGGGTATAAGAGTTTTATCGCAAATAAGTAACATTATCGTGAAAAATAGCACCTGATTTGACAAATACAAGTATCATGTAAGGTTAATAAAAACTCAGACTCAAACAATGTAACCATTCTTCAAAAATATATTGATCATATATTTATACAGTGAGACCTATGACCTTATTTTCGATTTTCTAATTATTTGTTTTCCACTAAAAGGATGAGCGTCTTAACTGTGATGCATAAAAAATAGTTGTTTCTTAACTTAATGTGATTGCAATATGTTTGATTTGATTATGTCGAAAATATCATCAATCGCAATAATTTTGGCCATTTTCATATCATCCCATGCCTACTGCTCACCTCAGTGTCCTGCTTGTCCACCTGCTCCCAGCTGGCCTCGGAGAAAAGCTCTGTGCTGCAGCGTGACAAACAGTTGGGATCCAGGTTGTACTCAGAGTCTGTCATTGAGGTCTGCACAGAGGGAGACACAGGTTATCAGATAGTGTGTGATGGAGGGTTACACCTTGAAAGTACCATCCAGGAAGTAAACAGATCCGCTGGCTGCTCAGTTTCATGGTCAACCTGTCAGGATCTTACCACTTCGTCTCCCATGTCGCCATTAATTCTGTGGGAGCCGGCGTGCTGCTGATTCTCCAAGCGGCTCCACAGCTCCTGCACCTGCTTCTTCAGAGTCTCCACCTCCATCTGGTGTCCCACCTCGATCTGCCTCAGCCTCTGCTGGATGGCGTCTGTGTGCAGGGTCAGCCCATCGTCATCCAGATGGCTGCGGGGCGGCTGCTCCGGGCTGATGGCGGCCCGGCCCAGCAGGGCATGGCACCAGCGGTGTTGGGAGCAGCTACCTCGTGGATGGAGGATGAGAGAGTTGCAGCTTGCAAGGGACACCTGTCGACTGAGAGGAAATTTCTCCCCATTCCCTTTGGCCCAGTGATGTGCTCCGCATGGCTCCCGATCGGAGCTGTCGCCGTTACAAAGTCCGTTCCTGCTGAGGTCAGCACTCACAGACTGAAAGGCACTGACAGAGGGTCGCTTGTTACCCCCGTTTAAAGTTCTGATAAAGCTTTGCTCGCCTGTCTCCAGTCCTTTCTCCTTCCTGGAGCAAGGCAGGTGGTTCATGCCATCACTAGAGGGCTGACGACTCGGACAAACAGGTGGTTGTACCGGTAGCTCAAACCTGCTGCAGGCCTCTTCAGTTAACGTTTCTGTGGAGCTTTCCATCAGGGAGACCCTCTTATCCACCTGCTCCACTGGCTCTGAGCCACTGTGGTCAGATTCAATGTCAGGACAGGGCTCCTCATCCACATCTGCCTCTTCAGATGACCTGTCCACAAAGCCGTTAGTTATAGTTCTATGGGCTGCAGGCTGCTCCGGCTCACCTGAGCTGGACACACTGGGTCTTTGTGCAAGCTGCTCTTGTTCAGAGGAGTTCTCTACATCCTGCTTCACCACATCCTCTGGGGTCTGAGTCACATCAGCTGCCCGTTGATCCAGCTCCTCTGTCTTCTGTGTGGGCAGAGGGGGAGTCACAATGTCCTCATCGGCCTCCATTACACCATTTTCTGATTGGTGACCATTAGCAAATGCTTCTCTCTGCATCTCATTCCCGTTGACCTCAGTACACTGATCATCCTCTTCAATTTTTACTTCTTTCTCCAGCTCTGTGTCAACGGTGTCAATGACATGTGCAACGGCAGCACGTCCCTCTCTCTGAACATCTGCTCCCACCTCCTCCTTAGTTGCTTCCTGAAGGATGTTCTCCATCTGGCCCTCGGCCACGCCCACCGCTACAGAGAGCTCCACCTCCTCGGCTTCTGCTTCCTCTCCTGTTGCTGCTGTGCTCACGGCCGTTTCCTGTCCGGGGTCAGCATGCGAGCCCCGGGCCTGCGGGCTGTCTTCCAGTTCAGAGTCCACACCCTCTGGGTAAGGCCCCAATCCGTTAGGCCGCACCTCCTGATCCTGGTTTCCACCTCCCTCTGGCCCCACTGCCATGTTGAGCTCCAGAGAGCGCCGGTGGTCCTGCCACTTTTCATTGAGGCTCGGGTCACTGGAGCGGCGGTTAGGAGCCAGTGAGCTTCCCAGCTCACATGCACTGGGCAAGTTGTCGAACGAGCGAGTCTTCGTATGTCTGAAGGGCAAACAAGAAAAGAATTATGCTCAATAAGGGGCATTTCAATACAGAACAATGGCCCACTGTGTCAACACCCTTAGATTCAATATGCAGCTGCACACATAACCATTAAATATGTTAACAAATCAATCACATATCAGCCTCATCTCAACAACAAAAATGCAAAACAAACATCATAAAAGAGGCATTTAAACGTCTCATTAACTTAGAGATAGCCATCATAAATTCACAACTTCCTGTCGTTCTTCGTGGTTGGTCTGACTGTTATGATTCATGAGATAAGCAGAGCATAAAACACTATGTGTGACTGTGAGAGCCCGAGCAGAGCAAAGTATCTAAGCAGTGGCGTTGAAAGCCGGGCCCGGCTGGCTGTGGGAGTCCTCGATATGTGTTTATCTTACATGAGGAAGGAAGAGGGGGGGGGGGTCGGGTGCCAGCGCGCCAGGCTCACCTGCCCAGGGGCGCATCTCCAGGGTTGCCACCGGGCACAGGGTAGGGGGCACATGACTCATCAGATGGGGTTGTGGGGGAGGAGCTGGGCAGGTAGACTGCCGTCCAGAGCATCAGGTTGCGTACATGACACACTGGGTGGAGAACCTGTAACAACAGCTGCAAACTTATCTCCGTGTTATGAGTACAAATAAGGGAAATGACAAATAATAGCAGCTAAATAATCTGGAAACAAATCTTTAAAGTTGGAAACACCTACAAGTAAAATAAACAAAACATTTGGTTATATTGACATTTGTCAAGATCATCTAAATGCAAATTAGTTCTAAGTATAAGACTTTCCCCTCATTGTTAAGTGGAGAATATTTATGGACATGACACCCACACCCAACACAAAAACAACAACAGTGAGCTAAAAATTAAAATTTCTACAGAACAAAACAATAAGCATGAAACCTTATGAAATGCATAGCTGGGCTCATCTTTCCCACAATGCTTTTGAAGACTTTGCCGTCTAAAACGGGGGGATTTGGACACCCAGGTCTGGACTCTTTGTTTTCCAATTTAATTCCACCGACCACTTGACTTTAACATCATTAACTTATTATTATTATTTTTGCTCAACTAGAACTAGCAGTCCCCACTTCCTAAAGGACTTAAGACTCAACACTTAGACAGTGATAGACTTTGGACGTACTGTCTCGGAGTGTTCGGAGTAGAGCATGTTCCTCAGTGTGCGGTTGGCCGGTCTCAGCAGTGACCACACTGAGCAGGTCCTCTCCTGAACATGGCGGTCCTCCCTCTCCTTGCCGCTGTTACACAGGAAGGTGCCGAACAGACAGGAGTAGGTGTGCTGCACCAGTTTCACCTGCACACACACACACACACACACACACACAAACTGGCATGTAGGGGCTTGTATACACACTTCAGGTATGACAATAAGAGCCGTGATGACGGGAGTTTTAAGTCCTCATAAGACTTGAACACACCCAGACTCGCAACCGTAAACTGACGGGAATACATTCAACATTCTGAATCTCATGATTCTGTCAGACTTCACTAGTTCTGTTTGACATCATACACCAAACTTGTACATACCAGGAAGGCCTCATTAAACTCAAAGGAACATGGGAACTGCCTCTGCAGCTGGTGAACACAATCCAGCCACTGCAGGAAAACAGGGCAGCGCTCGTTCAGGTCCTCAGAGTTTTCTCCATGGCCGCAGCGGTCGGCAAACTTGTGACCGAAGTCCAGCCAATCGGTCTCCACCAAAACCTGGAAGCCCTGCACAAAGACATCACAATATCTTAAGATTCAGGAAAATGTTGCTTTACAATAGTGTGATACTTTGAGACCAATCACACAGTTGACTGGTTTTGGGTTGTTTTTCTTTTTACAAAAATCAACATGTTAAATTAAAGCAAACAAAATAGTATTTTCCGCTACTAAAATGTATATGACATATCAGGCAAGGCAAAGGACAGGGGTAGAAGTGAAGGAAGAAGAGTCTTCATCTGTACCTCAATAGTGCGGTAGAAAGGGTCCAGCAGCAGCTTGGACAAAGCCACGATCTGAGGAGTGCGGTCCCAGCCATCAGAGCAGTGCACCAACACAGGCCTGTGGTCTCGGTCCACAGCGTTGACCACTAGCAGTGCTGCCTTCAGCAGCAGGGACAGGTGCTGCAGCCACTTGGTGCTCTCCAGTGCAGAAAGCCAGCTGCAGGCAAACAGACAGCAACAGAGCAAACACATCAGATGACCTCAAATGCCTCAGGCATCAAATGATGGCATACGTTTTACGGACATAGCATGGACCAGTGCCACATACCAGAGCATTTATAGCTTCATCTACTTTGCTATGGCCGTCAACAACGTCTCTGACTTTGTATCTCTAAGAGCACAACCATGATATTAATGTGTTGTGTCTTTCTTCTTTCTTAATGTTTTTCATCTCAGAAAATACCATTGATACCATGACACAGATGTGGTGCCTAATTGAATCGTTTTTTATCAAAAATGATCAAAATCCAATAAACCTAGGAAACGCATGCATCCTCTGAAAGCCCCCAGTCTCTAGTTTGTTGTTGTAAAGAGGCTGTGATAATCCTAGAGGTCAACAGTGTTTTATAAAGTGAATTCAAGTTTCAAAAAATGGTCTCTCTATGTGAAGTAGCTACTACGGGGATTAACATCATGACACATGAATACAGTTGGGCCCACTGGATCCACAAGAGTCACAGATTTCCAGTCATAACTATTTTATGCAATTTCAAGATTTTAGAATAGTGGAAAATAACACATTTATACTGCATGCAAAAAACTGCATGGCCACTTCAGAAAGCCAGCACAAGGCAAACAGACGGCAACAGATCAAACACCTCAGAGGACCTCAAATGCCTCAGACAACAAATGATGGCATGTTATAAGGACAAGTACACCACATGGACCAGTACCAGATACCAGAGCATTTATAGCTTTATCTACTTTGCTATGGCCATCAACAACGTCTCTGACTGTGTACAGCTAACAGCACAAGCATGATATTAATGTGTGTTACACGTGCTGAAGTTATGGAATGACATAAGCATCCATTTGGATCTGATGAATGTAAGTTCAAAAGTCACTCTCCTCCCCAGTATGCAGACATATTCAAATACACCATTTATAGAATAGACACCATTTTTTGCCCAGAACGGCTAAGCATTAGAGGAGGAGACTCATGGGTACCCACAGAACTAATGATCAAGGGACCGCTTCAAAAATCGCCATGTCAGTTTTCCCTCGCAAAAATGTAGCATAACTTTGGAGCATTCCAGACGGGCTAGCATTACACATGGTAGGAAACCAATGGCTTCACTGTCGTCTAGTTTCACATGACACCAGCATCTTCAGTCTAGCTTAATGATTGAGCCGAATACAGCCTCTTAAAGACAGTAATGACTGTCAGGATCACCAGCAATCATGCGGGTCTCAGAAGATTAAGCAACAATTTCAGGCAAACAAACTCTGACAAACCCACTGTACACTACTTGATCAGCATCCAATGACAGGCGGACAAAGTTGTCAGTTAAAGAGCTTGAGATATTTGTATGAGGAGTTGTCAGTGGAGACCAAGAGACTTGCATATTAGACTTGCAAGTGTCACATGCCCAGAAGAACAACTCAAATGAATGACAATATCCCTTTATCTGCTGAATGTAAATGTAGGCAACTACTTAACAGGTTGGCAACATGTGTCAGTGCTATTTTGGATATTTTTCTGCCACTCATGGCCACAAATTGATTAATAACGCTTTAAATTATTTTTCAAAACATAAGGCTCCATGGCCACTGGGAGACACGCATACACCTCGACTACATCAATGATGAGTACATGTTTCACTTGCCTTATCTGATCTGGGTTATTATAAGCATTATAAGTGTATTTGAATTGTCTATAAACATGGAGCTCCCTGAGCCCACCCACCCAGGGACCAGGACACCCGAGAGTTGAAGAAGTCCTTCGACCCAATTCCCCAGGTCGTCTTGCAGGAATATGGGGTACCGGGGTCATTGCGGTGAGCCATCCAGCCCTGGTATAACCAAAGTGAGAGCTGTGTCTGTATACTTGGCACAAGATCAAACAAGTTTCCAGTGGTTGTTGGCCTTCGCCCCTAGTCAACGACTCAGTTTGTGGTTTTAAAGGTCCCATATTATGAAAAACAGGTTTTCTCTGGTCTCTACACCTATAAACTTGTCCTTCCTGAGCCTGCCATCTCCCGGGATGAGGAAAACAAGCGACTCCTGCATGGTCTCTGCAGCCCCCCCACTGGTACAACGGCGCTCCTACAGGCTGTTCAGATTCAGCTCCTGTCGTTATGCAATGAAGGGAGTAATTTGCATAGACCGAACTCCTCTGATGATAGGAGATATCCCAGAAGGGGCGTTCATCACCGAGGTGAAGTTTGGTGTGTCCTGCGGTGAGAGTTTCACAATGTCGTCGCTCACAGCTAGACACGCAAATTGCTCTGTTGTTGGTTGTACAAATCAACATAGTGCTTATATTCTGTCCCAGTGCCTCCGTGGCTCTCCAAGTAGGCGATTACAGACGGAGCTCATTAGCATTTAAAGGTGCAGGCACAGAAACAGCCTGTTCTGTTCTGCTCATTTGAGCAACTTTTAGACAGCTGAAATTCAGGAACACGGATGGGTTTGGGCCAATGTATATCGAATCCAGTGTTGTTGGACCCCTGACAGTTGTGTAAAATGGATGAAAAACAGTATAATAGGGGACCTTTAAGGGTAAGGATACAAAGGTACATCCAGGGGGAGGAGAGTGTCTGGTTTTTGGAGGTCAGAATTAAGCCCCCGCTCTTTGCAGATGATGTGGCTCCATCAGACCGTGACCTTCAGCATACATTGGGAAGACTTACAGCCAAGTGTGAAGTGTGAAGCAGTCATGGTTCTCTGCCAGAAATAGATGAATTACGGGAGTCATTGCCCCAAGCAAGGCAGTTCAAGTTTCTCAGGGTCTTGCTCCCAGTGAAGGTAAAATGAAGCGGGAGATGGACATGCAGTCATGTAGGTCGTTAGTCGCGATGAAGGCATTGACCAGACCATCCATCTACTTTCTGACCCTAACCTACAGTCATGAAATTTGGGTAGGGACCAAAAGAATGAGATCGCAGAGACAAGCAGACAAAATAAGTGTCCTTCATTGGGTGGCTGATCTTGGCCTTAGATAGCATCTGATCTCCTGATGCCTCCTGGACACCTCCCTTTAGAGGTTTTCTGGGCATGTGCAACTTGTAAGAGGCACCAGGAGAGATCCAGAGCACGCTGAACATACTATATATCTGGTCTGACCAGGGAACACCACAGGGTCCACCAGAGGACCAGAATAAATATTGCAGGGGAGATGGACAACCCTATAAAATACACTGAGTTAGTTGGGACACTAATGTCTGTTTTTTTCTTCTGATTTGATCTTCTTACCACTTTAATCAATGTTATCCTAAACCAGAGTGATTGAATTACATATAATTATTGAGTTTAGTCTGGGATGCACACAGAAAGAAATCCTCCACTTAGGGTTTGGGCTGGGTTCTCTAAATCAGGCACAGATGTATGGGCAAATACAGCTCTGATTACGAGTTACCTACAGTTACAGCAACGCTCGAGAGCTTTGAGTTTTATAGTTTTAGCCTGCAGAGCTGTAGATTTACGACTATGGGAAATTGGAAGCAATGCTGGAGGCGTAAAACAAAAAAAACCTACTTGGCTGGATCGGGCATCTGAGTGCAGAGGAAACGCAGAGACTGGAAACTCTTGCGGATGGAGTGGATGTTGGCCATGCCCATAAACACCACCTCACAGTTGGGATAGTACTCTGGAACATGAAAAAAACAAGGGAAAACTTAAGCTGGTAAAGGTTTAAATTTTGTCACATTTTTCGTTAACTGAGCCACTGAATCCAAAGCACCCAAATTTTGATTGTAACCAGAGACTGAGCTGGAAAGACCTACCTGGGCATTCACAGCCCCCACCCTTGGCCCTGTTAGCTACAGCAGCAGCGTAAGACCTGGCGTCCAAGATCAGTAACTTGTGGGGCTGGGTGGCCAACGTCTCCACCCCTGAGCTGTTGGTCATGGAGGATTCTGATGCAGACAGAAAACACAGAAAAATTATTTCTCAGCACATTTCAGGTTGTATGAAAGGACTGGGGGCGTATGGATCAGTTAATTAGACACATCCATTAGAATCTATTTGACATAAGAAGTTACTATAAGCCGTGTGTTTGTGCAAGTTTGCACCTTCAGACAAGCCCCAACAGGTTGGATTGCAAAACATCGTCTGCTGTTCATGACGAGGCACTGAGGCCAGTGTGGAAAGATCCATCTGTGTGTGATGGCAGGTGAGCCGTCAACTGGATGTGTGTGTGTACAGCAAGCCAGTGAGTGAGTGAGTGAGTGAGTGAGTGAGTGAGTGAGTGAGTGAGTGAGTGAGTGAGTGAGTGAGTGAGTGAGTGAGGCTAACCGAGTGTGAGCGCTCACCAAAGTCAGTATCAGGCAAGTCCGTGCCATTGGTGTAGCTGCCATTGGAAAGGTGTTTGTAGGAGCTACCATCTACGGCGCAGGCCTTGGCTATGGACTGGACCAGGTGCTCGTCATCAGCATTTCTCCAACCCCACCAGCTGACCTCTGGCTGGCCACAGCGGGCAATCACAGCTCCTGTGGTCTGGTGCCTATGGGGGGGGGGGGGGGGGGGGGGGGGTTGATAATTAGCTGTGTCCTGCGGTTTTCCGAGCAAAGCAAAGCATACTATAGTAAACTATGTCTAAACTATCAGATAGAAAGCTTTTCATTGGTGTGTGGTGGTACAAGCTCAATCTTCCTCACTCAATCTTGAAACAAACACACTGACCTATAAACCACAGCAGGAAACCTCTTCCAAGAGCGGAAGGCTGCCACATTTTCCAGCTCCTTGTCAGTGATCCAGGCTGGCACCAGTAGCTGCTGAGGATAGCTGGGGCAAAGCCTGGCAGAGAAGAGGGACAGAGAGAGCAATGATTTAGCAAGGAGAAAGAGCGAGCACCAAAGGCCTGAGATGGCTTATCTAAAGTCTCTGTCCACAGATACCTAATCCAGGGCTGGGCTGGGCTCCTGTCTGCCTGGGGCGCAGCACCAGTACAGTACAATAATACAAACACCCACTGTCACACACACACACACACACACACACACACTGGGAGTGGAGGACATCAACACAGCAGCAGGTATCCTGACTGAACGCTGCTATTACCTGAACTTGCTGTTGATGTCGGATATCCTCCAGGCGTTTTGAGTGTCAAAGCCCATCCTCTCCACCTCGTTCTTGAACCAGGAGGTCACATGTTCGCCTACGGACAGAGCAGAGATGTCCGATAAGACCAGTGGGGAGGATCTGATGGGGTTACGTGGGTACGTGCCTGAGATAGTAGGGTACCTGGTCGACACAGCTCGCCGTGCTGTTCCTTCTCGCCAGCATACACCTCCATGCACCAGGCGTGGAAGGCGAAGGAGAAGAGGTCCTCCAGGCGAGAGGGAGGGCGCAGTACGCCATTCAGGCGTTTCAACCATTCCTGACACTGCTCCAAGGTGGAGAACTGACACCTAGGGATCAAACGCAAAAGCCAACATTACACCTTGAACATGCTACAAAATGTTATCAAGGCTTGTACTCTAAAACAAGTACTTTACCTCTACCTCCGAGATGTTGTGGAGAATATGTTTAAAGTAGCATAAAATAGAAAATACAAGTCATGCAAAATTGTATTGTGCTTCAGTACAATACTTGAGCAAATGTTAATTACATTCCACCATTGACTTAATACATTACATAACTGTTTTCGAGTGTTCCGTTTTTAGTCAATATGAATACATAACTAACAACTCATAATATGTTTAACATCACAATTCATAATTCATTTGGAAAGTAAACAGTTTTGCCAGAGCAGCCCAGACCCCACTGTCGAAAAGACAGCGTCAACATTGTGAATTCTGTAGATAAATAGGTATTAATAATAAAAATGTATGAATACCGGCTATCATTTTCAATAAATGTTAACTTTTGGACCTGACAACCCTCTGGAGTTATTGGAAATATTTGGATCACATGAGCCTGACTATTCTACGCAGCCGCTACAGGAATCTAATAATAATCTAATAATATTCATGACCAAGGCTAATTGGTACAGCCCTTCTGAGAGTAAGCAGGCAAGTGGGACATACAATCTGAAAGACACCGTTGATGCCGTGGCTCAGCTGAAAGGAAATTCTACACGGTCAGGCTGATGTTGATGTTTATATGGCCTCAATTGTCCATAAACACAGATCATATTTGACCATTCCTGTGGCAGTCTGTTGTCATATTTGAGGTTGTTCAATTGATTAGATGTGTGTAAGGAAAAGGTCAGTTCAATCCTCAGGTGAATTGATATTTTTATTGAACCAGGATAATCCATTGCATCATTTAAATCTCTTTAACAAGGGGGTCCTGGCCAATAACCCAGGTGCAGGTTCTAGGGATGTCAGCACACAACACAGATAAGGAGGCAGTTTGTGTAATTTTGTCATTGTTCAGCTCAAGCAAAACTAATTGCATTTTTTGGTGAAGCTGCTCTTTTGGTTTCAGATCATTGTGATTATCTTGATCAAACATTAAGTGTATGGCTGTCTAAGTATGTGCCGTTTTGAAGTGGTAAACATAGCAACCTATGCCACACGCTGTTCTTTTAGCTAAATGTAACGCCTATACCACCATCAAACGTCTGAACTGAGAATTTTTTTAAGTCATTTGGCTTTTTCTGTAACTTAAAAAACGACATAGTAGGAGCGTGATTTTAAATCAAGTTTCCTTTACCATCAACAAAGAGTGGGTAACAGGGGGAAGGATATTAGGATGCAGGAGTGAATCTCTGGTCATACCTGACAACTTTACAGTCCTTACAGGTGACGTGAAGCTGGAACACCTCCCGACATTCCACATTCTCTATGAGCTGAAGAGGAACCTGTGGACAGAAAGAGAGGGAACACGACTTTATAACCAGTTCAATATTGATGGAAAGGGTTGAATAGCATATTTAGTATGCCGAAAATGTACCAACCACTCACATGCAGTCAGTAAAAGTAGTGTTCGACACTACAACTGACAAAACATATAGCTAATTAGTGGTGGTCTACAGTAAAACACCTTCATGCCAAGAATCACCAATGCAATATTACATTTAATTAAAATATTTAATACCACCTTGCAGCCACATGGTGCTAAAAATATATACAAGTCACACAGATTACTTGTCCAGGTGCATTCCCATTAATTTTTTAAATCACATCACATCTCCCTGAGCTCTGTTAATATACTTAATCTTCTTAACTTTGAGTGTGGGAGCACAAGAACACTCAATAGACCCAGAAGAGCCTGTATCTGAATTTCCCTTTTGGCCAACACTCACAGTCTTATCTTTTATAGGCAAATACCATCCAAGTACATACCTACCATGTGCTAATGACTTAAGAGCATACTTTGAATACTGCAGAGAAATACCTAAGCTAATTAACAGAGCTTAGTCAAAAGCAGCAAAGTACGTAGTGGGATTTCATAAAAAGGTGTGGCTCATGCTGCTGTTCACACACAGTCCAGAGCCATGCACGTTTGGCAGCCAGTCATCAGCAGGTCTAGCTCCCAATACATTAGTAGTGACAGGATCGCTGCCTGAATGCTTTGTGGCAGCAGGGTTCTACTCCTCCAGGCGCCAGTCGGTTAACAGACACACAAATTATACACTCACGTCAACCACTCCACGCCGTGCAGCTCTGCTGGGTACTTACTGACACCTCACAACAACAAGTCTATCCAAAACAAAAGAGAGACAACACTAATGAAAGTGATGCACGCTGATTTGTAACTATCTTTGGTCTGTGTCAGACTGTGATTGCAGCACATTCCAGATGTTGGAGCATCCTCCTACCCAAATTGAATTCCTGCCCTCTTATCTACATCCCTAATCTGGCCACTATGAAAATTCCTAGGCTGCTTGTTAACAGCCTCTAGCCCTCTCAGCACCACCCACCCCTGATCTTTGAGCTCCAACAACTCTGCCATGTCATGCAGCTGCCTCAACCCATCCAAGTATGTGTGAAGAGAACATTGGCTCTGAGAGGTGATGAGTGAGCCATGAATCGGGGACTCATTAAAGGTCCAATTAACCTCAGGAACACGTGACAAGCAGCCAATAGAAATGAGTCTAGATAACAGGAAGTGAAGGCTCGGGATCAACACCCGGAGGAAGAAAGTCAGACTTTACTCCTCCCCTCCCGCTTTCTGTGTCTCCGTTCTCAAACTCCCTTCTAATCAGGAAACAATAGCAGCAACCTCAGAGCTAGCAACTTATACTCATTCCCGATGTTGATCCATGTTCTGACAGGGCCGTCATCAGTCGGAGTTGTTTTGGTACATCTCTTAACTCTGGTAGTAGTATGCACCAGTGACGTTGACTTGACCGACGTACCGATCCGTTCCACTTCACACGAGTTTCCTGATACTGGTTTCATTTTTTGCAAGAGCTACAAACAGCTAGCAAATGGTCTGTTTGAATTAGTCCAGTGAGATCCTCCAGAGCTTAAGGCGACATACGTTTTTATGCAGTTTTTTTATGCAGAGTTCTCTTTAGCGGAGAATCAGACATTTTAATGACGAGGCTCGACGTTCCAACGAAACAAGTTTCCTCCCGACACTATTTTGCTGCCGCACCACAGCGGCGTCCGAAGCTTAGCACCGCCCAAGTCCATTATGATTGGTTGACAGGAATACGAACGAGTGTTTTTTTCCCCGAACCCAGAGATGCGATGTACTGTAGCCAGACCCTTCTACTGTGGAGAAGGGGCTGGCAAAGCCAGACTAGTAGAAATAGGAAACCCTCAGATGGATGCATGAACTGAAAAAAATCTATACATGTAAAAAGTTTAGATTAACTAAACAATAGGCTAGAATAAGATAATTTATCCCCACATAATATCTGTGGGCAATGAGACAAGATGTTGGCATCGGAAACGTTCTGGTTTCTGTTTGTAATCAGAGTAGTATGAACCAATCACGTTTGAGCAGGCTTTGGTTGAATGCAATCTGTCCATGTGGAGAGCAGTACGTTTGGACGTGGACTAATCACGTGGATGAGTTAATGTCAACATTTGAGATTTGGTACCAGTTCCAGTTTTCAAACACACAAAAGGAACCAAAAGGAAATTCTGCAGCTATCAGAAGGACTCTATTGAGCAGCTTGCTGATCTAGACCTTGCATATTCATTTCTTGGCAAATACATAAAATTCCATGTAACTAGATTATGAGAGATGGTACAATTAGGGTACAAACATGGATAATACGCTATGGGAAAAAAGCTCATGCAACCATTTAGTCCACAATATAGAACATACTGTACATTTTTGCTATGGCAGTGGTGCCGCATGTACACGCTTTGGTCGTTAGCTTCCATAAATTTCTCTTCTTTTCCCTCTTAATTTGTCTTTTCAGCTTTATAACTGAAGCACTTTTGGCTATGTCAGAATACACACCAACATCGGAGAGCATTGGTGACTGGAGTAATTCCTGGGGAGTGGACCTTGAGAAGATCACCACACAGGCGACCACCAAGCAAGACCTTCCAATGGACTGCCCCCGGAGAGGAGGGGGGAGGCTAATGTCCAGTTGGAGGAAAATTCAGGTTTAGCCAGCAGAAGTTTGGTGACTGTTGTATCCTCATTCTTACGTAGACCTGGTTCCACCATAGCATCCTAGTTCAAGCTGCACTTTGTCTGATGGACCACAGGGCAGAGAGCAGGATTCCAGTGGGACGAGAGGAGACGGTTTGTTTACATGAGTGATGCGTGGGGCTCAAACATATTCCAAGTTGATGAACAAGGTTGAGGCTGATGTTGAATTTTAATGCTAGGATGATGGCCATATTGACCTGCCCAGAGAATTGTTTTGTTGCTGCGGTTTGCATCCTCCTCACAAACAAATGCACTACCTGCTCATTTGTTTTTCTTCTGTAGCAAACAGGCTCCAATTTATAAGTGGTGTGCTGCTATGTTGTAGCAACTCTTAGATCTCTCATTCTAATAGAGTCTGACTTGGAGTATTAAATCTGTATACAATTCTTTTTTAAACGCAGTTCAGGGAACGGCTTTGCTGTGGCAGATGGGCAAGTTGATTTTAGAAAGTGGCCCCACTTGAGTAACAAAGCCAATCTCTCTTTCTTAATGTGGTGAAAAGAGACAGAGAGACAGAGAGAGAGAGAGAGAGAGAGAGAGAGAGAGAGAGAGCGAGAGAGAGCGAGAGAGAGAGCGAGAGAGCAACTGTTACGCATCCCCCGTGGAACCTCTGCAACCAAGGCAACGACGAGTGCAGAGAGAAAGCGGAGCAGGCAGGCGGATCTAGAAACAGAGGTGATGAAGAGTCACGCGGCATGTGCTGCCAGTGCAGATCAGCTTTGAATGGCCTGGTCGCACGGCACTGGCACAATGGCCCTGACTCTGTCGATTGACAAAGCATTACCACACACCTTCACTGGCCTCATCTAGGGACAAATTATTTCATTCTTAAATTATGAGCTGTGCAAATACATTCTCTGATCTCATCTGACCTTGGAAGCTCGCTGCTTGCGGTTCAAAAATACTTACATTGACAACGGACTCTTTGAACTTGATGTGTAGGCGATAGTTGGACATTGCGATGATGGCTTCCTCTGCTCTCCCAACATACTCTGTGAACTCCCCGTGTAGCTCGGGAAAGGGTACCTATCAACAGCAGGAGATAAAAAGATTTCAAACAAACTGCAGAGTCACACAGATCACCAATGATGATGATGATGATGATATCTGCACAGAGAGCTATGAAGATATTTCATTATCATAGATATTTTTAAAATATCAGCTGATTATGAGACTTTGCTTCTGAAACTGGTCAAAATGAAAGTGAGCTTAGTCACATGTGTGACGTTGATTATGTAAGTGATTACAGAGAAGAGTTTCCCACACACATTTACACATGACTGTCAGGTTAACTGGGTTTTTTTACAGCAGAGATAAGCAGCATGGGCAGTGGCTTCCTCACCTGCATGTTCTCCTCCTCCAGAACGGGGGATTTCTTGGGGAAGATCTGATTGGCCTGGATGCACTCCAAGCTCTGCTGCCCCTCCTCCTCCTGCAGAGAAAGTCTGTTAAGTGAACTGGTATCAACTTCCAACAACCACAACCTTCTTTTATTCATATAGTTTTGAATATGGCTTTTCAACCATTTGTTCAGGGAAGGTTGGCTGAATTCATTTGAACAAGCCATGTTGTACAAACCAACAGATGCTGGAGACAATAAAACTAGAAAAAGACATGGCCATTCATTTACACAAGGAGTCTAAAACACATTTTTTTGTTGGCAAAATCAAATTATTTTTATTTAAAAGAGACAGTGTGTAGGAATTACTCCCATCTAGTGGTGAAATT
The DNA here is from genome assembly GCF_963514095.1 of Eutrigla gurnardus. Lineage (NCBI taxonomy): Eukaryota > Metazoa > Chordata > Actinopteri > Perciformes > Triglidae > Eutrigla > Eutrigla gurnardus. The sequence continues at coordinate 23,551,288 of NC_139936.1, read as the reverse complement.
GTATTTTCAAACGAATAGTGCTTTCTAGTCGCTCTCCGGGAGCTCCAGGGGGAACAGCGGGACGTGCGCATGCCCGTATCCAAGATCTGTGTGCCACAGGCGGATGAAAAACTCCATAAGTCGCTGTCTGCTCCAGGGGGAGCAGACAGCGCGCGTGATCTCTTTTCAGTATAGCTGGCTCTGAACAAAATCGCATTTCTGCGTTTTGTCCCTCCTCAGCAGTTATAGTGCTCAAAAATTCTTTGCATTCGAGGATAAATCAGATTATTGGCAGAGGTAATTATACACTTATGAGGACCTATTTATGAACGAGGGTATTGATTTGAGCTAATCAATTACTTAAAATGTTACACACTGTCCATTTAAAGGCGGTTTCAACAGTAGGCTTTCATGATGGCCGAGTGTTTGAGGTCAAGATTTACAGATCATATTTCACGGATAATGCCCATCAGTGGGGAATGCGTGGCGCAGATGATAAAGCAGAGTCAGGGATTTTTTGCCTCAAAGGGAAACTGGTGGGAAAAATGTCTGGCCTTGTGCTGACAGAGATCGGCAGGCATCTAAGGGCTGTTTGGTCAGGAGCCGAGTTTAGTCCGAACATTGTGCAAAGAAAGATTAAGGTGGTCAAAAGAGATGGCAGATAACGGACAGTGGCAGCACATCCTGCGGGATGCTGGCTCAGCATGAGCCAAGCCGACACAGTCGTCATGACTAGAGGAGCAGCCTGCTGAGGCCAACCAGGGGCCAGCCGCCACACAGCAGCATGCCAAGAGCGCAAAAACTCACTCATACACACACACACCATTCAGTAGGCAACACATCCAATCCAGTGGTTATGTCATGATGGAATGACACAAAACAAATTCCTGCAGTGAAAAACTAAAAGCTGCCCTGCTTAGGCAGCAGCCTTGGGGGACCTTTGACACGGCTGCAACTGATTTAACTGTCTGCTTCCTGGTAAACAGAGCTGATTAAATGGGAAAAATCAATGGAGAGTTTCCTATTCTGCTGAAAATGACCAGGTCACAGGACACACTGTAGTTAGTGTACAAAGCATGAATGTACTTTACCATGGCCCCTGTGAAGGAGTGTGGGTCGCCCAAAAAGGAACTCCGGCCTGGTTCAGTCCGTATAGGAAGAAAAAAAGAGTGTTGAGAAATGATCCTGACAGAGAACAAGGAAATATTTAAATTACATATGGTGCACAAAATGAAAGCAGCCATCATCCTCTTATATGTGCTGTGTTCAAAACTTAATGCATTATTAAAATTAAAATGCATTAATACAGAAGGTTTTTTTCCTCTTCCAGCCTGACATGAGGCATTGTTCAGCCAATACCACTGGGGTTATTTATCGTAAAATATGTAGCAACAAAATAATTCAGAATCATAAAACTTCATTGGCTATTCCGTCTCATTATCCGCATTCATTTCAGGTCTGTTAAGGGCCTTGTGAAAGTGCCTTTTCTACATGTTATTTTTGGAGGCTATTCATATTAATGATTGTTTTTTGAAATTCACTTCAATAAGTATATCTCACAAACTCTCATATCTCATTCTTGGACAGCTGTTTTGCTGAAAATAAATATGAAACTTAAAATGAATTACTTTTAATGTTTACATCCAAGTTCAAGAAGATGGTTAGGGTCCTAAGATGTAAATACAGGTTTATTTGGAGCTACGGTGCAGAACACAAACTGCAAAGTCCCCACTCGTTACAGCCAGGGACATGCATTGCACCCATCTCTCGCTTCACTCATTTGCTGTCATTTCTCTACTGTTCACTCTCAAATAAAGGCATAAAATACCTCCAAAAACATCTAAATGTTTAAATTGCAGTATTGTTTTGTTCACCAAATATTTTACCAGTTGCCCAAAGACATAATTTTGAGTCTCAACCAGATCAATGTATCTACTCTGGATGAAATTAGTACCAGGAAACTACAAAAAAAATGCCTTGGTGTATGAAAGTTGCTATACAAAAAAAGGTGCCTTGCCTTGGATTTCAAAGGCTGCTCAAACTGCTGACCCTTTGTATTTGTAATGTGGTTCGCAAGCATCAGGATGAGTAAAGAGAATGGTTCTAGGCAATTAACTGATTTGGCAGAATGTCATGTACAAAACAAACTAGCAAATCAATTCACATGAAACGGGAGACAAGTTGCAATCAAATGTTGTAAATTCGGACAAAATTACTGGCAGCAACATTTAAAGAAACAGAGCAGATTGCTGAAAATGAGAAATGAAATTGTATAATATATTTTTAGCCTTACCACAGACAATCAGCAATGGAAGATGAGCAGTCCTGATGATCCTGTTTGAAAAGCCTCACAAGTAAGACATGGAAATCTGTGGAAATTAAGGCAAACATGCAACTGAATAATGAGCATATTATTTTCCTTACAAACTTGTTAATAGCCAACTGTTCAGTGACACATTCAAGCTACAGAAGATCTTTTGATTCCCTTGCAAATATAGCTGTAACGGAGGTCAGAGTGACTTGCATGTGAGCTCAGAGATACTTAAACTCAGTTGTGGAATGAAAAAGTCAACTGGATTCAAAACACTAAATCTACAGCCCTCCCAACTTACAGACATGGTTCCGTCATGCAAGTTGTCCATGTTATATTCACCTTCAGAAATAAATAAACAAGAACACTCAATTCATACATAATAGGAATTTAAACTCCTGCACCAGGTCTTGACCATGCAAACAAATGGCAGGCATGGCAGATTTACTATTGTAGAAGAAAAGTGATTTGTGGTTAAATCACCCAACAATGGTGGGTTACCTGTCCGAACGACTTAACAAGCACACATCCACAGCACTTGGCTGGTATTAGTTTTCTCCAGTCCAGTGGAAATAGCTGACATTTTATTAACCAAGCATAAATGCAAACTTTTTTACACAAGTAATGTCAATGATACTGTCCTTAAAATTATATTACCTAACATTTCCTTTCGAAACGGGCAACCTGTTAGAGATCTCTCAGCACACAGGCCCACAAATAGTTGCAAAGGTCAGCTACTCTTACAGAAACTGAAATGTGATCTGAAGGTCTTTGAATGAGCAGCCCAGGACCTCAACACACCTTCTCAGGAGCATTTAAGATGCCCTGGCTGGGGCAGAAACGAGACAAACATCCCACAGCACAAACGTCAGGCGAGGACACTGCCTGGTTGTTGAGAGCGGCGCGAAGCTGCCAGGGAAGGTTGTCACGTCACTGAGGAGTGAAGCTTTTACTGCTGGAAGTCCTTGATAAAGCATATCTGCCACACACACAGGGCTCTGTTTACCACAGCAGGCTCATGACCCGTGGCCACGGCTCAGGCTGGTTCTGAGGTCAGAATCACACAGGGAAGGCTAAGCCCCTTAGAGCCTTAACGGTACTCCTATCCCGTGACAGGCCACCACGCATCACAGGCTGCTACGTAATCAAGAAAATAGACTCAATCTCCGAAATGATAGTAGCAGCATTAACTGAGGCGATAAATGGCATTGGCTCATAGGAAAGTTTGCTTAACTACGGTGACTGTCAGGCAGCGAAACATAGCATAACAACAAAGTAGTATCTCACAAAAAGCATTTACGTGTCGGCTAACTTTGTATGGGCGGAAGAAAACAGACTCCCCTGACTCAATATTAACACTTTCCAATTAAAACCTCAACTATCACTAGCTTAACCGTCAAGTTGGCTGGCATTTGGTGAGGAAATAACAGTAACGTCGTTGAATGTCGTTAGTTATCCAAAAATACGGAGTAGCATTTATTAGCTAATGTCGGTTTGTGCTACCAGGTCGGTGTGCTGAGTTAAGTTAGAGAACTAACGTTACTAATACGAGGAGACAAAAGTTGCAAGCTAACGGCATCATCCATCCTTTCTGCTGCTCTTTGCTTCGGGTAAGTTAACGTTAGCGTTAAAGTAGATTTTCTGCCGCTAACGCGAGCTATCGTCAATAGTTAGTCAGCGTTAGATAGTTAAATGACTGCTAACAAGCTAATATTTAGCCCAGGCTAGATATTTGGATTGCAAGCAGCCGGCATTAACATTTAGTAGTAAACAGTTTGCTGTCGCGTTGCTATCTCATGGTACTCAGTGTTAGATAGCTGTGGCACAGACCAGCCAGTAAGCTGGCGAGCTAACTTTAGCTGGTTGAGCTAGCGCAGCTCTCTGCAACTGTTTTTGTTGTTATGAGATGGAGGGCGGAACCCAAACGGAGGCCTCTGTCAAAACACTAGCTGACACCGAGGAACGACCACAACCGGCGGACTTACCAGTGAAAGGAGTGATGGGAATTGAGAAGCCAAAGATTCATCCGAAGCCCGTGCAATTACTAAGCAGCAAGTAAACTTCGACCGAATAAGCATTAGTCATATCCGAGCCGAGGCCAGCTTCACTGCGTCCCTTTCCAGCACCGAGCCGTCGTCGCCATCGCCGCGAATCCTCCAGCCCGACAACTTACGTGGTCTGTGACGTCATCGCGTCAGAGCACGCTCCGGGCGGGGGAGGGACTCAGATGGCCCAGACACACATGCGGTACGATCATGTAAACACTGGCCTTGACTGCCCCGTTACCGGAATATTACGGACACGAGTGAGACTCAATTCCTCCTTGAAGAAGCGCTTTGTAAATCGAGTGTCTGCTAATGAACAAATAATGTTGAAATGACTAACGGCTACAAATAGCAGGAGGGTATCATGTTTCTTTACTATTCACACATTATGCATCACAGTGGAGGAAAGGGAGATGCTCGTGTTTTTTTAATTGTTGGTTTTATTTGTTTGTGTTGATTTACTAGCATGAATCTATTTATAAAGAAATAAAAACAGAACACAGCAGGATCTTAAACAATTATGTATTGAATGATGGCTTACATATGCAAATTCAATTCCAAGAGGCTTGGCATACCCTTGTCCATTCTTTAACATTTACTCATCTCACATGTGAGGCATTAGTTATTTAAGCCTATATTTCTTTGTGACAAACCCTCAGTGTCACTTCACATTTTGCTGACCAATTGCCTCAATATTTAGTGACTAATGTCAGTTACAAAATAAAACCATCTAGTGTGTAGGGCTGTTACAAAAAGCTTTGCTTTTTTTCTGAACTGGGTTACTAATAGCCCTACACCCCTCTTAAATCACACTTTACCACAAGGCATTACTCCTGTGAGGATAATGCGTGAGGCATATGATATGGCACAAAATAATCTTGATTTAAATATTTACCTGGAACAAAGTTGTTGGGTTCTGATTTGACTGAATTCATGATGACTTTGTGAGAGACTAATTTATCCGCAGCACCATGCATGGACTTCACTAATGTAAAAAGACTTTAAGTGCTGATTTAATGTCCCTGTGCAAGAACAACAACACAAAAACACAGTCCTATCCCTTGTTATAAGACCAGAATGGATTTGCATGCAAAACAATGAGATGAGCTTTACATGAAGAGAAAATGCATGTAAATACATTTCTTTTTCAGTCCAATGTCCATGTCACCATGAAAGACAATGAAATCTCCACATAAGAAATGCCACTTCTAATCATACAGTATATTATGCACAAAAATGGTGGTACCAAAACCAGAGAAAAATCTTTTGTGGCTCCAAGAGAAAACCAAAACAGTATTTTAGAGAGCAAAGTCTACTGATCTCCGAAATGCAACCCATTCGCCTCATTCTGGTAGTTCCAATCCACACTGTACTTTGACACATCTGTGTAATGAATTACAAAACAGCGACAGCTCGCCAATAAACCACCACTTGCTGTGAAAGTTGCATTTCCCGTATACACACAACTTCATTTAATATCTAACGGGAGTCATTCTCTACACCGCATGTTTATCGTAGTCACCACCACTGATGAGCGCAACTGTTTCAGTAAAGCTTTAAAAAGCAAGACTACCCTGAGAGAAGGTCTAAAACTTGGGCAAGCTTGCCAGACCAGAACTGGCTTGAATGGGTTTGGTTTATTAAATCTGTACACTCTATTTCAATATAATCAGCACATTTTGTTCCAAGAATGTAAGATATTAATTATTTTTTTAGTAATTGTGTAATATATATCTCTACATAATACAATCCAAGTCCTCTGAACTATGTAGACATGTGCAAGTGTTTACTACCAACTTCGACGATACAGTAAAGGCAAAGACTTGTGGACACTAAGTTAGGATAATGTTGATATTTGAAATTTTCTTGAGTCCTCACAATTATCAAAATCTAAGTGCTGTAAGTAGTTCATACACGAGGTATTGAATATCTAGTTAACTGTTCTGAGTATAAAATAGAGGCAAAATACATAAAGAACATCTTGCAAGCATGACAAAGAAACTACAGACACAATACACAAGTGGTCAAAGATAATATGAGGGGATACCTGTAACCTTTTGGGTCCTTGAATATAGTGTACTTACATATTGTTTGCATGTTGATGAGAGGCCAAACTGTATCATGCTCTCAAACACTCTGAGATTTCACCCCAAAGGGAGATCAAGTCACAGTCAGCAACCTTTTCCTGTCAAACTGCCCGGCTAGTCGACGTCTCAGCACTCAGAGTTTGATCAAGTACGTATATTCTAGCTACAATAAATGACCCATTTGGAGAAAGTGCACTCAATCAGGTGTTACCTGTGAGGAGAATCATAATACACACACACACACACCAGAATTGTTAGCGCCCTATCTCCTCAACAGCAGCATATTCTTTAAAAAAAAACTGAAAACAAAGAAGCAGATTTCGCTCATTAAAACTCGCCACTTGCTTCGTGTTTGATCTCTGCACATCCGAGGCATGATACAGAGTACTTTCCCTCCATTGATTCAAATAAGTGTTGGTCATGTTCATGTATATGAATGAGACGCATGGTTATAGCATGATGTGCATCAACATAATCTGAGGTAAACCAGGTGTGTCCTGTGTCTTGGCCTGTTACAGTCTGAGAACCAATGCCTTCGAGGGTCAGAGAGGTAAGTCTGAAAGAAATCGTGTAAACTGTGCTCACGTGTAGTGAATGTTTCACTTACCACCAAGAGCACAAGGGCCCTAAACTGTAAACCTCAAGGATTATACAAAGAGAAAATAAAGAAATCAAAACACTAGAAGTACTCTACTCGTTAGATTTAACGTTTCCTTTTTTCTTATTTTTTGCAGGGTTTTCAACTTTTTTTTTTTCAGTTGTTTTCGCTCAAGTATAATCACAGGTGACTAACTACAGAGGATAACAGGGTCAGGTGAGTACCATGCTACATCAGGTTTAGAGAAGGCTATTGCAGACAATTCTACAACATGTACAACCACATTTTATACGTGAGTTACAAATATTTCAAAACATATCACCAAGAAACTAAGTACATACAAGATGTTGAATATTTAGAGTCTTAAAGGACTATCCCTCAGTCAGTAATAGGATTTCATGTTACTTGACTTAAACTGTCCAGTCTTACAGACAAAATCTGAAAAATTGCTATTCAAAAAGTAGCAAATTTGGTCAATGTCTCTTTTCAAATAGTTATAGTGCTTTTAATGGCTTAAGACAGGGGTCTTTTTTTAATCTCACCCAGTGGCAATCTACAGAACTTCAGTGTACATTTTATGACACCATAGCTGCAAAAGTCTTCATGTCAAGTCCAATAGGTAAAACAACAGCTAGTGCTGTCACATATATTTCAAAGTAGTATGCAATATCAAAAAAAAACAAAAAAAACAAAAACAAATACACAATTATAAATTTTTTTCAACTCTTTAAGTTCTTGTATGGAATTCAGCCATGTTTAGCTCTGTGTTCCCGTTTCATAGAGTTGTCAGTCTGAAAGGACGGGGCCTTCCGGAGCCAGGCTCCGCTCCAAGTCTTCAGGAAGCTTCTATTTGAGACGGTCCTGTGCACCGCGAGGCTCATCAGGACTAGATACGAGGATAAGGGGACTTAAAACTCCCATTCCAGTGTTTCTTCTCTATTGGCTGCTCTCTCTAGCCTGTGGATGATGTTATTGAGGTTGGCCATTTTCTCATTGCGTCTCTGAGTGCTTCTGTTGAGTTTGGGGCTTTGGAATGGAGGGAGCTGGTTAGGGTCCAAGCTGTGATTGGTGCTCGTTGAGGGCGGATTGGGCAGCGAGGGCGATATGGGGGCGGAGGAGGAGGGGACGGGGGAGACTGACATCATGAGGCCGGGCGAGGATGCAGCGGAGGGGGAGTTGAGGGAGACCTCCAGGCTGCTGCGGCAGGGCTCTGATGAAGCCTTGAAGCTGACCGGGTCCACAGGCGACCCCCCGGAGTCGTCCCCCTCGTGTCTGGACTGGTTGGTTCTCTGGGGACCGTCTATGGAGACTGGGCCGAGGTAGAGCCCCTGAGCCTGGCTGCTCATCCCCTCTTCCTGCCTCAGGCTCTGGCCAGCCAAGTGGGGCTCACGGCAGGCGGCGATGGAATCCTCATGCTCGCTTTTCAACTGCGGGAACTGCACTGCTGTGGAGAAACACTGGACTCTCGACTGTTTCATGGAGCCCTCCCTTCCCTCCTCTCCCTCGCCTTCCCTGTCCATTGCCTCCTGTTTGACGTGAGGCAGTGGGGTGTTGGCGCGAAGAGGAAGGCTGGCGTGGATGTGTCCTGAGAGCTGCTGCAGCCTCCTCTCCTCTCCATCAGAGTGGGGGCTCCGCGTCACTGAGGGGGAGTAGCTGTGTTGCTCGGCATCTGTGTCGTTGTCTGGCAGACCCCCCATCAGCACCTCCCGTCGCATCCTGGACCTGCACACACCGAACACTGCTGTTAGACAGACCAACACTCAGGACGTTTAAGGTCACTTCATCAATTTACATTTCAAGTATTTCGTTGCAGCTTCAAGTTAAGTGTAGCAGTGATGGAAAAAAAACAGAGGCGGCCATCATTAAAGGTCACAAAGGTCATTGGACTGGCCTGTAATTGTGGAACCAGTTGATGACAGTGTTTGTTTTGAGTTTCAGCTGGGAGGCCAGGATTTCGATGGTGTTCTGAGAAGGGTAGGGCTCCAGAAGGTAGGCCTTTCTCAGGGCTTCTTTCTCCTCAGCTCCCAGCACCACCCGAGGCTTCTTCGCCTGGCTGTAGGGGCACAAGTCCAGCGAGGCCAAGGCCGGACTCACACACTCGGAACGGGTGCTAGGTGAGTCGCTGTCCGAGCCGGTGCTCAGCAGCCCGTACCGCCTTTTCAGATAAGCTGCAGGGAAAACAGGGACATCCAGGGTAAGGGGATTACAAAACACATGAAAGATATGACAGTATGCACTCCGGATCCCCACCTTTCTTCTCCATCTTCTTCATGGCCCTCAGCTTGTCTACATTGTGAGGATCGTTGAGCCACAGCTGCATGCGAACAAACGGCTCCCTGCCTTTCAGGCTGAGTTTATGCCACGGTTTGGGCCTGGAGAGCAGGTCAGACACCGAGCCTTGAGTCAGGCCCAGGATGGTCTCCCCGAAGAGACGCTGGCCTGTGTGAGACAAACACACAGTGTATGTAGGACTTGTGTCTGAATCCATCTCAGCTTAACCACACAGTGTGAACCTCGACCCACCTAGGTTGTTGTCTGTTAGCACCTCCTTGACCTTCTTGGTGATGGCGTAGGTGTCTAGCTCCGAAGACATGGCCACCAGCTCCTGGATACCAAGTGGGTTTGTGGGCTGATGGAGGGCCATGAGACCAGGGGTGGATTTCCCTCCCTCTGGGTGGGGGGGCAATCCCAATCCCTCGGGCTGCTGGTTCTCCTTGCTGCTCTCCAGGGACAGGCTGACAGGCTCAACCAGCGGACTTGGGTGGCTCTCTGCTGGGCTAGGAGGTGGGGAGGGCGAGGACTGGGCCGTCACCGGACTTTTATCTGAAGGGTTGGAGGCATCACAAAACACTGTAACTCTCTAGCCTGCATGTAGCCATTGCAGAAGTCCCGATATATGTTGAGTGAAATGCTGCAAACATTTACCGTTTCCATTGATGGGAGTGTGTGCATAACCTGCAGTCTCACCCAGAGCATGGCCATGGTTGGGGGGCTGGCTGAGGCTCTGGCCTAGCTGGTCCAGTAACCACAGCTGCATGCGGATGAAGGGCTCCCTGCCTTTCTGGGTCAGCTTGCTCCAGGGTTTGGGCCGAGACAGCATGTCGCTCACGCTGCCCTGAGACAGCCCCAGCACCTGTGCCATACACTACAGGTTAATACGATATCCATACACCGGCCATTTGGAACACAACACATGTATACATGATGATTGATTCTCCAAATTATTATTATATAGAAATGAAATCCGTTATTGCTTGGCATCAGGCCTGTCGTTAATGATCAAGATGCACTTTCTGCAAACAACCACTAGAGGGAGGTGGTACATCATACATGTTCTTACAGTTGCAGCATATTTCATGGAGATGAAGAAAAAACATGGTGAATGATAGTTTCTATTGTGAATTAATTTACTTCACTTACTTTACTTACTTTTATTTAAGTGTGGTCATAAACCAACAAAGAATGTTTTTCAGTCATGTTATAATTTGCTCTTTGAATTTTACAGCAGTCAAGTATTTAAAAATAAGAAAACCTCTCACAGAAAGGCACAAGCCGGAGAACACTAGAATCTTATCACCCAAATCTAAAATCTGCACCATGAAACTGAAACATGAAAAAATTGACAAACCTGTGGCAAAAACACACAGGTGTTTAGGAAAAACACCCAGAGGGATTTTCTGGAAATGAAGCCACATTTTCTGGAACTAACAAAAGTAGCTCATTTCAGGAAAAATGCTAAGAAATGGCAGCATTGTGAATTTTCTCAGTTGCTGTATTTGTCAACGTGAATGGTTCAACATTTTAGATCAAATTTACCATTTCACCAAATGAGGATTTAATTACTTATCCAACACTGATATCATCCATTTGAAGACGTATTTGGCCTCTGCTACTGAATCACAACCAACTGATAACTAGACTCAGATGAGTCAACGCAGGCGGACGGTTGAACACATTCCAGCAAAATGAATACAAATAGGGCACTTGAATTCTCACAAGAAGTTTCTTTTTTCACACCGCCGTGTTGTCAATGTCAAATGTCTTTTATGTTTTAAGATGGTTTTTGTGTTGTTTTGATGATGTTTTTTTTAAGCAAAGCAACAGAGTGTAATGCTGAGCCCAAGATAAATGTCCCCTCTGGGACAGTAAGGTTTACTCTCTCTATCTCTAACCGCAGTGAGAGCTGTTTACATGCAGAATACTTGTGAGCAGCCTCCCAGAGGTTTCAGGAGGACGTGTGACAACTCATCCAGGAAGTCACAAAACATCACAGCAGAACGGCCAAAGAAACGCAGACCTCCACGACGAGGGAGAGATGGAAGTATAGATTTCAACAGAGAAACATGCAGAAATGAGGATAATGACCCTGAAGACTGATCAGAGTGGAACTAGTAACCTGGTAGAACTAATCCAAAGGCTGGGACATGCAGAGCTGGACCAGATATCATAATCATACCAACAGTCAAACATGATATTATTGGACTCAGGGTTCGGGTTATTATTAAGGGAAGCATGAACTCTGCTCAGTGTCAAAGTCTTATGCCACGAAAACAGATCGAAGATGCTGAAAAACCCAAACAGGTGTTGGAGTGATGTGCAACATCTCGGCAGCATAGGCGTGGAGGTGAAATACTGAGATCATATCATAAAACTGTGGTTATTGCTGCTAAATTAGTGCAGCCTATTATTACCTTTAAACAGGGGCAATTACTTTTTCACATGGATGATCCGATCGTTTCGTTTTGTTCCTTAGATAAATAATAAAATGTGTTTGGTGTTAGTCAGAAGACCGTAGTGGATAGTACATGCAGTCTGAAGATGTGAGGACATTCAGTGTGACAGATATGCAACATACTGGTTCAGTGGGAGGAAAGACAGAGAGCACGACCACTGTCACTGAAAGCAAACTGAGTTTACAATTTGAGTCGTGTTCTCCTTTGAAGCTCACTTAAATGTATCTCCCATCATTATCATTGATGTCATCCTGTATCTAGCAGAGATAATTATCATTATTACCTATGAAGATCATTTATTCAGGTCAATATACAATGTGTCTTGTATCTTAGTACGATCTCATATCTCAGTATCTAATAATGGTGTAGCAGTAAGAACACATTCATCATGGTCAGGCTGCTTATCAAAGAGAGAACAACATCTGACCTTTTCACCAAAGATCCTCTGACAGATGCCGTTCTTGGCCAACTTCTCCTTCACCTGCCTCGTCAGCTCCAGGGTGTCCACCTCTCGGTACATGTACATCTCGTACTGCTCTGGGGTCAGCGGTGGCACGGTGGGCTTCAGGGCTCGGGGGATGTACGCTGGGTAGTAGGAAAGCCGCCCGGGGCTGGGGCCAGGGCCGGGACCGGGTGACTCTCCGCTGACCGATGTGTCGGACTCCACCTTCACCTCCACAGGCCGGCCCAGGCCCAGCTCGTCCTCGGCAGCGGAGGCCTCCTCACTGTTGGGGGGGCACTCGCCATTCTCCAGGCGGGGCCAGGGCCGGGGCAGGGCGGAGGGCCCGGAGGAGGAGGAAGACAAGGAGGGAGAGACTGAATTGAAGGGCAGAGAGCTACCTCCGCCACTGAGCACCATCGAGCCCCGCTCCAGAGACCAATGCTGGTCGAAGTAGGTGCCCACTTCACCGATCTCCGACTTGACTTTGCGGATGATGTTCTGGACGAAGGCGGCAGGGGAGAGGACGCTGAGAGGCGTCTGGGGGCTGCTGATGGAGTTGGCCATGCAGACTGTAACACAGCCTCCCTCTTCCTGTTTGATGGAGATGGGTAGAGGCAGGCCCCTGGAGCGCTCCGGGGGGCCCAGACGCTCTACCTGAACTCCTGAGCTGGCAGTCGGGGCCCTCCCACAGGCCTCCATCTCCATCAGGGCATGCTGCTGGGCCTCCATCTCCCTCCTGGCCTGATCTAGGATGTTCTTTATGGTTTCGTCAGAGCCACTGCCGGCTCCGTTACTGCTCCTGCCTGACGAGCTGTTCAGGGAGGACTTGCCATCACCTAAACAAAAAGGATCCAAACGCTGACTCTGACGCATTCTCAATTCACCTTTCCGATCTAGATGCAACAAAATTGTGATCCAAATTCATCAAAAGAACAGTAATCATCATTGTCAAAACAAAAACAATCAATCAATATGTCTTTTAACTATGACTTATGTCTGGTAGCTCCATCCTCACCTCCCCTCTGGGACTGGATCTCCTTCTTGGCCTGCTCCAGGATATTCCTAATGGCGTCGTCTGACCCAGTTTCAGGAGTTCGGATGCGCGGAGTGATGCTCCCTGCCACAGAGGGTAACAGAGAGATAGAGAGAGAGGAGGGGGATGAGTGGGATGGTTGATCAGAGAGCAGTTCCAAGGCTTTGCTTTTGACTGGTAGATCAATGGCTGCCTTTGAGCGCGTGCTGTCTGAGGTTGCAGTATACGGGAAGCTCAACTTTCAAAAGCTGTGAATCTGGGGAGAAAACAAAGTTTAAAAGTAACACTACAAACATGGCAGAGGAAGCGGCGGTGAAGTCAAAGCTGAGGTCTTAGTAGATTAGAGGCTTTAAACGTACACAGGTCCAGCAGCAGAGCCACCAAAACAAGATGGCATAATTACATCTGCTTTAAAAACTTGTCGGGACATCGCAGCTTCATACATACTCACAAATCCCTTGAAAAACTCTCAAAACAACTTTTTTTTTGGCAACCTAGTTGTTATTTTGGTGGGATTGGCTACGTATGGAGAGACCTATTAATAACCGTGTTATTTAAACCATCTATTTTCAAGACAGAACCAGGCTGAGGGTAAAAGTGAGCCTGACTGTTGGTTGTTAATGACCATTGGTTTATTGTGCAACTTTAAGCTTCATAAAATATGAAGCATCATTCTACATTTTTTCTTAAGTCAACAAATGCCATTCATTCTCGCTGATGATGTAATTTTTTTTTAAAGGTGATCACTAATACCTACTTTCATTTTAAGAAAAGGCTAAGTCATTGCCAACAGCTGGGTACTGTAGTTTTTAGTTTGTTGGGGACTATATTCAGCTGCGGATGAACGCATATTTGTTGTTGAAGGGAGCTTTTTTCCAGCAGCGGGACGCCGTATGTGGGACTGACTGGAAATAAACTACAGAGCCCACGTTCATGACAATGAAGGAAACTGTCACCCAGCGCCACAGTGTGGATGTGTTTTTGGACAACAATGGAGGAAGAAGATATATCCGGCTTTGGCTTCGCACACACTTGTTAGTCAGAAAAATGTATTGTTCATTTTGTTCTATTCATGGATTTATTGGCAATAACAAATGTATAGAATTTCAGCAGACTGTTATTTGTCAATGGTAGAGAAATCCTGGTTAAAGAGGTGACTTTCTTGCACGGACTACTAATACAAATACAGCATGTTTCTCATCCCCACCTGAACCTGCATCCATTTCTAGCCTCATGCATCCATGAGGCTAGTGTCTCTGCCACTCACCTCTCTGGCGGACCTGGATGGTCCTGAGTGCGAGGATGTTCTGTTCGTCAGACAGGAACTGCTTCATCTTGATGAACGGTTCTTTGCCTTTCACAGTCAGCTTCCTCCAGGGTTTGGGTCTGGCCAGGATCTCGCTGACCGAGCCCTGGGAGAGGCCCAGCACATAGTGGCCGAACACGCGCTGGCCGATGTTGTGCTTCAGCAGCTGCTCCTTCACCTGGAAGGCGATCTCTGCCGTGTCCAGTTGGTCCTCGTCTCCCGCGGTCGAGCTGCCGCTTTCTGACTGGTCGCTGGGCAGGCCGGCGTCGACGCTGCCCGACCCCACGGACCCCTGGGTGCTCGACATGAGGGCGACTTTGGCTGCATAGAGGGCGGTGGGAAAAGCCACGAGGCCCTCCTTTTTAAAGTGTGGGGAGAGGAGCTGCTTGTGAAGTATGTGGTCTCCCGACAGTCTATCCCCTGAGCACGGTGACACGGAAAACGGACGGGGTAGATCGTGGCTGGAGGAGGAGCCGTCCAAGGTGGGGGGGCCGGGGCTGGGGGAGGCACGGCCATCCGCATGGGAGGAGGACGAGTGGGAGCCGGGCGGCCTGCCAGCCTCCCTACCTGCATCCTCAGACTGGTCATCATCTGGGGATCGGAAACACATGCTTACTGATCTATATACACTTCTACATGACACGCGCTGGTGATTACGAGTGTATCAAACCAAGTAACCGTAATCTACCTTATAGCAGATATTTAGTTCATTAACTCACTTGCTTTCTAGCCTTGCAAACCCAGACTACAGTACATCCCGCATGCTCAGAGATGGAAAGTCTGAAAAACATTGACTCCAGGATTGATGGAGCCTGACCAATGAGTACCAAGCAATCAGTGAGTTATGGAGTG
Organism: Eutrigla gurnardus; assembly: GCF_963514095.1. Taxonomy (NCBI): domain Eukaryota; kingdom Metazoa; phylum Chordata; class Actinopteri; order Perciformes; family Triglidae; genus Eutrigla; species Eutrigla gurnardus. Next base: position 23,535,902 of record NC_139936.1, on the reverse strand, counting down.
TTCTTCTGCAATGACGAAACTTGCTGCATCTTGTTAAGAATCTGGTGATTATCTATTTTAACTCGCTTTTATAGACAAGAAAATCAAACATTTATTTTACCAATACTGTGCAAAATCCGGGCTTTATCCACCAGGTATTTGTGAGATGGAAGGAAGACCTCCTTATCCAGCAAAATAGCCTCTGCAGCCTTGGAAGAATCCTATACACACACACACACACACAAAAGCTGTTCATTTTCAATTAATCAATCGCGGTGGCTGTAGATATCCTCATAATGGATGACAATCAGTGAAGCATTCAATGGCACTGCTGTAGTTTTTCTTCCCTGACACTGAGAGAGCATTAAGACTAAACCAAAGGTCTAAGAGGAAGCCTGTGTTAACGTGCTGCACAGGAACATTTACCTGGGACGAGCTGCCATTTGCTGAAGCCAGCTTCATTACCTTCAGGATACTACGGACAGAAACAAACATGCAGAGAAAGTCATTTTTTCGGAATTAAATTCACATTATCATCAATGACGTCCACATTCCGGCTACGCTCAAATCCTCACCTGAGTTCAGTTTTAATCTCTTCATAGTCCATCTGGGATTGCAGTTTAGCTTCTAATCTCTGGAATGAAGAGAAAAGAGAAGCAACACGTGTTAATTCGTATGAATCCAAGCTGCTGGGGGTGTTCGACATGTTCTTGTCACCTCTCGAGCGTCGCAGCCGCTCACCTCGATAGCTTCGGCCTTGTAGGCCAACTGGCGTTCCAGCTCAAGGATCTGATTGGCTGAGGTCTCTTGAACGTCCTGTAGCGTGAACTGCAGCCGCTGAATGTTCTCGAGGAGACGGAGGATTTCGCGGTCTTTAGCCAGCAAGGCAGCCTCGAGCTGGGTGGGCAACACCTCGCCCTTCTCGTTCTTCTCCTGACAGATGTGACAGGGGGTGATAACAGCCGTGAGGAGGGGAGAAAAGGTGAGAGGCCAGAATCACAACCTATGTAGTGTTGATATAATTCAGAGTTAGAAAGTGAAAAAATTAGTTAAAGATTAGTACTGCATTTTAATTTTTGTAATTTATAGTTTTCAGACCTTGAACAACATGTTTGAAATGTGATGAAGGTGATGTATTAGTTTGTCCTTGATTTAGACAGAAGTAAAATACTAGATTAGACCAGCTAATCAAAAGAAGAAAATATAATAAATAAATGTTAACTAGTATTCAATGTGTTAAAATGATAATGGCTACATTCAAGCATTTGCCAGTTGTTTATTTATGACTTTATTTGATTGTGTTGTAGTCCTGTAATGGGCAATGGATGTTAATGTTTAGTTTTTTCTTGTTTGCATGCATGTGGAACAGTATAGGTCCTTGAGGGGTTATTGTGGAATAAACTAATCCCAGTCTAAGAATACATCTGGATTTTCAGTTGGCTGATGTGCCTCCTACAGCAACTTAAACGTACAAAGTTAGTGAAGCAATGATGGCCCTGAATAAAAACTAGAATGGCCGGCGTGCTGGTGAGCCTCCACCAGTCATGTTGCAGTTTGCAAGTCTGTCCAAACTGTCACCACTTCATAATTATATCCTATTAGACATTTGTGTGACATAGTCATAATAAGCATATGAATTCATGCCAAGATGTGATGTTAGAGGTCACGGTGACCTTGACCTTCAACATCAAAATGTAATGAGTTCATCCTGACCTCAGCAGACATTTGTTTCTAAATATGAAGAAATTCCCTGAAGGCTTTTTGTAAAATATCGAGTTCATGACAATGAGACTGACAGAAGGACAGACAGGCAACCCAAAAACACAATGCCTCCGGCCACAGCTGTCACCGGCGTGGAGGCGGAGAGCAAGCAGTGGAGGCAACATTAGGTCACCACCGTTTAAAACATTACATCACTCCAACTCTGAAATAAAGCTGTTTACTAGTATTATTATCAAATGTACTTAAAGTTAAGTACTCAGAATGCAGGAAAATGACATCTGTCAGTGTTATACTGTATTATATTATAGAGATGCATTAACACATACCAGAATTTGAAAGGCAGAGCTTATTAAGGTGCTTATTTTGAATCTACGATAAAACCTAATCAAATGTTTTTGTTTGTAAAATCTGAAAAGTAACTAGTAACTACAGCTGTCAGATGAATGTAGTTAAAAGTAGAATAATGTATCTGAAATCTACAGGAGTAGAAGTACAATGCAGCACAACATGGAGGTAAATAAGTACAAGTATCTCATAATTGTAGTCATTGAGTAAATATATAGTTACATTCCACCACCGCCTTGATGTGGCCACAGATGAGGTCACGGGATTCTTACCCTGCTGGCGCCCTCTGCTGGATGGCACTTCCCCGCGGTGGCTCTCTGGCCGCTGGCTAACTGCTCCTTTAGCCGCTCCACTTCCCTCTGGGCCTTCTCTGCCCTCTGCACACAGACATGGTATCACAGCGTTACACTTTCCGTGCGCCAGCCGCATCAATCGGCTAATGAGATGATCAAGGTGAGAGCATATACATAAATCAAAGGAGGCGCCCTTGCTCTGAGATTCCAGAGGCGAGTGGAAACCTGAGCCGGGTCCCGTGCAGACGAGTGCATCCACCGCTTTATTCTGCTGAGGGGGCTGTTTAGTCAGCCCACTTTATTCCCCAAACTGTTTACCTGCTCTGTCACACCCGGCCTGCTAATTAATGATTCATTTTGAGAACATTTATCTAGAAGCTGCTGGCACCGAGCGGCAGAGTGAGGAAAAAGAGCACGAGAGAGAAAAGGCAGAGGGGAGAAGAAAGGAGCTGAAGAAAAGAGGCATCACCAGGACAGGAAGCAATCAAGGCGCTGAGATAACTAAGAACCCTGGCGTTCGGCGCCCCGGCATCAATCGCACTCGCTAGTCTGCTGTTCTCTGCTGAGTGGAGCCGTGCTGCCATAGCGCCCACCGACGGGGGCTCAGGTTTACACTCGCTAATCACACACTCTGGAGAGGGGAGGTGGGAGTGGGGGGAGGGGGGGTGGAAGTGTGGGGGGGTGCACACACAGGACGGAGGGTGTCTAATTAAAGCCAAGGCTTGATTACAGGAGTGATTACCTTAACGAAGGAGCAACTCAATCAGAGTGCAGTGGAAGACACTGTACTCACCTGGTTCGCTTTCTCAAGATCTGCCATGATGGCGTCGACCTCCTCTGCCCTGGAACACACACACACACACACACACACACACACACACACACACACACACACACACACACACACAGAGTCATCTCTCAGTGTAACACAGCACAGTTCAACAACACCAGGAAACCTCTTTTAGTTTGAACAAAAACTGAAGACTACTTCATTCATGAAGGCGGGCCTTATTGTAGACTCATGGTAGCGACCTGTCAATCACAAGGTAGTCCTGCTTTATCATCTATTTGACTCTAAATGAACCATAATTCATTAAATGAACATCATGCTGGATTGAAGAAGACTTGAAACTAGAGATTGAGTCCATAAACTCATGTTTACAATGTTTACTGAGAGAATACATCAGGTGAGAAGAAGGTTAATTTTCTCATAGACTTCCATGCAACCAGGGGAGTCGCCCCCTGATGGCCAGTAGAGTGAATGCAAGCTTAAGACACTCCAGCGTTGGCTTCACTTTTAGGCACCAGAGGTTGCCGCCTGGTTAGACTAAAGTAATGATTGTCCCTATGCTGACACCATACATGCATATGTGTAACCAGGAATCTAGAAACAATGAGGTCTTGAGTCCAAATTCCCACAGTGTAACCACATCCCAGTTGGAAGATATTTCACATATTTCACCAAATTTGTAATTGTATCACCCTGCAGTTGGCTGTTTCAAAGCCTTGTACAATACCAGGAATATTCTGGTAAATGAGTATTAAATGGTTTAGTGTTGCTAACAATCACATCACGATAATGAGGATAACAAATATAATAATCCACCAAGTGTAATCTGCGTGTAATGGTTGAATAAAAACTCATTTCGAGCTCACTGGAAATCCCAGATAATTGGAAACAGTAGCGATGACATGACCTCTGTGTCCTCGATTGCAGCTGCGGCTCTGCACTAAAGCTGTGGCCGATGGAGGTACAGTATGGAGGACTTGTATCCTCAGAACTCATCCATTTTACAATCTGACTCGTCTAATTTACACAGAAACTCAGCAGGATTATTCATGAGGTTTGTTTGAAGTTCAACAGTTTCATTTTGCACACGTGGGACCTGATTTTCAAAAGGTAGATAGGGGAAGAATTAACGAGGATGCTGCGATTGATTTAAATATGCACATAGGTTTTCTAAGTTTCGGGACACGGTAGTCCTTTCTACCAAAAGGAAAATTTGTTCAAAGAACATATTAGACTTTTTCTTAATCCACATTAAAGGAATTACATTCAGCTGAACCTTCATTCTCTTTCATGTTTGCACTCGACTGCTCACATTGTCTCACATCCGGCTGCATAATTACCTGAAATATTAGACATCTAATGGAATCGTGTCAAAATACAAAACTATTTCTATGGTGAGATGTGGAATCAGTCAGGCACTGAAGGCTCAAACCAAACATATTCCTGGCATTAATGATCATCCCTGTTGTGTGGTGCAGCCCTGGTTTCAGGGGGTCTCGGCGATGCCCCGGTCCCATCGATAAGGCCAGGATAGATGGCACCCTGCTGACAGCAAACACTAACAGGTGTCAGCTCCACGTTTAATGAACTTGTACAGTACGGAAAATGTTTTGTATTGATTACCTGCTCGGCTCCTCAAGCCGAAGCAGACAAATAGTCTTTCTTATCAACATTGAGGAAACAGTCAGTGAGAGTAATAGAGGCCGGGCGGTGTTTGGGGGCTCAGGGTCAGGGACGGATAACTGCAGCTCCGGAGTCAGCCCAAAGGAACCAGCCAGGACAAAGCACGCACACACTGTACGACCACACAACAGCGACGGCCTTTCAAACTTCAGCGGCACGCGGAAAGGTAAAGCCAAACTGAAAATGTGTCCAGTCCAACAAAATGGATGGCAGTGGTTCTAGAAACATCAGTTCAATCGCGCCATGGATTAAGCCTGGGAGAAAATCCATTAGCGGCGGCTGACTGTGCTCTGGAGCACAACCCAAACAAAGGAGTGTTTACTTTGAATGTCTATCGACATCCTTCATACAAGCTCAGATTCATTTCAGGCGTGCGGTGGATACATTGCGCTCAAAGACCAGGACAAGGTAGAGTGTTTTCTAAAGCAATCTTTAAATGGAGCAATTCTTCTTGAGGGCTGTCATGGCCCAGCTGCCAGTGAAGGCAAACACAGACCTCTCTCATCGACCCCGCATTAGGGGCTGAGTCACTCTCCGCCTTTACAATGGCATTCCTCAGCTCTACACTGGACATGAGTTTATGTAGGCAAAGTCAAGACGAGCGGCTTCGGCACTCGCACCAGTGAAGAAGGCCAGAGACATGGCGTATGTGGCACGGCAACATGAAAGGGAAATATGTGGCACGGCAACATAAAAAGGAGACGTTGAATGTGAGGCTCTTACTTGTTCATCCTCTCCTGGTTGTATTTACACCGCAGGTCCAGCAGCTCCGTCTGTGCAGTGTCCAAAGCTGGTGAGAGGCAGACAGCAGGGGAAGTGAGATATTAACTTAAAAACATGAACTTTGACCTGAAAGCTACATTACTGAACTCTTAGATACTCCAACCAAAATGTGTGTACGTATGCAGGTCTGCCCTTTGATTTTCATGACAACCATTCAGCCGATCAGCTTCCCAATTGGTGCCTGTATTGCTCAGGACCATAGACTGTCTCTAAGAAGTGGCCGTAGTCATGGTGATGTGGTGGACTACGATTTTAAGCCTTGTGTTTCGGCATTTTGGGTATCGCCATCTTGGATTTTTGCAACCAGTGGACGGATTGACCATATTTGGACTGTGGAGGAGCGACGGGTGGATCTGACGAGTACAAGCGGCAGAGAAGCAATCCAAGCAGCATCCTTACTGGATCTGGATCCATCTGGATTCTGGTGTGAAGCTGTTAACAATGTTGGCTTCATAATTCAAGGTAACTGTGTTGGTAGCGTCGTAGCAATCTGTCAATCACATGGTAGCCCCGCCCCTAAACATCCCCTGCTTTATGGTCTGTTTGACTCTAAATGGAACATAATTTAATAAATGAACATCATGCTGCATTGAAGAACTCATGTTTACAATGTTTACTGACTTCCTTTTACTGCAATCAGACTTCTTTTCACAACCAGAGGAGTCGCCCCCTGATGGCCAGCAGAGAGAATGCAAGTTTAAGGCTCTTCACCTTTGACCCAGAGAAAATCAGCACACACTATGTAGTGTAAGGAAAGGGAACTTCTATCAACTGTCACTCTGGTGAACGGCATGCTGGGTACAGCTCACTCTCTGTTGCTTGCTACAGTACATTCAAGAACAGACAAGAGATCGACAGGACATATTTATTAGTCGTCGTCCTCGACAACCGTTCATCCACTCGACTTCACACTCGGCCGGTGCGTTGCTCGGGAAGTGTGAAGGTGTGTGGCTGAGCAGCAATACCAGAGGCCAAGCAATCAGCCCGCACTTTGTGAGCAGATACACCACTAGTCTTTTCAAAGTACAGGTCATTCTTAGTTCAAACATAACATGGCATGATGCAGGGACCCTGAGCAGTTAAAGAATTCATTGAAAGATTATGTTGAACTGAAAACAAAATTTAATTCACGAATGGATTAGTTTGAACTTAAGGTTGTACCAACAAAGCAGCGGCGGGGCGTCGGTGTTTCAGCAGGGCTGTATAGTGATTACTGTATGGTGCGTACAGTAATCACACGCGTACTGGCTCAGGTTGAAATGAAATGTAACAGCTACAGTGTCTAAACCACTTACATGAATGCAGAACCTTGATCTTCTCCTCGGCCTCTGATAGTCTGTCAGCCAAACCGACGCTGGCGGCCGCCTCCTCCCCCCTGGGAGAAAAAAACTCTGTCAGTTACACCACGACACC